>NW_017805014.1:435217-477435 GCF_001891065.2 Hippocampus comes
CTGACAATATGTCTCTTATTTATTACATGATGAGAATTTTACATTTTGGTCGATATTTTGCTCGGCATCATGGAAGTTGACACATTTGATTTGCCTTCGTGGGCCACATAAAATGATGTGGCGGGCCAAATCTGGCCCCCGGGCCTTGAGTTTGACATCGGTGTATTAGATATTTTTAAGTTTGACCGATAAAACCTTGATCTTACCATGCATCGTGATTTCTACCTGTGATGTCACAGAAAAAGAAAATCCACCTGTTGCTGCACGTCACCCTAAATTCATAAATATATGACCAAAGTACATATGTTATTGTGATTATTATTATGATGATGAAAACCTGATGTAAAATAAATCAAGGTGAAAAGTTTGTTTGCATCTCTGAAAAGTGTCGAGTGGTGTTCGCTCTTGCTCTGTATTCAGCGAGACAAAACAAAGGCGATCAGACTTACGAGTCGTGAGTTGAGAATTTCTGGAGAGGTGAGCCTGGACCTCCTTCTGGAAGCGTGACGGGAGCGTCATCCTCTTTTCCGACCTGGACAGGGGACCTTAGTCTTAAGTTTTCCAAGAATAGCAAGTGTACTGGCTCTGGGTCACATCGTGAAGAGCCCAAAGCTAAAAGTCAGTCCTGTCTTAGCAGATCAAATCTCAATTTGCAGATCAAGGATAGCATCAACATCGGGTTGTATTTTTGTTTTTGTTTGTTTGTTTATTTTGCCTCCCATTTATTTCCATCCTGATTAATTTACAACTTCCTGTGACAGAACCAAATCGAGGTCCTGCACGCAGGCACGCATGCGCGGTGCCACATGCCTGCTGCCTCAATGAAAGATCGAGAGGGCTCCATTGGATGTGCTGATTCGCTCTGTATTGGTTCAGATGCTTTAATCTACCAGAGAATAGAAGGGGATTAGGAAGGTTTACACCCCGCCTACTCGGGGGCTCAGAAGCCCCGCCAGTACACCGGGCTGGGACCAGGACGTCCCATTGTGCTGCTGAAGGCCGACGATGATGTCAGTTGTGCTTGCTCCCTCCCCCCACTCGCCCGAGTCAATAGTCAAACCGTGGCTGGAGCTTATTCCAGAGAGCCACGTGTTTATTTACCTGTTGGGTGTGTTGTGGTTGGCCACCTTCGACTGTTGCGCCGCCGTCCTGCCCTCCGTCTGGCCATCCCTCACGTCCTTCGACTGCCTAAAGTCTGCATGTCCGGAGCCTCGGCCGCCGCCGCCGCCGCCGCCGCCTCTCGCGCCACCTCGTCCGCGGTGGCTCGGCTGCCTCAGGGAGGTTTGAGGTTTTGCTGCATCGAGGCACACGTACACACACAGGATGCTGAGACAAGGCGGTGTCGGATTAGAGGGCATGTGTCATACAAGAGGTCATCTCTTGACACTACACTTTTAATTTAAGGATCTTTCGCCTTTGTATTGATTTAAAGCTCCCTCCCTCCCTCTCTCCACGCCCACAGTCAACAATCCAGGGTGTAGTCTGCCTTTTGCTCACAACCAAGAGTCACAATGACCCATAAACATTTTCCAAATACTTCGAGTCAATCAGTCATCCAGCCATGCGTACGTACGGTAATTGTTACGTCCTGCAGACGAGCGTCATGTCGGCACGCTCACAGTCCGAGCGCTTACTCTCCCTGAATATCAAAATCGCAGGTGCTGAAGGAGCGATGGAGAGGCTGATGCATGATTCAGCTGCTGCTGTCTCGCGGCTAATTCTCAATCTCGTATTCTCACTGGCTCCTTTTCCAGCCCCTACACAAGCCCTACCCCAGCATTGCTGTCTCATCCTCCTACAATACTCGTCACCCCTCCACCACCTTCTCCGACTCCTTTCGTATTCTGCGGAATCACACTCTCTAGTGGAGGCGCTGCAAACGATAGCACCAGAGGAGTGTCTGTGTGGGGACGTCACATCGGGCTGTATGTGAGCGGCAACTGTATGGGTCTGACTGCAAAACCGTTCATATGATCTCACTTCAGAGTATTACGAAGCATATTCATTGTTGAATGTGTTACAATTACAGTAAGGAAGATGACACACACACACGCACTCATGCGTTTTAAGTCACACAATCCATCCATCCATCCATCCATCCATCCATTTTCTATTCTGCTTCTCCTCACAAGGGTCGCGGACGTGCTGGAGCCTATCCCAGCTGTCTTCGGGGAGGAGGCGGGGGACCACCCTGAACTGGTTGCCAACCAATCACACATCATCATCTTTGTAAACCTAACCATAACCATCCAACGACTTGGATTATACCATTGAAGACAAGCAGGGCCGTCGGTTTGACCCTCATCTGGGTGTTGACCATGTGGGGTCGTCCAGTCTTCTTGGAAGTCCGCTGGCGAGCCATCACCTTGGCAACATGGGCCGTCTCTTTGTCGACAGAAGCAAAATAGACTATCTGCAGATATACAAATGCCCATATTAGTGATGATTTGGGACTTCGATCATTGAGGATGAGGCTGGTCTTCCATGTTCCAAGTTCTGCTAGCAACCTCTCACCTCTCCAGAGCGACTGCGTTCCACGCGGACGACTGAGGGCATGCTGGCCAGCAGAGCGTCCAGATGGCTGTGTCCCATCTGTTTATGTGGAATCTGTTCACCGGTCAGCTCCTTGTACTCAGACTGCAGACGGGACAGCGACATTCCACCCTTGTTGGCTTGTAGGATGACTCTCAGCATTTTCTTGACCAGCTCGACGTCAGACATGGTCTAAATTCATAAGTACGAAAAAAAATACACAGGCAGGAATTGTTCAAAGCTAATCATGAATTTTCTGAGTTTTGACTTGATTGAAGGCATCAATTTTAGCATTTCATAAGTGACACAGTATTGCGCGGATATCATCCTGCTGAAATTTTGTAAAGCTGCAAAGTCAGTAGATTCTTTCTCTCAGAAGGAAGGAATTCAAATTTCTGCCAAATAGCCCAGCAATGCCTTGAAAAATACCAAACAATGCGAAGGCAAAATCGTGACTTGGTGTGAACATATTGGAGATTTATAATATAGAATCAGTCATCTTGATGTGCTGAAACACTCTATACAGATTTAAAAAATAAAAAAAGCTTTGAATGCTATAGCAGCATGAGGAAATTACATGAGTTGGAAGGCATTTACTGGTTAGCGTTGGTAGTTTTTATGATTGCATTTACTGAGCAACATCGATCAACGCGAACAAACTAATCAATAACTGCACGTGTACACTTGTGGCTTTCTGAAGAACTTCGAAAACACTCTTCTGTGCAGACAAGGAATGAAAGCACAGGAATGACGTAACATGTCACACTTCAGCTCCACGCCCTGGATTCGACACCAAACTGTTTATGAATGTTCCCAAGTTTTGTTTGTACGAGGGGAAAAAAATGTAAATGAGTCGCTTATATTTGTGATTGGACCGTCTCGTTGACAATTATCATTCGAGGAATTACCGGAGCATTTAAGATCTTCCTGGCACAAATGCGTACAGTGCCAAGCCACCTCGGGAATTTGTCACAAAACCGGAATCCAGCTTATCTTTCCTTCACTATAAATCTCGATTGCTCTCCTAATTTTCTTTCAGTTTCAACCCAATAACTTTATTTTGCAAGTCACAACAGGAAGTTAAATTGTAACTACGCTATCTTAAAAATACGACCCGTCTTAGGCTCGAAAAAGAAACTACAGATAACGCAAAGTTTTGAAAAAGTCACCGTAATTCACCTTCAAAGTGTTTCCAGCTTTGCCACAACAGTTCCCAGTTTGATAGCTCGGGTCAAGGCGCTGTCGTGACGCGCTTCTCCGCCACCACCACGGAGCTGCGCGGCCCGATCACTGGAGCTGTGGTGCGGGTGAGTGTGGCTTCCAAGCCGGACAATCGCAGCCTCTCCTCCTCCTGATTGGTCAGTTCAGCCCGGGCCTCTGGCTCATGACAAGTTGAGGTGCGCAGCGCGCAACACATCTACTACGGAACAAACGTATTTTTAGTTGTAGTTTAGGAAATTAGCACAATCGCAATTATGATTATTTGTTATGGTTTGAGATGTCGTTGCATTTTTATTTAACCGGAGATGCAAATGAAGTTAATCTTTAAACAGGAAAAACAAGACAGAATGATAGATACTTTTGCATTGGACATTAAAAGACACGAAAAAAAAAAAACTCAAATACGCGTAGTGCCTCTACTCGCTACAGAGGGGCGCTGTTTCATATAAACCTGTGTTCTCGTCAGGACACCGGAAGTGAGGGGATGGAACCTTGCTGAAAATTAAATCGGAATTTTACATTTACAGGAAATAGCACGCCTTGTCAATAGACTAGAATATATATATATATATATATATATATATATATATATATATATATATATATATATATATATAAGAAACACAGCGCTCACAAATAGTAACGACACTACTGCAGTCCAACAGTATCTGCCCCCTTTCCGCACCAAAAGGTGGCGGTAGTGCGCAAGAATCCCACCGGCTAAAAGGGCATAGAAGAAGCAGAGCAAGGAAAAGCCCTCGGAAGCAACAAGAAAACCAGCTGGAATCAACATTCCGAGAAGATACGCCTAAAGGTTGTATTTTACGCGTGAGTGTGAAGAGGCATAATGTAAACTGCTCGTGTCTCGAGTGCACTTCCTCTTGTTTGGCCCCCCCAAAAAGGTCCAGCGTTGCATTAGCTCTGCTGACATTAGCATAACAACTTCTGACACAGACTGACACATAGGAGGCGGCTGTGATGGAAACGCACCTCTGATCGCCAGCAGACATGAAAGCTGTCGTATTGTGTGCGAGCAGAAAAGCATGTTAACGATCCTGGGAGACATTTAAACGGGAGTTCCCTGCTGTATCACTTTTTTTCGTGAATATGCTGTTAACCATGGCAGTCAGTTGACCAAACAACACAATAAAATGACACTAAATCCACCAGGCATGGATATTTTGAACAGAACGGGAGTGACGTGGCCCGATCAATGTGATATAATTAATCGCGCTAATCAGCATAATATTATTATCCATCTCTGCGGTGACGTTTAGTGATGCGACACTTTGGCCCCTCCTTTCAATGCTCGCCCTTTTCTGGATCGGAAAACCATTATGATTGTGAAGAAAAACAACACTTGAGTTGAGAAGTTTGGGGAACGGCGGGATCTCTAAATTACCTTGCGTTTTGATTTTAATGACCATAGCTATGAACCGGAGACATTCGTATACGCCCCAGGTAAGTAACTCGACTACATCACGTCAGTCTTGACTAAAACGCTACATTTCGTCATTTGAAATGAAAATATTTTATTGGGGACACTCACCGCATTGTAGAAGTGTGGCTCCCCTCGCAGTCTTCCTGATGACGAATGTGGTGAAAGAGAGAAAATTAAGCGAATTTGACCAAACTGTATTACTCAACTCAACTCAACTGTATTTAAAGAGCACTTTCAAACAGCCATTGCTGCATACAAAGTGCAGTACATGGAGCAACTAACATATGTACAGCAATAATCAGTAACAAAGATGGTAGTAGGCACCAAACAGTAAAACTAAGATCAAATCTGAGTCATGCTGAGTCAAATGCCAAAGAATATAAGTGAGTTTTGAGGCGGGTTTTAAAGTTGGGCTGCTCCTGCTCGTTATAAAGAAGATCTTTTTCAATCCATTCCCCCCGTGGTCAAAACCATTCGGCGGCCTGCGTTAACACGACCTAAGTTCTTTTGAATGGGAGTCTTTGTGTGAACTGGGGCAAGTAAAAGACAAGATTTTATGCGGCCTCCTGTGGTGTGTGACATGTGACTGGGAAATGATGTTCTCAGATCTTGTTCTGAAGAAAATGGATCCAAATCATTTCAGTAGTGGGAAACTGACCACTATCACCGGTCTGCTCCTACCTAAGGATGCGAAAATAGATATTAACTACATTGGTGTATGTTTGTTTTCTGTCCTCCGTATCCACAACCCGCCAGCTAACCAGCCCATTGATAAGCAGAATGAGCAGCGGGGGAACTGTGGAAAGTGGAAAACCCCCAAAGGTGATTTGCAAACATTGACAGGAAGAAGATTTCAATGTTTAAAAGGGTTTAATGGAAGTACCTGCCCCCTCCTCCTAGATTGGTTCTGTAGTGGAAGTGATCGGAAAAGGTCAGCGTGGCACCGTCGCCTTCATCGGAGCGACCCTCTTTGCCGCCGGGAAATGGGTGGGTGTCATCCTCAACGAACCCAAAGGCAAGAATGACGGCACCGTGCAGGGGAAACGCTACTTCACCTGTGAGGAAAACCATGGAATATTCATCAGACCGACTCAGGTTCGTAAGATGTCGCTGGTTATGTGCGAAAGCGGCGATTTGTGCCTTTTGAATAACCGATTCGTTGTGTCTTGGCGTCGCTCCGTATGGCGCGCGCAGATCCAGGTGGTGGATGAAGGCCCGGGTGCATTATCCCCCGACACTCCCGATTCGGGCGCTTCCAGGATCCCGAGACAAAGAGGTGACTGTTTTGTGCCTTACGTGGACTCGGTCACGGAGCCTTAAAAGGTGGAATCAAACATGTGACTTTGTTCCACCAGATATACCAGAGACTCCCAAAACAGCTAAACAGGTATGCCACAATCATCATTAAGAGCAATTCAGAAATCCGTCTTAACAATTAAACACAAAGCAGTCATTTTTTTAAATTGCCTAAATATTTTTTTTCTCTCCCCCAGACACCCATAAGTGCAAAGAAGGTAGAAATGGTCCTGATAAGATTTTTTTTTATGGTTTGCTTTGTGTTAACACCGCCCGTATAACTATTAACATTCTTAATCTCTTCCCTTAAAAAATAATAACAATAATGCATTGGCATTGCACGAGGTTCCCAAAACAGGTTTTTGTTTGGCCACGCGGTCTTTTTTTGTTTGCGTTGTTTTTGCATGTGCAGTTTTTGTTGCTTTTTTGGGGGGGGAAAGCATGCGCACGTCATCACGTACAAGGTTGTGAGGCACTTTGATACAGTTGCATGAGGTTACGCACTCATATTCCACTAGTGTTATTTGTGGAAGTAACTGGGGCTTGAAAAAACCAAACTAACAGTCAATATACACTCACATGATTTGCTTTTCCTGTGTTGCTAACCTCTTACCTTGCGACGCCGGCTGTGTGTGCGCGCATTCCTACTCTCCTCCAGTCCTCTACCCGTCGTTCTGCCAAGGTGAGCGAAAGGTGACAGTGGATCTTTTCATACGAAGGATTTAGTCTTAAAGGCGGAAAGGACACCGATTTTACATCTGCGACGCGTACACGACACGCGTCGTAACACGTTCTTTGTGATCGTACTGTGGCAGTGGCGCACGCCAAAGCGTCTGGCATCAGCCATCTCGCTCCCCTCCCTCTTGGTACGTCCCCCGGGCCGCTGCAGGCTGCCGCTCATGGTATGCTCCGCCACGTCACGTTATCACGGGAAGTGGTGAAGCGTCTGCTCCAGAGCACGGGTGCATTTGGCCTGTTTGGCTCAAAGATGGGGTTGACTCGATGAACTCATTCGGAGGGCACGCAGCGGGGGTGGTGGTGAAATGTTTGGTCGAAGCCGAATAAAATTGAAGAGTTGCAATGATGTTTTCCTCCACCCACCTTTTTTATTGCCAGGCGTCTCGTGAGAATCTGTCATCTGGCGATGTCAGTGAGATGGGCCTATCCCCCCACCAGAGCACGCTCGGTGCTCCCAGTACTCCACAGTTTAGCGGGCCGCCGACTGAGGTCACTGCAACCTCTGCTGCAGCGACTCCAAGCAAGGTGGGTCAAAAATAAGAGCTACAGAATTATGTCGCTGTCAGTCGAACGTACACGTTTTCAATTCACGGTATTTTAATTGAGCAAATAGGTCAAAATTAATCCTTGAAATGCCACAGAAGCAGTCCAAAATGTTTACTTGACCCACCTTGGATCCTCCTACCCGTCTACGGCTCCCCAGGAGGAGGAATCCCTTCGTGCGCAGGTCAAGGACTTGGAGGAGAAACTGGAGACGCTGAAAATGAAGCGCATGGAGGACAAGGCCAAGCTGAAGGAGCTGGAGAAGCACAAGATCCAACTGGAGCAGCTGCACGAGTGGAAGACCAAGATGCAGGAGCAGCAGGCCGAGCTACAGAAGAATCTCAAAGAAGCCAAGAGGGTAACGTCAATTTCTGACAACCATAATTGATTCTGCGTATCAACACGACGGTGTCAATTTCCCAATTTCGAATGCGCCTTGGTCCTCCAGGAAGCACGTGACGCTCAGGAGGCGAAGGACCGCTACATGGAGGAGATGTCGGACACCGCCGACGCCATCGAAATGGCCACTCTGGATAAAGAGATGGCCGAAGAGCGAGCGGAGTCGCTGCAGGTGGAGGTGGAAACGCTGAAGGAGAAAGTGGAGGAGCTGTCCATGGACTTGGAGATCCTTCGACATGACATTTCAGAGAAAGGTCCGTTTCGCCGCACGCTCGTCCTCACGGATGAGTCGTCGCCGACTGACGTGCTCCGCGTCTCGGTTTCTCCTGCAGGCTCGGATGGTGCCGCCTCCAGCTATCACGTTAAACAGATCGAGGAGCAGAACAGAAAACTGAAGGAGGCCTTGGTCAGGTGAGTACATACACGATAGTTAAAAAAAAAAAGAGTTGATTTGAATACTTTTTTTTTTTTCCCTTAGGATGCGTGACCTGTCTGCCTCTGAGAAACAGGAGCACGTGAAGCTGCAGAAACAGATGGAAAAGAAGAACGCCGAGATGGAGACCCTGAGGACTCAGAAGGAAAAACTGCAGGTGGAGGTCAAGCAGGCCGAGGCCACAGTCGACGAACTGAAAGAGCAGGTGAAAGTCGCGCGGAGATTCCAAAATGCAAACGCTTCCCGGGTCTGAGTGTCCGTGTCGTATTCCAGGTGGACGCCGCGCTGGGATCAGAGGAGATGGTTGAGACCCTGACGGAGAGGAACCTGGACCTGGAGGAGAAAGTCAGAGAGCTGCGAGAAACCGTTACCGATCTGGTCAGTCTGGCTTTCAACGGATACGATTCACGGCCGCCGTCGGTTCAGTGTGACAAGTGATCTTCCTGCTTCGACAGGAGGCGATCAACGAAATGAACGACGAGCTCCAGGAGAACGCCAGGGAGACGGAAATGGAGCTGAGGGAGCAGCTGGACCTGAGCGGCGCCAAGGTCCGAGAGGCAGATAAGAGGGTGGAAGCCGCCCAGGAGACGGTGGCCGATTACCAGCAGACCATCAACAAATACCGAGAGCTCACCAACAGACTGCAGGTGGGCGCGCATCCCGGATCGTCGGTGTTCCGCAGATGCTCAGAGCTTGATTTTCATTTTGCGCAAGCAGGAGGCCAACAAAGAGCTCATGACCCAGCATAATGAAAATAGTGAACAGGTCCAACAACCTCCCGCAGAGCTGTTCGACTTCAAGATCAAGTTCGCAGAGACTAAGGCATACGCCAAGGTAGGTGAAGGACGGCCGTTCCGCCTAGTCCGTCGTGTTTAAAAAAAAAAACAAAAAAAAAACGATGCACGTCATTCAGGCCATCGAGATGGAGCTGAGGAAAATGGAAGTGGCTCAGCTCAACCGCGAGGTGTCCCTGCTCACCTCCTTCATGCCGGACTCCTTCCTTCGTCACGGCGGAGACCATGACTGCATACTGGTGCTCCTGCTCATCCCCAGGATCATTTGCAAGGTGGGAGGCCATTTTAATCCGGCGCGTCGACGCACCGTGGCCGTGTCCATCCGGTTTCTGTAGCATACGTGCTTGTCCCCCCCACCGATAGGCGGAGCTAATCAGCAAACAGGCGCAGGAGAAGTTCGATTTGAACGGGAACCTGGCCCAAGGCACGGCACTCAAAGGGCCTCCGGGAGAACAACGCAGTTTTGCCTCCGGGCTCGTGTACTCCCTGAGCTTGCTGCAGGCCACCTTGCACAAATACGAACAGTAAGCCTCACGTCGCACATTTCCCGCAACAACAGAAACCGCTCGTTCATGGCGTCTGTCCCGCCTGGTTGCAGAGCTCTGAATATGTGCTCGGTGGAGGTTTTCAAGCGCATGGGCACGCTCTACTCCGAGATGAGTTTTCACGAGCGCTCTCTGGACTATTTCATCGACCTGCTGCACAAAGACCAGTTGGACGAGACTGTTCAGGTGGAACCGCTGACCAAGGCCATCAAGTACTACCAGGTAATAAAACTTGCTCTGCGTTTCACGAGCGTCCTCTTGCGCGAAAACAGAATCTTAACGAGTCCATTTTACGGTGCCTTCTAGCAATTGTACGGCGTTCATTTGGCAGACCACAAAGAGGACTGCACTGTGCAGCTATCTGACCACATTAAGGTACCGGTCTTCCTTTAGTGGTGCAGTTTTAGGATGTGATCCTGGAACAAATTTTGCAAGGGCTTTAATTCACCTTCCGACCCTCAGTTTACCCAGAGTGCCCTGGACTGTATGAGCGTGGAGGTCGCCCGTCTACGTGCGTTCCTCGCCACGGGTCAGCAGAGCTCGACTCTGGTGGTTCTCCTGAAGGACCTGGACACTTCGTGCTCGGACATCAAGCAGTTTTGTAAGAAAATCCGCCGCCGAATGCCCGGAACAGAAGCCGTTGGAGCACCGGCCGCTCTCAATTTTGGACCGCAGGTGATAACGCGCACGAAGCGTCACGCGAACGGGGCTTACTTGCAATGAGTACTTGAGCACAAACGTGGCCTGTTGTCCATCAGGTGTCTGAGGCGCTGACCGAGTGCAGACGGCAGCTGACCCGCGTGGTGGCGGTGCTCCAGGAGGTGGCGGCGGCCGGAGCGCAGATGGTGGCGCCGCTGGCTGAGCAGGAAGGACTCAATCCGCTCAAATTGGAGGATGCGGCGTGCCAGGCTGTGGAGCAGGTCGGGAATCATCTGAAATGTTCAATTTGGGCCAAATTGCAACCAGGTCAGGGGTTAAAAGGAATCCTCCGTCCTTGCGCACAGGTGTATGGCGCACATGGTCTTAATGGCACCGAGTGCCTGCGTCAATCTTGCAGCGCTATTGTTGCTACGATGAACAAGATGGCCACCGCCATGCAGGAAGGAGAGTACGATGCCGACAAACCACAGGGAAAGGTACTTGGGTGTCTCATTCTGTCTTTGATGAATCGGTACATGGAAGCCTTTATTTTATTTTTTTTAATTTGGTGATGTGATTTGAATCTCAGAGTCCTCCAGTGGAAACGAGAGCAGCCACAGTTAGAGCTGAGATGACTGATGCGGAGGGCCTTGGAGTGAAGCTGGAGGACAGAGAAGCAGCCATCAAGGAGCTCAAGAAATCCCTCAAGATCAAGGTGGGCTCGGGTAGAAAAAGCTGGCTTTGTGCGCAAGGTCAA
Organism: Hippocampus comes; assembly: GCF_001891065.2. Taxonomy (NCBI): domain Eukaryota; kingdom Metazoa; phylum Chordata; class Actinopteri; order Syngnathiformes; family Syngnathidae; genus Hippocampus; species Hippocampus comes. Next base: position 446,556 of record NW_017805014.1, read on the forward strand.
GAGTAAGCGTTTCTGTCTTGCAGGGAGAAGAGCTGAGCGAGGCCAGCGTACGTCTGAGCCTGCTGGAGAAGAAGCTGGACACGTCCACCAAGGACGCGGATGAGCGTGTGGAGAAGATCCAGACCAAACTGGACAAGAACCTCGACTTGCTGAAGAAGAAAGAAAAGTGAGATGATCATTGGTCTTTGTGCACCAGCGCGCTCAGCGTGTCACCCGTGCTCCCCCCCCCCCCACGCAGGGAATTTGAGGAGACAATGGATGCACTGCAAGCAGACATCGACCAGCTGGAAGCGGAGAAAGCCGAGCTGAAACAGCGCATCAATAACCAATCGAAGATGACCATCGAGGGCTTGCGAGGTGTGCCTGCTTCTGGGATGGCTTCCGTCGTTCCCGCAGGAGGTAGCTTTTTGAAAATAGCAGAGATGAAGGCTGGATCTTTTTCAACTCTGAATCATTGTGGCCCTATCCTCCCCCAGTGGGTATGTCCCAATCACTGGCGGGCCCGGTGCAAGTGGTGGACTCTCCTCTGCTACAGCAGCAGCTTGAAGCTCAGAGGCTGGGCCTTAAACGCCTCAAGAACGAAAACATCAGACTTAAGGTGTCCTGGGAGAACCTAGAAGAGTTTTTTTTTTTTTTTTTTTATGAAAGCATCTTCCATTGCCTTGACCACGAGTGTGTTTTCCATTCAGGCAGAGAAGATGAGCGCCCAGCTGGCCTCCCTGCCTCCACTGTGCCCAGCCAAACTGCCCCAGGTGTCCAAAGAGAGCTCCATGCCACCAGAAGGATTGAATATGGGCATCTACCGCCGCACAGACCAGCTGCTGGCGACTCTTCTCAAGCTGAGTGCAGAAGTCAAAGTGGTGGACATCACCGGGAAGACGTCCGGTACGGCGGCACATCTGATTCTTTTGTTTTGTTTTTTTTTTTTTTTTTCCCCCCCCCCCCAGTCTTCATATACCCACCTCTGACATTTTCTCCTTTCGTTTTTCTCCAGTCAGCGCCAGCGCGCAGCTGCTGGAGCAGACCACCCGACTGCACAACCTCAGCAACGCTCTAGCCAAACTCAAGGTAAAAAAATGGAAAGAAAAAAAAAAACGTTTGGTCACGCAACAATTGAATGTGCGTCTGAATATTCTTTCTTTTTTTCCAGGGTGAAGTAGCTGAACACATTGTGTCCAATCAGCATGGAGCAAAAGCTGCCTCCGACTTCGCAACCTTCCCAGTTTCTTCTTTCGTCAAGGTGAAAAATAAAAACTACACACACACACACACACACGAATAAATCATAATTTTCTCTAACCTTAGGCAAAGGAGGAGAAGAAGGGCGGGACGGTGTTTGTGGGCCGCGTTGCCATTCCTTGCACTCGTGGACAAGAGCAAGTCCACCGTCTGGTCCTGTCGCAGCAGCAACTGCACCAAGTGCACCGCCTCCTCATGGGCTGAGGCAACTTGCTGCCGCCTGCAATTCCTTCCGGTTTCTACTTTCCATTTTTGTATGGTTAAGACACGATTAGCACTAACGACATTGATGAAGACGTGATCATTTGGAAAAGCTCCAAATGGTGACACATGTCAACATTTTTTCACACTTTCACTTTACAGGGGATATTGGGTCGTTTTGTACTCTACATGTACCAAATACACTCCCCATGTTTGATGTACAATTTCACTAATAAAAAGCAACCACTTGTACAATGAACAACTTGAGTTTTGTTTTTTGAACCATCTGCTTCTGCTGTGCCTGAAATAAAAATGATTGGAAACATTCTCGACATACCATTCATTACGTTACTGTTTGTATTATGTATCATTTTCAATTCACTCGGTAGTATTTGTTTTATATACGTAAGTGCATTGACTGGAATGCGACCTGCAAGAAAGCAACGGTGCCACACCCAAGGCTAAAATTCATCTTTAAAGACAAGACTCCTGCTTTAAAATCAACTATGAACTTTAACTTATCAGTGGAATTAACATTCAAAATGCTATAGTTCATTCTCTCTGGAGTAGTTCCTTTTTTTTTTAATTGTCGTCTATCTTTTTATCTGGGATGCAAGAAAATCTGGGTTGCAAATGAGCAGGATGCCCTTTTCCTTCTTGATCCTGAATGGTCTGTCTTCGCATTAATATTCCATATTTAAATAAGCTGTCTTCAATGTATTGGCTTCACGAGAATTTAGCAGGCCGTCTGCAAACTTGTAGCCAGCGACAGTGCATCCCGAGGCGTCCGTGGCAGGGCGACTAGTCGGTCCTTCTGGAGGATTTTTTTTTTCCGCCTTGCCAACTCACGGCCGCCCAGCAGGCACCACCGAGGGGGACGAAACAGCGTTAATAATTTTGTGAGTCTCAATATATATTTATACATACATACAGTTTGGGTTTTTTTTTTTGTAGTTTGTTCTTTTACATGAGTTAAATCCACCTGCATGGTGACACTGCACAACCCTCACAGACTTGTGTATAAAACAAAAGAAAAAAAGTTCACATTGGAACGGCATCTTTAATATGAAACGCACGTTAAAAAAAAAAAAAAAATCAACAACACCGAATATATAAAACTTACACTAAGAATTCAATGCATGTGGAGATTGTGTGAGAACTGACCCCAACATGAACATCTTCTCCTCGCAGAGAAGCACGCTTTCTTGAGGATGCGCAGAAGCATTTCAACGCAGATGAGAATGAAGTCTAGTAATGGTAGTTGGACCTGCGATGAGTATACGGCATGTAGTGGTGTCTGGTGCGCCTCGTCCTCATCACGTATGGGCCGTTGTAATCTGCAACACGTAGAACAACGGGCTGCTGAGTGGACACGTCAAAAAGGCGGCACCAGAATGTTATGAACCGGCATTGCCCACCGATTGGTAGAGAGCCACGATGACCGTAAGGTCTGTGGTCAGCAGCATGCTCGTCCCTGCATGGCGGCGGGTGAGCTTCAAAGTCTGTCAAGCCACGGTGGCGAGGACGAGGCGACCAGGTGATTCTTTGAGGCCTCACTGTGGAATAGAATGAGCAAAGATGCATTTTGGAAAGACCACAGATGATTTCAGTTCAACCAGTATCATACCATCACGTTGATTACCGGTACTTTCCGAGTCCTGCGGTGGACGGGCGACCGAAAAATCGACTAAAAGAAAAAAGTGGAGTGAGTCAGCATTGAATACAACCCGCCACCTTTTCAATGTGCGTTCGTCATCACCCAAAGAACGACGCGGCAACTCCACGCCCCAGGCGTCTGCGGCGTGCAGCGACAGCAGCGTGCTTATTTGGCGGTGAGCCAGGGCGTTCCAGTGGATGCCGTCTTTTGTGCGGTGCTGCAGGGAAAAGCGGAAGTGAAAGTGGAGGTCCAGCACGTCCACCTTGAAGGCTTCGGCCAGCACTCCGCTGTAGAAGTTGGCTTCGATCACGTCATGACGTAGATGGGACGCCTTGTACGAGATCTGCTTCGGAGCAGGGCAACAATGTTGACTCCCCTCGTTCAATTTGAAACTAAACGGTGATTTGATATGTTGTGGGCAGCAGGTTTATCGTTTCACTGCTCTGAATATACAATGTATGATACTGTACCTCAGGAACCAAGAACCCCCCTTTTATGCACTCTCCCAGGGGCATGGTGAGGTTCCATATGACCAAGCTTTCTTCTGGCAGGATCCCAAGCAGTTCTTCAAAGAACATATTGAGGTTGTCCTTGTACCTGTCCACCCATTGTGAATGGTACCTACAAGGAGGTTCCGTTAAAGCCAAGTAGCAGCATAATTGGGATGCTTAAAAGCAAACCGCACAAATAAGATTTGGATGCTCAACTGCCTTAACGATAAGCTCCATAGCTTACCTTGAAATGTCCCAAACACAGGAGTTGACGATGACCAAATCTGGTTTAAGTCCGTGGCGGAAGTCCTCCATGATGCTCTTCATGTAGTCCGAGTAGATGCGCGTCACAAAGTAGAAGCGGACCAGGTGGTGGGGGGACTGGTACTGCCGGACCTCACGGTATCCCGTTCCATTGTGCATCTGGCTCAGGCAACCTCCTTCCACCAGGCAGTCCTGCTCGAAGCTCATCTCACCCTGCAGAGAGACAGAAAGTGAGATCAACTGAAAACAGCAAAAGTTATACACATGAAGAACAGGAATTTCTCGCGATCACTTGCCTTTCTTTTAAGTTGGGCCGTGTGGAGGTATTCATCCTTCTGTAAAAGCACGACAAGGTCTTTGTAGATGGACCGCTGAACTGGTGATACAGAGAGATACGCATTAATCAGGGAAACATAGGTCCATGTTATTCAAGATTTATTTCTGGTTCTAAATTAAAATCGGGCCTCTCAATCTTGGGGCTTTTTACGCTCAGGTTTGCAACCCATTTTACATGTTTTGTTGTTCTATATTTTGTTCTTCTACTTCTTCCTTTCATAACTTTGCTGTTGTGAATTGGGAATTTATCCATTTCGAGACTAATAAAAGGTTTTCTTATCTTATCTTACGTGAGGAAAAATATGAACAGAAGTGAGATACTTACTCGAGTCTCCCAACACCACAATGAACTTGTTGTGGAAAAGCTGGCTGACAAGCTGGTGGCTGACAAACTTCATTTATTCCTTCTTTATTGTTTAAAAAAAAAAAAAAAAAAAAGAACGAAAGAAAGAAACAGGATTCTTTTTGAGTGGGAGGCGTATCCTAATTTTAAGATTCAAGGAGAAAAAAAAATACTAATTGGACCGTCATTGTATGTGATTGATATTAGCAAACTTGCTAACTTGATAATGTACCGTTGTGGAAACGGGTGAGGAAAAACAGCTAACTTTACCTTCGTAGTTCCTTCTGTCCTGTTTTATGTAATTCGACACCAATGTGGTATCGCGCTCAAATTGACGAAGGCTTCAGTGAAAAACACACGATCGTGCAACAAATCCTGCCGATGAAAGTTTTTATTTGTTTGATTTGAAACAGGTAAAAAAAAAAATACAGCAGGTGCTACTGTGATTGGGAATTGGGCTGCCATGTGAGGCGTTCATGGGTCGTTGGAAATCTCCCAAAAAGTTGTTTTTATACTCAGAACCACAGCCACAAAATTACTAGCAAGAAGAGAGTAATTGAAATCAATCATAGTTTGATTATCCCCTTGAGCTTTGAACTCGAATTATTTATTATATAACCTCAACATTCACAGAGAAATGACCAATATAAAGGCTTCCATAGTTCAGTGTTATTCAGTCAAATATGTAGTACACTAACATGAATCAAAATTGCACACAGGATTTATAAAATTTGCAATCAGACACTTTTCCCCCCCCTCAGAAATCACTGTCATCGTCTTCAATGACTTTAATGTCATTTTCCTCCTTCTGCTCCTCTTCCTCCTCCTCTTCTTCCTGCTCGCTGCCCTCCTCCTCTGGCTGCTGAAACTCCTTGTATATACCGCTCAGTGCTTTTGCTGCCTCCACTGACACTTTCAAGAATCCAATCACCTCCTGCTCTTCATCCACACGCACGACTGGAGAAAACACGCAAATGTGAAAGAGTGACGCAATCTGCTTCCTCATCGCAGCGGGTTAAATTGCCGAAGAAAGGCCTACTGTCAATTTGCCGTTCAATGACATCATTTCCTGTCAGCAGCAGCTCCTGCAGATCTAGAAAAGCGTAGCCGACATCCGCACATTCCTCGTCGTCGTCCATCGGCTCACTGACGATTGTGAACTTCAACCTGCGTAAAAACAAACTCCGACATTTGTGAGACGGAATACCTCAGGAAAACTGAATTGAATTTGAATTTGAGATATGATACCGGCGCCTATTGGGGTCACTGCCCTCCAACATGGTGTACAGATACCGTCTGAGTGGGGCCGACGATGACCCATCCACATAGATGACTTGCGGAGCAAGAGAGGAATTTGTCCATCAGCCCAAAGCAAACTTGAGCCACACACTGTCTTTATTTTCCTCTTCTATCACCTCGTGTGAAGTTGTAGTGAATCTCCTCCCCCGCCGTGGGCTTGCGGAGGGACAGGGGCGTCTCGGTGGTCTCCATGGGGACGCCAAGCAAACGATATTCCACGAAGACGCGCTGCACCGAATTGTCCAGCGCCACGTGAGAGGAGGGTTCAAAGGTCAAGGACAGGATCTCCACTCTCAGTTTGTTTCCCTGAAAGGAGGAAAACCGATTTTACCATGAGATGCTTTTTAAAAATAAAGGCATTTATTTTACCTGTCTTTTCTTTGGTTTGGATGGCACGATGAAGAGGTCACTCGTTGAGGTATGCGAAGACTCTGACGGATCTTCAGCTGCTCCACAGTTTTGGGGAAAAAAAAGAAGAACACTGTCCACTAGCCTGCTTCGAAAGCAACACACAAACTCAGAGTGTTCCTACCAATCTCCTCGTCCAGTTCCTCCACCTCATCCACTGACACCACATCCACAGAGGGAATATTCTGAAAATCAGGTCACAGTGCGAACAATTTTTTTCAGGTCAGCGCCATGGTCATACTGTATTTGATCAAATTCCTGTGAGTTCCTACCAGAGTGCCCCCCTCACTCGCAGAGCTTTTTCTCAACGGCGACTCTCCGGATGAGGTTTCTGGAGATCTTAAAAGTTCAATGAAGGGAGTTGTGTTATATTCAGTGTTCACGTTTTTTTTTTGTTTGTTATTATTATATGTATTTATATTTTTAATTAAAATTAATACAGCAGCCATACTGGGGAAAGACGCATTGTTTCATGTTGATGCGCAAAGGGGAGGAGGTTTCACCTCATACCGAACAAAGAGCTGACGTGACTCAAAGGCTTTGTACATACCTGTCCTGTAATGTACATGCCGACTCAAAAAAGGCACGTGATTGGTTCCCAGCACGACATCGACCAATGAGAGTTAATGGTCCCCATGAACCACGAAAAACGAGGGATAACCGTACTTTAATTCCTGCAGGTGTAACTTACTTTGTCATTGGCGAATCAGAAGACGCGGTAAGCGCAATAGAGGGTCCCTTGTCGGGTAGGCCGGGTGACCCCTCGTGGGTTTTCTTGGTGCCGACCGGTTTTATGGAGTCGGGCGCAGGCTGTCAACACAGAGCAGTCGGAAACATGAGCATGAGCCGGCTCAGCGTACCCTGATGTCGTGCTTCTGAAACCTCACACAAGCTTTTGTCTTCCTCTGTCTTGTTTTCGGTTGTCCTGGCACAAATGTCTGCGTCTGGAGGAAAATGAGTGAAAATGTAGAATAGTCACAGCCATTTGGTGAAGCCGGCAGAAAAAGTGCGAACAATACCTTGACCCTGGGCGTGGCTATGGGCCTCTGTGACCCTTGTGCTTCTTCTCGTCTCCGCTCACTGCTTCCTATGGCATCCGGCGGCGGTTGAAAGGGGTATTTCCATTTAATCAGTACTCTGACTGTTCCCCGAGGACCCCCGGCAGGATCGCGCAGCACGTAATCGCCTGGAGATGAAGTGGACTTTATTGTAGGGCCCAACCAATTTTGATTTTTTTTTTTCAGGCCGATGCCGATTCCAATGTTTGGCAGAAAAAAAAATTGCGACAACCAATATATCGGCTGTTTTGCCAAAATGTATACTGTACAAGGAATAAAACAGCTTAATTTTGGTCCCTTAACATACTCTGGTTTCCTCCCACATTCCAAAAACATGCATGGCAGGTTAACGGAACACTCCTAGTAGTCCCTAGTTGTGATTTTGAGCGTTAATGGTTGTTTGTCTATGTATGCCCTGCAATTGGCTGGCAACCGTTTCCGACAACAATATGTTTTGCCAAACTATACACAAGGAATAAAATTAATTTTGGTGCCATACATTCCAAAAACATGTATGGCAGGTTAATGGAACATGGTTGCGACCCTTGTGAGGAAAAGAGGATTAGAAAATGAATGGATGGATGGATGGATGGATGGATAGAGAGATGGATTTTTAAAAAATAATCCAAAAAATGGGGAAAACAGCATTAAAGAGACTGTAACGGAGGCTCAGCTCCTCTCTTGTGTTCTCAATACGCTCCAGCATGGTTGCGACCCTTGTGAGGAAAAGCGGATTAGAAAATGGATGGATGGATAGATGGATGAATGGATGGATGGATGGATGGATGGTGAAATGGATTTTTTTTTTAAAAAAATCCAAAAAATGGGGAAAACAGCATTACAGAGACTGTAACGGAGGCTCAGCTCCTCTCTTGTGTTCTCAATACGGCAATAATATGAGTCCTATTTTACAGATGAGAAAGAATATATGCCTGTTGGTAGTGTTATATAGTCTCAGCATGTGTTGCTGGACCATTTGGGTTCAGATATCCGCTGCTTAAAGGGTAACATCGCTGCTTATTGTCATCTTGTATCTAAAAACTCACTTGTATCGCTAGGCACTACTGAATAATGAAAAGAGCACAACACCTTTGGATTTCTAAATGAATTTCCTGAATTTTGGTTTCTTTCTTTTTTTTCCTCCTTTCCACGTGAACACACCTGTGATCTCCTTGCCCGTAGCAAGCGCTCTCAGCGGGACGGGCGTTTTAGCCAAGTAGGCTGGCGGGATCTGATCATCGCTCTCATCAAACACATACACCCAAAGACTGCTCGACCTGCGCAAACGAATGAGCGTATGTTTTCACACTTTGCCACAACGCCCAAGTCTGAAATATCGGTCTCACAGCATACCGCAGGTAGCGCAACACATCTGCTGTGACGGCAAGCGGGTAGCTGGCAGCGTCGTGGAATACGGGGTCGGCGGTGCCCGGGATGGTTTTTGACACATGTGGCTGCAGGTCGTAGAGCCTGTAGGTCAGGTATGCATCAGGAAGTAGCCCGGGCCATCGCCCGCTGAGGCCCTCGCATTGGTCAAGCAGCAGCAGCAACGCATTGGGGATCCCGCCGCCGTAGTCGTACAACTCCTGCTGTGGGCAGAAAGTGACGAGTCGGTGATGGGGATTTAAAAAATAATAATAATTAAGGTAAATGAGCATTTTTACTGCATGGCCGCCTTCTCGCCAGCCCAGAGTGACGTGAGCAGGTATCATCTGTGTTGCTGTGATCCCATCACCGTCTCCTGCCGCCATGCCCTCCAGGGGCTCTGCTGGAGGGAACAAGCGCGCCCAGAAATCCACCACACCGACGACTTCCCCCTCAGAGCCTTAAGGTGAGACAACAATGCAGGGCTGCGAAATTCATTGTGTGAAAGTGACATATTTCCCTTCAATTTGCGGAAAATTCCCATAGAAATTTTCCAATTTGGGATTAAGTGTTTGAAACATTTTGTACACATAAGATGTAGTTTCAGTTCAAACATATTTTCCTTTTTATTTTGTTTTATTAACAAAAGCGTTGGGGTTTTTTGGTTTTTTTTTTAATTTCAATTTGTCTTTGTTTCGTTTTCGTTCTTTCGTGACCTAAAATCACCAACCTGTGATGTTGACCCGGCCATTGGCGCGCTCCCCTCTCCTCTCCATAGCCCCCATGAGGGACAAGTGGCCACTTCCGTGCGTCACAAAGCGGACACCGCCTATTGCCTGGTGGAGCTCCACTCGGACCCTCGCGCCCTGCACCCGCAGCCTGCCCAGATCACGGGCCGTCAAAGCGTAATGCGAAGTGAAGCCATAGTTGGGCTGGCTTCCCGCCACCAGAGGCGTGGAGTGAACTTCAAAGTCCAAAAGGCTGTAGGTGCAGAAGGTCACGGTGTCTTCAGCTCGGTCTGCGTGAAGGTTGCCCATCGTCCGAAGGCCGCCTGGGGTAAAGGTGGCAGCCTCAAGGAGAAAGACGGCATATTAGGTGACGACATCTCGCCATGAAGACAACACTTCAAGTATTTATTCAACTCAAGTGTATTTCTCGAGCACTTTAAAACAACCACTGCTGTATACAAAGTGCTGTACATGGAGCAAATATCATATTTCCAACATCCATCCATCATTATTCTCACAAGGGTCGCGATGGGTGCTGGAGCCTATCCCAGCCGTCTTCGGGCAGTAGGCGGGGGACACCCTGAACCGGTTGTCAGCCAATCGCAGGGCACACACAAGACGAACAACTATCCACGCTCACACTCACACGAGGGACAATTTAGAGTTTTCCATGAACCTGCCATGCATGTTTTTGGAATGTGGGAGGAAACCGGAGTACCCGGAGAGAAAACCCACGCGGGCCCGGGGAGAACATGCAAACTCCACACAGGGAGGCCGAAACTGGAATTGAACCCACGACCTCTGCACTGTGAGGTCGACGCGCTAACCACTCGACCACCGGGCCGCCTATTTCCAACAATAAACAATAAACGAATAACAAAGACAGTAGAAAGCACAAAAACAGTCAAACTAAAAATCAAGCCTCACGCTGAGTCAAAAGCCAAAGAATACAAATCAGTTTTGAGACGAGTTTTAAAGATGCCGAACGTTCAGTGGGAGGTCATTCCAAATTTCTTACCTTGATGTGGAGTTCCAAGAGGGACTCTCCGAGCCTCGGGGGAGCGCATGAAACGTCATCCTCAACGCCTTGGCCTACTTCCTGCTCACTTGCTGGCCACGTGTACTGTATGGGCACGGTCCCTTTGCGGTTCTTGGTACTGTATGCAAAATCTTTCAACCGGGCTTCAGAACAGAAGCAGTTGAAGTGAATTTTCCTTTCCACGAAGTCAAGGTTTGATGAGGACACGTTGGGTGTTTCCTTACCTTGTAAAGTGTTGATCTGAAAAGCTCTTTTGGATAAAACTTGGTCTTTCTCCGCCATTGCCATCCTCACCTGCGCCCTCTCTGTCTCCAGCCTTTCCTTGATCGTGTCCAGCTCCATCTTCAGATCGAAACATTTTTTGGTGAAAAAGAAGGCGGGGCCAAGTGTTGCGACTCACCGATATTGAGGAACGCGAAGGCACCTGAAGGTCTTTACTGATGCGGTGCTCCAGCAAAAGGAGGCTCCTGGTTTTCTGCAGCTCCAGCACGGTCTCGGCGTGTAATGCCTGCATGTCGGTGCGCTCGGGGTCTTCCGTGCCGCCGTCGGGCCCGAGGAAACGTAAACCCTCCCTGCTCTCCTGCTGCATCCGGAAGGCCTGCCCCAATGCGGGAAGATAATTGGGGGGGCCGGGGAAGCCGGGGGGGGACGTTCTTTGCTTGCTCACCTTGATCTGCAAAAGCGTTTGGCTGAGCTCTTCGTCGCTCATGTCGAACTCCTTGAGATGGAGAATGAACCGTTTCAAAGCGAGGTCAAAAGGGGAAGTGTGCGATGTGTCCTTTCGATGTTTATCAACCTTGGTGACCGAGTCCAGTCTGTTCTGCAGGGAGGATATCTCTCCTTTGTACTGAAGAATCTCCTCATCCAAATCTTTCACTTTGGCTGAACAAAGATGCGATTGCGTAAGAGGCGGGTTCCCAAACGTGAATTCATACTGGAGTTAACTCAACTCAAGGGTGGCGAAATCTTCCGAAGAGGTCAGCGTACCGTGATGTTGCCTCTCCAGTGTCTCCTTCTCTTGTCTGAGCTTCTCCGCCTCTGATCGCAGTCGGTCTCTCTCCTCCCTCTCGGTTTGCAGCGCTGCCGTCAAGATCTGGTTGTCTATCCTGCACGTCGCGTCCTCCGGCTCCTCCCTCTGCACGTCGACCTCGATACGTTTGTCCGCGTGGCCGACACGTCCATTATAAGTCGATAAAGTACTCAGGGAAGGGAAAGAAACACAAATGTGATCGAAGGGTTTTCAGTGCGTCGAATGAATTTTGGAGTCTTACCTCTCAAGCAGGGAGTCGTAGTTTTCTTTGATCCGATCCTTCTCTCCTTCCAGGTCGGCGATGCGCTCTTGGAGCTGGAAGAGAAACAATCGCCTTGTCCAGCGGCTCCACCAACGAAAATCCCGCCGCGGTTCTTCTTGGCTCCAGACCTTGTCCAGGTTCTGCAGAGACACGCCGGCAGTCGTCAGCTCGGCCTCCAGCGTCAGCGCTCTGTGCCGCTCCTGCTTGAGCCGCTCGCTCAGTTCTTCCACTTTCTCCAAAAGAAGAGTCTGACTTTCACGCTGGGACCTCTGACTCTGCAAAGGAAAGGAAAAGTCTCAACTCATGAATACGAGCGGTCAGCCAGACGTACTTCCGCGCGTGCATTTACCTCCTCCAGTTGGTTCTCATAGGCCTGGAAAGAAAAAAACATGAGGACGTAACGTATTGCTATTGTACCAAAAGTCGTGGCCTGTCGCGTGGCACCTGTTGAAGATCGGCCATCTTCTCCTGCGTGACCCTCAGGGCGACGCTCTTCTCGGAAAGCTGTTTTTGGAGACCGATGACGTCCACGTTCTCTCTGATGTTTATCCTGACCAGAGAAGGAGAATTTTTTTTTTTTTTTTTTTTAGGCAAGGCAATGCCCATTATTTTCAATGCCTCCTGCCGGCTAGCAGCTAGCGCACAGTCCATGCCGCGATGGCCCGTTCACTTTGTCTGGACTGGAATGTCCACCGCCTGATACCCAACGCCCATGTGTCCTTCCTTTATAGGAACATAGTTTAGGACTTGTTCTCTCACCCCGTCCTTCCTTATCCATTTATTTTTCATCGAAGAAAATCTGAGTGGTGTCTGGTATCCTGTCAGGGTTCCCTCCCGTTCTGTCTCCCTCTGTCGGTCATTGTTTTTCTCTTGTCTCTTGGATGGGTTGTCACTGTTAAATGAATTTTGCTGCTGTGCACGCGTCACAACTGCACTGACAATAAATTCGATTTCATTACATTCCAGTAGTACCGTTATGTAGACAATCAGCCATCCACGTCATAGCGATCCACGAATTTGGAATCATATACATTGTTCCTATTTTTCTTCTGCCCAAGATTTGGACATGTATTTATTTCGACAAAATTCCTCCAATTTCAACATAACAGTATTCCAAAAATAACATTCACACCTTGCAGGCTCTTATTTTTCTCATTCCAAAAATTCACCGTTTTTCCCAAAATGCAACATTTTCAGCCAAAAATGGATCATTCGATCCCAACGGGACATTCAACATAAGAGATTCACATCATTTAAAATTCAAAAGACTCAGCTCATTCACTTCACCTTGAGAACCATTTTCAACTTGCCAAAAATTCCCACTGACCAAAAATTCACCATTTTCCCCACTAAAATTCCCTCCGGAATTCCCAAGGCCACATTCGGACAAGACAGATTCACATCTTTGTTCCCATTTAAAATTCTAAACATTCGGCCCATTGAATTCGCCTTGATCGTGATTTTCAGCATGCCAAAAATGTCCACATCCCCTCAAATAATCAGCATTCATTCCCGTCCTGCATCATTTAATGTCATTCCGTATCGTTAACACATAACGGATGCATCCACACGTCTGTTTCGTGAAAGACATTTGACTTTTAATCAAAAGGTTTTTTCGGTTTCGACATTTTTACATGTGAAGCTTCCAAATCTCAATTCAGCCTTTGCGAAATCTTACTGTGACCTTCACTGCTGTTCTCACCTGTGCCTTTCCGACTGTTGCCTCTTCATCTCTCTCTCGGTTCCCTCCATCTCTTTCTCTTTCTCTCTGAGCGTCTCCCGCAGGGTCCGGGCGGTCAGCTCCAGCTCCATCACCCTCATCTGCTCACCCGCACTGCTGGGAGTAGGAGAGAGGGGGGGGGCAGAAACGGAGGGCTTCAAATGAACTCGGTTATTCTATTTGTCACTCACAATTTGTCCGCGTCTCCTCTGGTGTCCTCCATCGGGGGACAGTAGCGGGGCGGGGCTGTGTGGGCCGCTCTGCTGGCTACCCCATCCACTTCTGTACTTTTTGTACCTTTCCGGGAGGAGAAAGAGACAGAAAGCTCAAAGTGGAATTTTAATTTGAACAAGTGGGAGACGGTCCCGGAAGAACATCAGCACACCTTTGCTGAACCTGTATGGCGTGCGACCCCCCAGGTCCAGAATGTGCTGCTTGGCCAGGCTGAGTTTGTTGCGTAAAACGACTTTCTGGCTCTCCAGCGCGGCCACGCGATTTTCCAACTCCTGCAGGTCGTCCTCCATGTCCTTCTCCTTGGCGCTGCCGGGACACGTCCCCACCTGACGGAGACGCATCAGCCTCGTGGACATCCTTTGGGGTTGAAAATCAACCACACGGTCAGTTTGAGACGTTTTCAAGACTTTTTTATGTGCTGCTTTGCGCTTGATTGTCGCGCCCACCTGCGCATCTTCTGCTCCTGCGCTCGTGTGTGATTTCTCAGCACCACATTTTCTTCTTGCACGTTGAGGCAAAGATTCTCCAGTTGCTCCCTGGGCAGGCGAAAAACCCGCTGAGGATCTGGAAGGACGAGGAAGAAAATGGCTCAAGAAGAGCTTGGAGATAAAGACCGTACGGTGGTCTCCATCACCTTTCGTAATCATGATGTGATGCTTCTTCCACGGCTTCACGTCACTTATGGCCTCTGCTCAGACAGGGCATGGTCATCAATGCAGTTTTGGTATTTAAAACCTCTCAGCTGGACGAGTCGGAACAAACCTGGGACAGCAGCTGGCATGAGTCCCCCCCTCATCAGACCCACGTCTCTTACCGGGAGGTCCCCCGCCGTTTCGTCCGCCATGGGGGACATCACACCAACGATCCACAAGCAGCCAGTATAAACCACCTGGATGGGGTTTTAAATAACAATGACGGTGAAGCATCGAAAAAAACTCATTACTGAGTATTTTAAATGATGTCATCCGATTACATGTGGTACTTTGTTGTTCTCATCTTACAAAAAAATAAATAAATAAATACAACTGCTACATGGATATGTTGGAATTTACCTTGCTTGGTCAAAAATTCCGAAACGTCTGCACATTAGGCTTGGACAATGTGCGATTTAATCCGCCTTCATCTTGCTCTCATTGGCTCAAAATAAACCTTGACGACCACCTCACAGCTCCATCTGCTTCTGTGGGTAATCCTGCCTGTGCACTAATCAGATTACGTTGCGTGCGCTCGCCCAGGCTAGTTTAGCGGGCGCGAGCCGGGAATTTTTGGAGTGGCGTGCTGCTCTGGGATCTGTGTTCAGGGTGAGTCTTCTTGGTGCAGGTTGAGCAGAACGGATTTGATTGGAATACAGCAATGAAAATGGCCGCGTTACATATTGACACAGCATGTCATTAATTGCCATAGAAAGTTGATTATTTTTGTGTTTAATTAAAATAAGCAAACATCTGCTTTTACTTTGGAAAACAACGGCCAAACGAGTAACCGAATCAGTTCCAAAAGGTTTGGTGAGTCATGGAAAGAGGAAAAAATGTTTTGTATTCTTCTTTAATGCAAAATAACATTTTCTCCGATGATTTGATCAATCGATAGAATAATACGAAATATTTGAGACTGAAAATGAAAAAAATCTAGCTGTTAAGCGGAGCGTGTGCACCGTGGCTCGGCGTTGGTGTGGCCGCTGTAGAGCGCCACGTTGTCTCGGCGTGGCAAACGCTTGTGACGACCGGCTCGGACGTATTCCAGCCATTGGAGGTTTTAAAGTGGATATATTTTCGGGAATCAAACGTGTAGTATTGTGAAGGCATAAAAAAAGATGCTAGATGAGGCAATGTTCATTTTTTTCAGGTCAGTGGGTCGTCGTTTCAGCGTATTTAGCGTTCAACAGCAGAGCAAGCGCCCTGATTTTTCACCTTTTTGAAGCTTTCTTTTATGCACTTGCTAATATTTCCCACGGTTGTGAAGAACACTCTTCGCTGTGGTGTGTCAAATTCACACGTTTATTTCAACGACCAATAGAGTTCAGTTTTTGCCCCCTGTCCGTTATATCGTGACGGTGTCAAAACTCGTGCTTCCATCCGCAGGCCGGATGATGAGCGGCGAGCCGTTTCTTCCGTTGTCACTCACGTCCGGGTTGAAAAGCGGAAACACGGCTTCTGTGAAGTGAACGTGCGTAAAGGAATAGATGTGCGACTTGGCCTCGGCGTCATAGAAGGACACCGTCCCGTCCGCCACATCCAAAAACAGCCCGATGACCTTCGGCCTCTGGGGGAGATACAAAAGCTGCGCTTGTGCCGCACAGGCCCGGTACTCAGCGGCGCGTCTCAGACACACAGCCCAGTATCCGTTTTGCGGGCATAGCGTCACCAAGCCCTTCCTGTTGACCGACGCCTCAGCCACTCCCAGGTCCCACGACGTCTTGTCCCCAACCTCCACCTCCCAGTAGTGCCTCCCGGTGGTGAAACCCTGCATAACAAGACAGCCTGTCTCCCGCAGCTCCTTTCTACCCGCTCCTTCCGTTCCATCTCAAGAGTTACCTTGGTGGCCAGCACACAGGGAACGGTGTCAAAGCGCTCGGGCAAGTCCGGCAGGTCCCGCTCGATGTCTCCATCCTGCACCCGTCTCCCGTCCTCAGACAGAAAGAGCCATGGGTTGGCTGTCCTGGGGTCCAGATAAACGTCAGCTACAAAGGAGCACAAGAACTGATGTGATCATTCCTGGGATGTGAGAATGTTTTTTGTCGTAGCGTCTGCTGACCTGCATACTGCAACATCACGTCATGCTCTGCAAGTTAAGAAAAATAGTTGAGAGCCAGCAAACCGTCGTGAGTGTAGAAATTGCTTTGTAAAAAAAAAAAAAAATCTGTGCAATTTGCCTGACCTTCAATGGAAAGCGTTTTTAAAAAAGAGCAGAGTTGTTGATCAACATGGTCCAAAGCTCTCCTCACAATCCCCACACATGGGTCTGAGTGGATGACGTTGTCACAACAGGATGCTGAAGACAAGCCCGAAGACCTCTGGCACACACAAGTTGTGACGAATGAAAAAAAAAAAAAAAGAGACAAAAAGTAA
The DNA here is from genome assembly GCF_001891065.2 of Hippocampus comes. NCBI lineage: Eukaryota > Metazoa > Chordata > Actinopteri > Syngnathiformes > Syngnathidae > Hippocampus > Hippocampus comes. The sequence goes on from NW_017805014.1 coordinate 463,298, forward strand.
ACCACTTCCAGCTGGGCTCGCCGCCGCCGACCTGCAGAAGAAGGAGGCGGTCGTCGGTGTTCAGGAGCTGCTCCATCTCCCTTCTTCTCCTCTCCAGCTCCTTGACCTCCAGCTCCAGCTGTGCCGTGAGCCTCTGGGCCGCGTGCTCCGTCGCGGCCTGCCGCCTCTGGATGCTCTCCAGCAGCTCGGACCGACTTCTCTCCAGGGCCTCCGACAGAGCAGAGAATATCTGTGCGCTGCGGTCTAGTTCCAACTTGGCCTTTTCCTGGAAACGTCATTCAAAGTAGGAGTTGTGCTTACTGCTAATGCTCACATGTGATAGGAAAAATCACATCCATTCATGTTCTGTACTGCTTATACCATCCATATAAAACTTCAAACAACATGTTGCCGTACTAATATATACCGTATTTTCCACACTAAAAGGCGCACTGGATTATGAGGCGCACCTTCAATGAATGGCGTATTTTATTATTTTTTCAAACATTGGACGCAATCTACAATGCATCCACTAGATGGAGATACGCTCAAGGAAATACCAACAGAACGATCAGATGTCAGTAAAATGTATTTAATTAAGGAGCGACACAGTTCACTTAACCAAGAGCAAGTTATAACATTGACTCGTTAACGTTGAACTCTCTTGCCGCTGCTCTATTTCCGTGTTCAACTGCGTAACCCGATCGCCTTAAGTTTGAACTCTGCGTTGTAAGCATGTCTCTAGCAAGGAGCCATTTTGGGGTTGAAATATTACCGTAATGACCATACACGAGGCGCATCAGATTTTAAGGTGCACTGTGAGCTTTTAAGAAAATGGAAGGCCTTTAGGTGCGCCTTTTAGTGCGGAAAATACGATGTAATATATAAGAGGGTGTCTAATCGTCTGGACATTACAAGACATCTTGACATTATCTTTCTCCTCAGCAAGGATCTGCAACAAAGGCTGTTCACAAATCTCTTCTGGTGTGTATTTTAAAGACATATTTTCACCTTACACGGACTTTAAACTGTTAAAATGGGCCACTTCAGCATAGGAAGCCAATTATTACTTGCCGGTGAGATGGGCTTTGGCGCTATCTAGTGGCATACTGTATTGTGTCTTAGGCCAACTCACTTTGCTGAGTTCCACGCAATGTTTGATCTCCTCCACTTGCTGCCGTCTGTCCTGGATCATCTCCTGAACCTCCGAGTCCATCTGCTTCCTTCTGGCTCGGACGCGCTCGGACATTTCCCTGGCAAAAGAGTTCTCGCAGAGCTCCGGCCGGGTGGTGAAGAGCGTGTCGCATTTGGGGCAGCTGGAGGAGGCGCCGCGATCCCAGCGGGATGTGATGCAGCTGTGGCAGAAGCTGTGACCGCAGGGAATGGACACAGGCTCGGAGAACACATCCTGACAGATGCCACATTGGAGCAGCGCCTCTGACAAGAGTGTGCTGGGGGAGGCCATGACCTTGACTGATATCAAAATACATCAACAAATGAAATCACTTGGATGAAAAATCGCTTCAAATGTACCAAAAAGACGAGTGAATCAGCAGTAAGATGTGAAATGAAAAGTTGATTAACGATGAAACTGTACAGAGGTAATCCTTCCTAAAACAGGAACATCTGAAATATAAAAAAATAAATAAATAAACAAGCTACGTTGACCTTTTGGAGGTACTTGGAGGTTAATTAAGCTGGATTACAAAAGAGCAAAGGAATCGAATTAATAGAAGCTCAAACTACATGCATTCACTTTGCTACAAAACACAACTTCCTTATCATTAACTCACATTCAAAGGTGTTCAAAGTCCAACATGCTGGCATGGACGTCGAATGTGAACGTTTACTTTCACACATGTTGCATTACACCTGACTATTGGATTTCATAGGCGCGTATTTTGACTTCCTTGAAGAGAGGGCAAATTTAAATGACGTTTAGTGTTGGTCCTACCTTGACGTCCGAACGGAAAATGTCAGCGTGGGGTAAGTAAGGTACAAGCACACACTTGGGGCAGTTTCAAAGTCCTGCACTTTGCTACTTTCCGTCAAGCCACGCCTACCGGAACGGAGAGTTTGCCTCAACAAGGGGAGAATTTATTTCTTCGACAATTTCTATTGTGACAGGTATTATTTCAACAACAGAGGCGTTCAAATGCAAAAACAAGCTCGCGTGGCCACGGCCAAAGAGCGAGGCAAGTGTGAGTGGTAGAAAGTACGTGGCTTTTGCCGTGCACCTGAACGCATCACCGAGATCCAGCGGTGAGCGCGTCGGCGGCGGCGAGGAGAGGATGAAGGAGGACGACGAAGAAGAAGCAGCATGAAGCGTTCAAGCATGCGCTAGCCGCCAAGACGACTCCCCTGGTTGCCTTGGACGCGGGAAGGGAGGCAGGATGGAGGAGAAGCAACACTTTCTTTGCGGGGTGGTGGAAGGTAAGGGCGATCGCCATCAGCATCCTTCACATCGTGCGATTGACTTCCTTCTTCCCCTTCCCCGCTACTCCATCTCCATCCGTTTGACCTACATTTTTTGTGTGTGGCCCCCTGGACTCCGCATGCAGCCATGCACCAAGACATGCGGATGATCATCCCACCTGTGATATGTGGATTTGCTCATGCAGTCTGCTCCCATGGCTGCACGCTTAGACGAAAAAAAAAAGGCACGGGTCGCCGTGGATGCGATAGAAAGAGGGAGAGTGATGTCGCAAATGCATTGAGGTGATAGTAACGACGATATTTAAAGATAAAGAGGCTTAGTATTGATGGCGAGGTGGGTTTGGAATTACCGTACGTAGTTGCAAGATGCCAGAAGAATAGAAACACGGAGGCGCACAAATGCATATGCGCCGATCTAAATCAACGCAAACTGTTCATTAGGCTTTTGCGTGCGGTAATTATTTCGCAACACTCTCCTTTGTGGGTGCCTGCACTGTAGGTAATTAGGTCTGCAAATGCACATTTCTTACACACTCACACACACACAAACACACACACACACACACACACACACACACACACACACACACACACACACACACACACCAGCAAGAAAGGAACTTCCAGACCAAAATATAATTTTAGCAGCGCGGTATTGTGTGTCCGATTGCCACTGGTCAACACTGCATGTTCGCTCGCATACATATTCAGACATCACAAACGGAGGAGAGAAACACTGGAGTTGCTCCCGTTTCTAAAAATAGCCGTCGTGATGGAGAGTGTAGCCAGAGATGAATTATATGTGGTAAACATGGGACGAGAGGATGGATCAGCGCCTTGACTTTGACCACATTTATTGCAAAGCAAACACAAAAAGACAACTTCAATCATGTCGGGATGGACGAGTACCAACACCAGCTATCGCATCAGGCTGATATCAGTCGTCATCATATCATTCAATGCCAGCTATTAAAAAGAAAGAAAAGCTATCCAGTGCCACCCCCACAACAAAACGCAGAAAACAGTGACTTTGTGAAAAGCTACATTTTATGCACAACAGTGACGCGAGAATAATTTTTGCTTTAGTGATGCCTCAAACATCTGAACAGTCCCTTTCTCGTATCAAATACCAACAACAACAATGAAAATATGTTTTTGATGGCAAAGTAATGAATTTCCAAACCCAATTCCAAAGAAGTTGGGACATTGTGTTCAACATAAATAAAAACAGAAAACAATTATTTGTTCAACCTCTATTGAATTAAATACACTGCAAAGACAAGATATTTAATGTTCAAAATGATAAGACTTTCTTGTTTTTAGTCAATAATCATAAATTTTGCATGATATGTTTTCATTTATGCCTAACACAATGTTCCAACTTCTTTGGAATTGGGTTTGCTCAAATATTAACCAATGTATCAATTTTAAGTTTGACATACTTTACAAACTATTTGCATGCTATTTATTAGTAGTAATATTTAGTAGTGTGTGTGTGTGTGTGTGTGTGTGTGTGTGTGTGTGTGTGTGTGTGTGTGTGTGTGTGTGTGTGTGTGTGTGTGTATAATGATCAAATAAGACCTGGCAAAGACTTCTCTGACCATTCCCAAAGAAAAACATTTCACATCAATAGTGCACTAAGAGTTCAGGTATCGAGTGTTATGGAGGTTACCGATACCAGACAGCGATACTTAGGGCAAAAAAAAAAAAGTGACATTGAGTGATATGATGCTCATACTGGTAAATAGAGCTGCAAGAAGTGCTATTGAACATCCCTAATATATACTGTATGTACTCATAAATATATGATCTTCCTTCTATAGGTTTCTATGGGAGGCCGTGGTCTATGGACCAGAGGAGAATTCTCTTCCAGTGGTAAGCGTGCCACCGTCGTGTGTGCATCATCACGGCAGTTGCTACATTCATGTGCGTTTAGTTGGTGTGTGGACACAAACTTGGAAAGCCTTCCGTTCCGTAGCGGCAGCCGAGCGTGGAGTGTGGGCTGCTCTGCGGTTATTTATAGATCCAATTCTTTAGGCTCAAATGGAGGCGGTAGTCAAGGTTGCGTAAGTTTGGCACAGTGTGGACAGAGCGGAGATGGTAGTTGGGCGCGCACAATACACAGCGTCTGTTCAGGAAGTGAGAGCCGCCAACAACACAAATAAACATGTCGATGTGTTTGTATGAGGTGTTTTCCATGGAATAGTACCAATCTATTCATAATTCAGGAGGTCATTTCCGGTAAATTAGCCGCAAAATCAATACAGCGCCACTGCTCCCTGACACCGGTATTATCGCAGTGTCAAGACCATCGCAATACTGCAAACGATACAGATCTTTGATTGGCTCACATTCAGTGGCAGAGCTACGTGGTGGCCAGAGGGGGCCATCCCACACCTCGGCAAAATTTTGCAGACCTTAGACCTCCGTTTTGACGTGGATGCAGTTGTATTATAAGTCTTGATACACATTTCATTTCTCTTGACATCAATTGTATCCTCAAAGAAAACGGTTACAGTCGATCAGAAGACATACTCGCAAAGAATCTGTTTTTTTAGAAAGAAAGATTCGTCTCTTATAGCCAGTCTCCATCAAAATCATTGCTGTCAAACCTTTGCAAGAAACCAACATGGCTGAAAAGTCCTTTTTTTTGTCATAGCGACCACAGTCGCGGTTTCATGAAAAAAAATGCACACATATGCCAATCTTACCCAACACATTCATATGTCAACCAGGAACACGTCTCAGAAAAACATTTAGAATTGTGAAGGATCCAAGGATTTGTGCGTCTGTGATTTGAATGAATTGGCCATCGATATGCAAAATGTTGTCAGCCGTCAGTGACAATTGATCACTCGAATTGGCTAGCCGATCAGTGATAACGATAGAAGTAGAATATGAAACACTGTCTATGGATGGGTATGATAAACAATGACTTCTCAGTTACTGAGATCATTCTGAACACACAAGCGTACAAGTCTATACCTGTGCACGTTCCACTGAATATTTTGGCGCCAGCTGGTCAAAATCCCCTCGCTTTTTCTGTACTAGGATGCAAAACTGGGGTTTGAACACTTACCTGTACGGCCCAAAAGATGACCTGAAGCACAGGCTGTTATGGAGAGAAGTCTATTCACCCGAGGAGGAAGGTAACGACCTCCTTTCCACGCGTGACGAGTCGAGCTGCTGCTTCTTCATGTTCCGACGCGATCCTCGCAGGGCAATTGCGCACGCTCATCAAGGAGGCCCAATCCAGAGGCCTGCGGTTCGTTTACGCCCTCTCCCCCGGTCAGGACATCGTCTTCTCGTCCCCCTGTGACCTCACTCTCCTGAAACGCAAGCTGAGACAAGTAGGGAACACTTGAGATTTGACAACGCTTCACTTGACTCGGTCAACTTGTGGCGTCGCGGATGCGTGCAGGTGTCCGACCTCGGCTGCCAGGCGTTTGCCATCCTCTTTGACGACATCGATCACTCCTTATGTCAGGCTGACAGCGAGGCCTTCTCTTCATTCGCACACGCTCAGGTCACCGTAACCAATGAGATGTATCGCTTCTTGGGGGAGCCACCCGTCTTCCTGTTCTGCCCAACGGGTACGCACGGTGCGCAATTCGGTCAAAGATTGACTCGTGGAGCGAAATTAACTTGCTCTCTCGTCCTTGCAGAGTACTGCGGTTCTCTGTGTTCACCCAGCGTGCAGAAGTCTCCTTACCTGCAGACTGTTGGCGAAGACTTGCTTCCCGACATCACAGTCATATGGACAGGTGAGGCGCAGATTTTTGGGGGACTCTTTTTAAGACAGCTACAGGGTGGTTCAAAAGCAACAGATGTCAGTTTAGACGATTTTGAACAGTGTCATAACTGTTGTACCATATTTCGCCAATCCGTCAAGGTTGATGTCTTCGTGGTGTTCTCAGTGTTAGTAATTGTCAGGCTACGTTTAAGTCCTTGTGTTGAATGTCGTCAGGAATGATATTGTCTTTGGAGTCTATGTTTCTTCATTCGTTAGTTTGACACAGTTATTGGCATTGAACGGATTATGTAGCGTAGTGTAATTCCTGGTACATTTTTTTAAACCTGAGATGGTTTAAAACGTTCAGCGGGGGTTCATTCCAAAGAAAGACCAGCAACAGAAAAAGCTCGATCCTCTCTGAGCCTCGACTTAGTTCTCGGTACCTCGAATAGTGTCTGGTCCGCAGATCTGAGACACCTGGCAGGTGTGTGGGGGCGGAGGAGCTCAGAGAGGTATTGTGGTTAAGATTTGAAAAATAATAGAATCTTAAAAAGAATGTATAGGGAGCCACTGATGAAGTCAGAGTTCTATGCTCCCTCTTACGAGTACCGGCCAAGAGGCGAGCAGCAGCATTTTGGCCCAACTGGAGGCGCTTAGTGGAGCATAAAGTGCATTGCAGTCATCCAGGTGAGATGTGACGAAGGCATGAATGACTGTTCCAAAATGCTTTTGAGAAAAGAAAGGCTTTACTTTAGCCAGCTGCCTAAGATGAAAGAAGCCGGATTTAACCACAGCACCAATTTGCCGGTCCAATTTAACATCACATTGTATGTGGTTTACAGGGAACAAGGTCATTTCGAGGAAACTATCCGTGGACCGCCTGGCCGAGGTGGAGTCGGTACTGCAGCGCCCGCCGCTCATCTGGGACAACCTGCACGCCAACGACTACGACTCCCGCAGGCTCTTCCTGGGTCCTTTCAAGGGCCGCGAGCCCTGGCTGAGGGGCCACCTCAGGGGCCTCCTCCTCAATCCCAACTGCGAGTTTGAGGCCAACTACATCCCGCTGCACACGCTGGCAAGCTGGTACAGAGCTGGAAGCCAGGAGAGAAAAGGTGACATTGCACGGATACAAGGCAAAAATAGGACATCATGTCGTATATATTTCCCAAATGCTTCGCTGCACCATCTGGGAGCGTCTGTGCTTAAAAAAAAAAAGTGAGGGACAATTCTGCAAAGAAAGTATAATAATGCTGTTTTTGTCCTTTAGATGAGGAGACAGATTATTGTCCTGACAGAGCTTTGTCCGCTGCATTGCATGACTGGATGGAAGAACTCAACCAACCTCTACAAGCGGGTGAATATTCAACTGTACTCTGATCGAGCAAAACGGTTCAAATCAAAATAATGAAACATTCCTACACATGGATTTGTTCGTTCCCAGGACGGCAGAGTGCACGAGCAGATCAGCGCTGTTCCCGATCCAAAACGCCAGACAGATCCGACTGCACCTCCACCTTTCGAGGGACCTCCGTGGTGGAGAAACTCCCCGTCTTCCCCCTGAACTCAAGCTCACCCCCTCCCTCTCCTACCAAGGGCAAAGGGGAGAGTGAGGTCCGTGAGGGCGAGAAACGGCAGCCCGGTCAGGTTCCGGCATCCAGACCCGCAGTTCCTGCCGGGGGAGGCCGTGGACGTAAGGCCCAGGGTCGAGGCCTCTCTGGTGGGAAGGGCCTACTGAGTGAGGCCCAGGTGCAGCTGCTGGTGGGCCTCCATTATCTGCCTCACGAGCACGGCCCCTCGGCCCAGAAACTGATCCAAGATCTGACCTGGCTCAAAAGCAACTGCCACCTGGTCAGCGCCAACAGCAAGAAGAGCTCACCGCACAAGGTCCGAAAAAACCTTCTATAGTTGGGGGTGCCAAACTTTTTTCCGGGGTCAGGAAAAAAAAGAAACGCTGTCAGGACCACTGAGAAAATCTCGATATGTGCCATAGTTTGGACACCCCCGATCTCGGGTCTTCTGTTTTGGATCGAGTCTGTGATCGTGGTTTGTTTGTCCACAGGTGGATGAATGGCGGGACCGGGCTTCTGGGTTCCTGTCGCTGTGCGAAGACATCGCACAGCTGCACTGTAGCGTCGTGGGCGGAGCCAACCGTGCTGTGCTGTATGACCTTTACCCTTACGTGTGGGACCTGAGGAACATGGCACTTGTGGCCAAGGCCTTCGTGTGCTGGCTGGGTGAGGAACGTACAGTGGTGCCTTGACATACAAGTTTCATTCCTTCTAACTCAAAAGTCAACCTTCCTGATTGAAATGAATGGAAATGCAATTAATCTCCCTTAAAGAAACGAGAAAATGGCACTCATACTTAATTAAAAAAAATACAGTAGTGACGCAATTAAAAAGATTTTGAATAACCAAACAGTTTTTTCCACTTTTAGCTTTCGCTCAATACACATTGTGCTACACCTACAGGTTTGCCTAATATTAGCAGTTCTTGGCAGATGACAAAGAAAATCTGTATATTGTTATATTGTCTGTCTACATGTGCGCGAACATTTGTATCATTGTTGTGACACCAATGCTGGTTGAAGCCTGCCTATGGCGTTTCTCAGTGTTAATGTTAAGCGACTGGACTGAAACACAAAGTAATGTGGTTGCTTTAAAATACACAACCTGTAAATTAGATTGTTTTACGTTTAGTTTGGCAGTAAACTTTCAAAAGACTCACAAGTCGGGTCACTTGTACGTCAAGACACCTTGTACAGTGTTTTTTTTTAATTTTTTTTAAATGTCTCTCTAGTTGACTCATTTTTACCTAATGTGGGTGGGTCTGGAACGTATCCCTGGGGTTCACCGTGATGACAATAAAAATGGTAATTATAGTCATAAAAGTAGCTACTCTCACACTCACACACACCGCTTGTCTGTCACTCAGATGGTCGTGTCCTGAATGACAGCGCCACCTTGGCCTCCTGGAGGAATTGCTTCCACTGTGAGTAATCGAGTCTTTCGATTATTATGATTCCCGTTGTCGGAGCAAAAAGTTCTCTCGATTTGAGATAGTGTGCGGGAAGACCACAGGAACGGAGCTGTTGGGGGAGGAATCAGAGCCATGGGCGCTCAAAGGCGGCGTATCCGGGGAAGTGCAGGTGGGTCCTCCCCTTCCTCACGTGAAACGGCTCAATTTGGTCGCTCGGCTGACGTGCTGCGCGTCTCGTGCATGAGCGCAGATGCTTCTCCCGATAGGCGGCAGCGGCGAACTCTTCACTCACCCTCCGCCTCTCTTCCCCACCTCGCGACTCTACAACATCAGGCCCTACCGCAATAAGGACAAGGTAGGGGGCTAATGCTGCTGGTTATGGTGAGACCACTCGGGGCATGATGATGTCGTCGCTGCAGGATTTTAATAGGCAGTGCAGTGTGCGGATTAATTAAGACAATTCCTCCGTTTCTGGTTTTATTTCTTGCATAACGCACGACTCGAATATAAGGGTCTATATAATATTGGGTCTCTTTCAGGTGGAGTTGTACCGCATGGTACGTCAGCTCCACCTGAGGTCTCAGTGTGGCCAAGATTCCGGTGCGTCTCATCCGGATGTCGTAGGAGACAGGTGTGTGTCAAAAGGTCCGGATCTCATGCGATGCCCTGCACAGACGCAAATAAGAGTCGTTCTGCTTGCTCAGGTGTCTGGGACCATGCCTGGCCTTGTGCCCCGAGTATAGCTTCATCTTGGAGGACGAGCTGGGCGTGTGCGGCTGTATTTTGGGCATCCTGGACGTGCGCTCTTTTGCCAAGAGGTGTCAGGCCAGCTGGTTGCCCGCCATGAGGGACAAGTACCTTCCCAAAGGGGTGCGTACACACCGAAATAAAACACAAGTAGGTGAACCATGGGCGGAACACTGAGCCAAACGGTGACACACAGTTGATGACGTCAACGGAGGACTTGGCTTCATCCTGTGCATCACAGCCCACGCTCACCATTCTTTACGTCCTCCACACTGCAAATATTGCTCTAGGGGTTCCTTTTTGAACTGTAGATTGAGATTCAATCCGGTGTCAATAAAATAGCAGCATCGGGAATACAATGCTAGCATTAGCACTGTAAACAAATGACGTTAGCTGCAGTTGCTACATTATCGTTTTGAAGTTTTAGATTTTGCAATGTACAATCAATTCTAAATCGTCCTGTGCATCAAAGCACACGCCCATCATCTTGCACTGCAAATATGGCTCTCGAGGAGCCTTTTTGAAGTGTAGATTAAGATTCTATCCAGTATCAATGAAATAGCGGCGCTAGCAATACAACGCTAGCATTAGCACTGTAAACAAACCGACGTTAGGCGCATTTGCGACATGGGTATCATGATGTAGTCGTAATTAAGTGTTACAGCAGCGCTGTTATCGGTTTGAAGAGTTTTATTTTGGAAGGTACTCTACAATCAATTCAAAATGAGAAAGAGGTGATAAACATTCCCGCTGAATGTTGCTAATTCTGCATCACTTCTAGAGTACCCGCTCATCAGTGACACATGACAGTGGTGGTTGTGTCATGGCATGGGCATGCGTGGCTATCAGTGGCACTGGTTCGCTTGTATTTCCTGCAAATGGGATTGCTAACAAAGCGGGATGAATTCTGAAGCGTTTGGGGTAATAAATATCATCTGCTCATCGTTACCCAAATGCTTGAGAACTTATTGGACGGCGTTCCACAGTGCAAATGGACAATGACCCGAATCATACTGCAAAAGCGCTCGAGGAGTTTTGTTTTTTGGTTGTTTTTTTTAAGCAAGGAAGTATAGCAAAACCTGAAGATAGATAGTATAACTGCAGTCACAGACAGAACTAATCCTCAATTAAAATCACAGAATATATGATTCTGATTGAACCAAGAAAAGTATTTGGTGGTTGTATTTTACAGAATAACCGGTCAGTTCAGTGAACACGTGTCCTCTTTTTTTCCTCACAGGACCTAATCAAGCTGATGGAGGAGGACCAGGGAGAGTATCCCGACTCGCTCCTTTATCACTTCCCCTCCCAGTTGCGTCTTGACACTCTGCCCGAGCTGGTGGACGTCAGCGTCAGCCGCACCCTGCTCGTCACCCTCCTGGTGGCCCTCAAGGCCAACGGTGAGGACGGACAGGCCGTCCGTCGTCTTCCCCGTTTGTCAAATCCTCCCACTAACTCGGGTGCATTTGCGCAGGTTCTCAGGGTGTGTTCTGCGAGGTTCAACCGACGGACCGGCAGAGGCTGGAGTTCTTGACGAAACTGGGCTTCCTGGAGATCCTCAGAGGGGAAGCCAGGAGCAGAGAGGGGGTGGTGATGGCCAGGTTGCTTTGAGGACATTGTCACTGACGTGCACATGCCAAAAAAAGTCACTTTCAAACACACTCACACGCACAGCGACATGTAATGTTTGCACGAATGCAGTGGATACACCGAGGCGCTGCATCAACATAACACGTTTGAAAAGTATCCATTTGGCATTGACACTAGTGTACTTTTTTTCTCCTTCCTGGTGGATTTACAAAATCAAACACTACTGAATGTTTTTATCTTTCGATGTCCTCTCAAGGGAGACAATAATGTGGGAGAAGTGTCTTCAGACCAATCTGGATTGAAACTTGCTTGAATAACACCCCCAAAAATAAGGTGGGAGAAGCGTGTTCAGATGATTCTGGATTGAAAATTGCTTTCATGACACCCCAACCGTGAAATGGTTCCTGCATCCAAAATAGGACGTGGTCTGGAGAATTGTACACGTGCTTAGTTTAGATGGGTGTTGACATGCATGAAACGTTTGTGGCTATTCATGGGGTAAAAAAAAAAAAGAAAACTGACGTAGATTTAGGAGAAAACACCAAATGCTCGTGCATGTGCATACAAACAACATCAGAAACACTCAGATGCTCATCCTGTGTGTGTGTGTGTGTGTGTGTGTCTGTCTGTCTGTCTGTCTGTCTGTCTTTCTGTGTGCGTTTGTGGATTCACCCTTGACATTCCATCACAGGCCTTTCTCGTGAAATAACTTAACGATAAGTAGGAGATAATCAAATGAGCCAAAACACGCGACGAGAAGCACAACAGCACTCACACGTCACCCTTCAAGTGAAAGTACGCACCGAGAATGTTCCTTCATTCAAGAGGCAAAACGTTTGTGCAAGTATTTTGTATTTCGACTTTGTTGGTGGTTTTTGTTGTTTTTTTTCTACAATTCACTCTCGACCAATCAATCGATTACAGACTGAAAAGCACTTTTGTATGTTTCTTATGACCAAACCCGTCACCGCCGTCTGTGAGAAAGGAATCGAGTCTCGCATCTGAAAGCATGTCGATTCCCGACATCAAATCGAAAGCACTGTGGCAGAAAAGCTCCTTCGCATACGGCAGTCTTCGAAGCAATTACAAATGAGCAATGCGCTTAAGGCAGGGGTGTCAAACTCATTTTCTTCACGAGCCACATTGCAGTTACCGTTTCCCTTGGAGGAACGTTATGACAGAAACTGAATAAATAAGTCAAGAATAACGGTTTATTGAGCGATTGTGTAACTTACTGTGATGAGGGGTTTGGTAAAAAGAAAATGCTTACAATATCCCTTTTATTTATGACGAATTTGAAATTTCGGTACAGATTTTAGCGAGCATCATGAAAGTTGACATGTTTGATTTGCTTCCGTGGGCCACATAAAATGATGCGGTGGGCCAGATCAGGCCCCCGGGCCTTGAGTTTGACACCTCTGGTTTAAGGGGAATCATGCTGTGAAAGATTTTGAAAATCACCCACAAGGGCAACATTGTGAGAAAAGAACATGCAGTTATTCCTTCACTTGTGCACGGTAATAATAAAAGTTGCCTTCAGTTGTCACTTGTGAGTTGTCTTCATCCGCGTAACTGCGGTTGATCCTCTGGACCGGATTCATGGTGGGAATGTCTGGAGCTACACGTCGGTGCTGTCTCTTTCCTCAGTGTTGCCAGCTTCCCAGCGGCCGCGGGAGCGCATGTTCCGCTCGGGGGCCTTGACCCGAGCCAGAGGGATTCGGTACGTCGACAAAGTGCCCGTCAGAAGCAGCAGCAGCGTAACGCTCAGTGTGGCTGCCCAACTGCACGCCGGCATGCCCATCTAAAAGAGCGTTTTTGCGATTGCGGGTTTCAACAAGAATCGCTTTCACGTCATGTGCCATTTTTGTCAAACGTAACATCTCAATCACAAAAAAAAAAACATTTTGGGTGAGAAATTTTTTTTTGTGTGTGTTTTTTGGTGCATGTGATTTTGTTCTGAACATTTTGGGGGTGAGAGGCAGAGTTTTGTTAAATGTTTTTTTTTGCATGAGTGAGGTTGTTTTTGGCATATGAGAGGTTTGTGTGTGAGTTTGAGTTTTTTGGTATGTGCATGGGAGAAGTCTTTTGGTGAGTGAAAATGAGTTTTGGTGATGGTGAGAGGTTTTATGGTGAGGAAGGATACCGTTTTTGGTGTGAGTGAGATTTTTTTTGTGTTTTGATATTTTTGTGTGTGTTTTGCGAGCAAGAGTTTTGGAGGTTTTGCAAAAGATTTGGGGGGGTTGAGATTTTTTTTTTTGTGAATGAGTTTTTTTTCTCATGTACGTAAAAGGTTTTCGGTAAGAGGGCTTTTTTAGTGTGAGTGAGAGTTTTGTGTTTGTTTTGATTAGTCTGAGAATTTTTGGTCTGAGTTGGGAGTTTTTTGGTCTCAAACATTTTTTGCGTGTGAGTTCTTTTTTGGGTGCCTTTTTGTGAGTGTCAATTTTGGGGGCGGGGTGTTTGGGGGTTGGGGTTTTGTTTGTGTGTGTGTGTGTGTGTGTGTGTGGTCTGAGAATTTTTGGTCTGAGTTGGGAGTTTTTTGGTCTCAAACATTTTTTGCGTGTGAGTTCTTTTTTGGGTGCCTTTTTGTGAGTGTCAATTTTGGGGGCGGGGTGTTTGGGGGTTGGGGTTTTGTTTGTGTGTGTGTGTGTGTGTGTGTGTGTGTGTGTGTGTGTGT
>NW_017805014.1:478716-483776 GCF_001891065.2 Hippocampus comes
TGGTGTGTGTGTGTGTGTGTGTGGGTGTGTGTGTGTGTGTGTGTGTGTGTGTGTGAGAGAGAGAGAGAGAGAGACAGTTTTCAGGGTGATTAGGTTCTTGGTATTTTTTTTTTTTTGTGTGAGTTTGTTTTGATTAATGTGCTATTTTTTGGGTGAAGACACAAAATGAACTTGGCATGCAGTGACGGCTACTTACAGCTCCCAGCAGATTGCTCAAAGCGATGTCGACGAAAGCAGAGAGGAACGCTGAGGAGAACACATCGCTCATGAAGGCCTCAGCAGAACCTTTTTTTTTTGCCACCTCTGGGAAGTTCGAGCCCTCGGTGGCGTCTATGTGTTGTATGTGTGTCTTACCGCTAGAGATGGCCAACAGGTGGGTCCTCCAGTTGAATGTGAAGAAAAGTCCTCCCACAGCCATGCACCCCAGAGCGCCATTAAAGCCGGACAGACCCGTACAGAGGCACTCGTGGCGCACTGCCACGGACAACCCTGCATCAACACGCATACTCATAGTCACAACTCACTGGAACGCACACAGATCAATTGTCAGTACTAACACGAGCCACATGGTGACACCATTTCACACACTACAACAGGATTTTTTTTTTTCATCAGGAAATTCACTCGTGATTTTTTCCCCCCACTCATATATGATACCGAAATGCTTTCAGACACTGACTGAAATTTTACTTGATGAATAAAAAAAAATTCATTCATGAGTGAAAGCATTTCAGTTGTGTGAATGAAAGAATTTTAGTCATGTATAGTATTTGAGAAAAAAAAAATCAGGAGTGAGACTGTGCATATGATGGAGGAATAAAGCAGTAGTGTGTGAGAGCTTTTCAGTACTATATGAGAACATTTCAGGAGCATAACAAAATCTGTATTCGTGAGACATTTGAATCATGTGTATGAGAGCATTCCGTAATGCATTTCAACAAGAAAAATAATCAGTAGCATGAATGAGAGCATTTTAATAATTTGTAGGACAGCATACAGTATGAGAGCGTTTCAGCAGTGTATTGGAGCAAAAACAAAACAGTGCGGTGTATGAATGTATTTTAGTTCTGTGCATGATTTTTTTTCACACTCATGAAATGTCCTTTTTTCATTCTACTAGAATGCTCTCATACACACCCTACAGATTTTTTCTCCCTGATATGCCCGACGAGAATGCTCTCATAGACACCACTGCCATATTTTAGAAGATAAACAGATTCCAGAATGGTGCGCAAACGAATTTCAGCAGTGGTAAAAGAGCACTTAAGTAGCGAGCATGTGAGTTCCACAGTCGTGTGTATGAGAGGTAATCCTGAATGATGTCCCTAAAGGCCCCTCAGCTCGAAGTCGACCCTCTGACATGTGTCCACAGGAAACAAAATCCACAGGGGGGTGCTATGTTGACACAGATGCACCAGAGCGAGGCAATCCACTCTTTTCACTAACGCAACCGCCAGCAATTAACTGAGTATTCGGATAAAAAGTTCTTTTGTGTTTTCAAACATAATAATCGGTGTAGGTATTATTTATGTATTTATTTCTCCATTTGGAGTTGCCATCCTCACTTTCTACTTTATGATTGGTAACTTTTGAGTGTGCACGTATGGCTTTTAAAGAAGGGCACGGTGAGTGACGTGGGTGTCAGCCAAGCAGGCAAATAAACCTGCAATGAAAAACCCACTTTAAGAAAATCCAAGCTCAGGATGCCAAATATACACGCCATGTCCATTCCCTGTAGTTATCACTGATTCTTCTTTTGGCGGTTGAAACTTACCAGCCAGTGTTCCAATTGCAGACCCCAGCAGCGCATGGATGGCCTGCAGTGGGGAGTAAAGGCAGAGTCCGGCCAGGATGAGCAGTGAGGGACCCAGGGAGCCACAGGCGAAGATCTGACCCACTCCGAGGGGGATACCTTGTAACACCTGTTCGCCAGAGAACATCATCAGGATGTCATATATTTAGAGTGCCTCGTTGTAGACCGAGAGTGCACCAGCCAGCGTGTGGACTGAGGCTTTGGTCTGGATTGGCCATTTTAGAGCGCCCCATAGTTATGTGTAAGTACAACAATGATGAGGTCACATTTTTCCAGGCGTAGTATTGGTATTTTGTTTTTTTACCATTATCACTGTTAAGTAGGGCGTGGTGGGCATTTTGAATCGCCATTTTGTACGGGCTACTTGGCTTTATTTTTCATCAAATTTGTATACAACATCACATTTTGATCAATTGCAACCACTGGAATCGTGCTGCCCGAGCCCCACTCTGCTCCATACAGTTTTGATTTCATGTGCCGCTGTTGAGTTGCCATCTTAGGCAGAGTGCAAGATGAAGACATGAAATATAAATAGGACCCACGTCATCATCATCTCTGTTGGCCGAGGACTACCGGGAAATGGAAGTGAGAGATGGAAAGCGGAGAGCGAGTAAGAGCGGGATGAAAAAAGACTGGTCGGAGGCGATTATTTCACGTTGGGGAACCCGTAACAGAAAAACGCTTTGAAACTGCAAAATGAGGACTGGAGCGCGAGAGAGCGATAAGACAGCAGGTGGTGATAAAGTGATGGAGAGGACAGATTTGAGAAGGGAAATTCAGATGCTTTGAATTCCTCCGAAGGGAATTGGGGAGCTATAGGAAGGATGTGAAGAAACGGTCGTGAATACTAAATAGATGCTAAAAAGGAGGCAGAGAGGGGAAAAACATATGCTATTTTAGGATATCAACAGTGCATATGTGTGACATTTTTATCCAATCGTATCTCAACCCTGTTTGTTGCTACTCTATGTCAATTAGTAATGCTGGCTTGTGTACCGCAAGATAGAACGACAAAAGCAATGTGACTTTTTACTTCAATCAGCCCCATTTACAGTGTCTTCTCATCGGCCTGGCTAGCTCGCCAATCATGTTTGGATTTCCCATTCCCTGATTAGCTGGTCTGAGCAACCTAACTCGGAGATTAAACACTGGAAATGATACCTCGGTTGCACTGAGCGCCGTGGCGTTGAGCGGCACGGTGCTCGGCGGTACGGCGAGACGGTGCGGGAAGTAGGGGTTATCTCGGCCGGTGCATAGGAAGTAGAGGACGATGACCATGTTAAAGGGGAAGACCGCAACTGGCAAGTCCCAGCGGTCCAGTACTTGCGAGAGACCACTGAAGAAGAAAACACTGTGGGGGGGAAAGGAAAACAAATAGAGCGATGATTATGACCGGTGAATCGGTCTGCCACCATCAGCTCTTTTGATACAATTTTTTGAAACAACATCAAACGGACATAATGATATTCAAACAATGTTTCAAACTTGGATCAGTGTTTCAAATTCCAGTTTTAAATTGTGTTTAGGGTTTCAAGTCAGGTCTTAAAAATTATATTGACAAGTGCGTATGTCTTGCCTTGTGGCCGAGCCCAAACAAACGGGCAGCAGCAACCACCAGTACCAATCTCCGGCGCTGTTGAATGCGCCCATTAGCAGGGAAACCAACATTCCATTGAAGCCATGGAGTCCTCCCCGCACTTCTGCACTGCGGACACACAGTTAATGACCAAAACTAAGGCGTACTTCAGAAGATTCCAGGAGTGGGTGTTCTGACTTAATATGGAATCAGATGTTTTTAACTCATTTAATGCCAAAATGTAAAATTCTGTTTGCAAAAAAACGATCGCTTAGTGCCAAACGTAAAATTATGTTTTTGGTGTTTTGTATTTTTTTTAAAATGATAAAGGACTTTGTGCAGCTCCTCAGTAAGTAAATTTGGGAAAGATTACAGTCTGATAAATCACCACTAAATGACATGAATGGCTTTGAGCAGATCTTGGTCCACACACCTTGTGAGCATGTGTACAACCAAACTCAGTTTTGCTCCCGCTGTCTTTTTAAAAACATACGCTAGGATTTTATAAGCTAGCATACATTTTACCATGCCTCCATCCAATAATACATTGCGTCTGGTGTATGCGTCGAATACAGAAATAGCACCCGTACCTGGGCACTTCGCCTTTTAATATAGTGCGCCGTATGGATGTGAAAATACGGTAAATAAGCGTTGATGCTTTTGTTCCTGCTTATTTATGAGTGTGTTGGGCAAGGTTCTGTGTATGTGAGCATTTCTTCTCGACTTGTACCTACAGCATGTAACATACGCCCACTTCTGGAATATCCTTGAAAAAAGCGTGTGTGTGTCAGCGGTTGTGGCTTCAACCTGTCTTGTCCCAAGATGACCGCGATGAGCGTGGAGGTCAGCAGGCCCACCGTTCCCACCAGGCCTTGCCAGGGGGAGGCCCAGTAGAGTGCAAGCAGCATGACGGCACCACTCAGTGGGTTGTTGGCTAGAATCACCCGCGTCACCCCTCGGAGGGCCCACACGGCCAGCTGCAGCACAAACCACTTGTCTGGGAAGATGTGTGGACAATCAAACGGACATAATGATATTCAAACAATGTTTCAAACTTGGATCAGTGTTTCAAATTCCAGTTTTAAATTGTGTTTAGGGTTTGAAGTCAGGTCTTAAAAATAATATTGCCATGTGCGTATGTCTTGCCTTGTGGCCGAGCCCAAACAAACGGGCAGCAGCAGCCACCAGTACCAGTCTCCGGCGCTGTTGAATGCGCCCATTAGCAGGGAAACCAACATTCCATTGAAGCCATGGAGTCCTCCCCGCACTTCTGCACTGCGGACACACAGTTAATGACCAAAACTAAGGCGTACTTCAGAAGATTCCAGGTTGCACTATGAGGTCGACGCGCTAACCACTCGATCACCGGGCTGCCCTTGAAATCTTATATTTGTTTCAAAATACATTATACAAGTTTGAAGATAATTGATGAAAACATGTGCAAAGGCTGAGAAATCACATGAAACTATTTTCACCATTTCAGTTTTCCTGATTTCTGGGGGTGTGGCTAAACGGCGCTGCATGACAAGGGTTGGCTGTCGATGACCAAGAATCGAGTGGAACCATTCCGATTTTGAAATGTAGGTGCTAAATTTTGATTCTTAGTTAGCTGCACGGAAGAAGCAACAAGGATCGATTGACTGTGCAGGCCCCTCCCACCACCTGAGCCGC
>NW_017805014.1:484334-494561 GCF_001891065.2 Hippocampus comes
CCAACCACCACCACCACCACCTCCCTCCACTCCATCCTCACTCCCATTGCTGTCGAGCTGATGACTTATAAACCGGTAGACCGGGTAACGCATTGACTCCGCTTTGGATCAGCCAGAGAGGACTAAAGTTCAAACCCTTGAGGAAGGAGGATAAGGCCGTGCATGTCTCAATCACCTCGTCACCTATTGCTTATTTAGGCTACTCATCCACCTTTTTTAGGGCAGCATCTGGATCAATGTTTGTCTCCTTGCTTCATTTGCAAAGCCATTAGCGTGCTATCTTTATTCAAAAGGCATAATATGTAAACCAACACTTTTGCTGCGCCTGAGGACACCGACTCGTTTGGTTTTGATTCCAAGGCAATGAACATCTGACACCACGTCCACACCTTGTCTTTTCTTCGGAAAGCTTTTTTTCGATGAAAAATATACATGAGATGTCTGCAAAGCCAACCGGCTGGTTGGGTTGATTCGCAGCAACATCTGAATCTCTGAAGTCGCCGGAGGCTGCAGAATGTTAAAATAAGCAAATGACTTTGGAATTTTAAACAAGCAAGCATCCAGATCACATCATGTTGTTTGCTGGAGTGCACATAGGAAGCAAATCTCCAACACGCAAACGCACAATGTCCACCAACCCGCTAATTGTTAGCAGTAGCAGCACAAATGCTGTGCTGACAGAAAGTGGCGGGGCCTGCCATTTAAAAAAAATAAAATAAATTCCACAGAGGACCGAATTGGTTAAGATGGAGAAGAGAGGGCGGGGATTGGGCTGCGCTAACCAGTCGGGCCACACCAAAGCTGAAAGGAAACAAAAAGAAAAACACGATGGAATGTGCTGCTGCCGCTCAGTGAAGAATTTATATTTCTAGGCACAACTGGGACTGAGTCATTATTGATTTTTTTTTTCTGATGGATTAAAATGTGCTGACACTCGGTGATGACAATGACAACAAGCGAGTTCAGTCAAGAACAGGGATTTGTGCGTGCGTGTATGTGCGTGCTACATTCAAGGGCACACACGTGCAGGGGGTCAGGAAAAGCAAGTGAGAACAAATCGATAACAGAGGAGGTGATGAATCGAGTGGAACTGACTTGATTTAAAGGCCAAGGGAGAGGAAGAGGATCGGAAGTGACATGACATGATGCACAGGAGTCTAAAAAAAAAAAAAAACACGGGAGAGCCATTATGCCCCGCCCCCTGCTTTGTGAGTGGTCCAAGTCATCTTGGATTGCTTTCTTTGCTGGAACGGAGACTTGCCCACTGCGCCGGATAAATTCAGAAACGACTGAACAATGTAGAGAACCAGAGCAGCTTCCGCCTTCCTCGTCCTCCATTTGTTATTCTCGCTTTGACTTCACTCACTCCCACTGAAAGACTCTGTTGCCATGGCAGCAGAGGTAAGGGCCTTGATTGTTTGCATGCACACACACACACACACACACACACACACACACACACACACACACACACACACACACACACACACACACACACACACACACACACATGCACTGATGTCTTCTCGACAACAAAATCATATGTTTGTGTCTGTCTTGTTTGGCTGTCAGTAATGGGCACCTGTATAGCCTTCATGCTGTTGCCATGGTGACCAGTATGAATCCTTCCACAGGGGCCGCCATCGGATGCAGCGCCATTCCATTCTTCGGTACGCTCACATCAACATCACACACAGACGCGCGGCCTTGCGTCACTGATCAATTGGCGCGTCGAGATTAATGGCGGCTGTCACGGCGGCTTCGCTCGAAGAAGTTCCGGGCTGGCTGGCTGGGGGATATAGAAAATGTCTGCCGCCATGAAGAGCATTTCCATGATGACTCACCCGCCGCTCTGGAGCCAGCGTGCACCAAATTTATGCCGACAGACATGATCAACAGTTTGGGGTCGGCGCACAGGGGAAAATTGAATACAGATGATCTCCTTTGCACTGCTTTCAGGTTGTCAATGTGGGATTGGATTTTTTGTCCAATCACATTTCAGCCTCGATGGGTTGCCATGCGAATCTTAACCGCCCAAGGCCTCAGAACCTTTCAAGCTTTCCACTGGAACTAAAAACTCCAAAAACAGTGAGGCTGTTTTTTCAACCAATCAGGTTGTGAGCTCTGGATGACATCAGCATTTTTCCATCCTCTGATTGGTTGGACTGAGCAAGCCAAGTTGGACTAGCAAAACACGTCTCAAGTGTTGTGCACATATTAATATGTTTAATAATCAACATATTTTAGGTGGGCCCATAACAGATTAATAGGCATAATTAATTTCCATTTACTGTATTTCTAGGTGGAAAAATGATTTGAGATGAGAACACTGCTGTGGAATGATTTAAACTTGTATCTCAAAGAACACCTGTCAAGGATGGACGGTTTGTACAATGCCAATGAGTGCAGCAGAGCAGACAAATAAAGATAAAAGCTATACTTTGACATAATATGATCGGTTTAATTGGAGGGTACTTACATTTTACATTTCATTTCAGCTGTCTTTGTGCTCACAGTCAAGGGGACAAAACACAGACAGTAAACGTTGGAATGTGCGCGCACACACACGCACGCAGGCACGCACGCACACACGCCCAGTCGTGCACATCCGCACAAACATTCTCGCCGCCGTGGCGCATCACGACCGCAGTCCAAGCTCACACCACCTAATTTAGGCTTTATGTGAAATAGCACTTTCAAAACATGTTCCACAAGTCCACCTTGGAGGAGTGTAAAAAAAAAAAATAATAATAATAAGCTGATGAACCAAACTGACGCATTTGTTCAATGTAATAAATAAATGCCTTTTTTTTTTTTTTTTTTACAGATTTTTGTCCAGCTTTTCGTCAAAAGGCAAAGCTCCATTTAAAGAGGAAGAAATAAGATGTTTGAGCACATGGTTACCATGACAACCTGAATGATGCAACCAAGTGATGTTGGGTAAGTGGATCGTTAAATAAGGCCAAAGCCTTAATTAGCGATACACTTATATATTGCCAACTTTTTTACAATTATGGTTATTATTATTATTATAATTGTTATTATGTCCAAATATGGTCAATTTCCTTTTTTTTCCACAAATCCATACTTTTGGTCTGTCTCCATGTTGTCTGTTTTTTTAAGCATTATCAACCAATTGAATTACAAAACAGTCTGAGTATAAATTGATTATTTGTCTTGAACGCTTGAATTCTCTGAGAAGTGTTGTAAAACTCTTCCTCTTCCCCCACTCTGAGGGAGCCGCGTAGCATTATGTCGCCTCAAAACTGAAAGTCAGGATGTTTTTTTTTTTGTTTGTTTTTTTTTAAAGTCGGTAACAAGTGACAATAGCTCGATCGGATACATTTGAGTAAGTCTGTTTTGTTAAAAAAAAAAAAAAAAAAAGGATAGCTGAAATGCTTCAGTTCAAAAGTCAACCACAAAGATACGAAGAAATGTCCAGATTCATTTTCACCTATTAAACTACTTGGTCAGCTTTATTTACGGCATCACTCAAAGCTTGAAGACATTTAAAAGAGTTCAGGAAGCTGATGAACCACATTTGGTTTTTTTTTTTTTTAAACATTTCCTTAAAAGTAGAAATTTTGGAGCTGTGAGGATTCCGCCTGACAGCAACAATATGCAAGTCCAGGCGGACACTTTTGGCAGTAGAGTGTATCTATAGTTCTGGTTTTGGCTAACAATAGAATGCAAAAAATAAATAAATAAATAAGCGATGCCTTGTAAGTTGAAAAACTACTTACGTTAAGGTACTCGCAAGTCAAGGTACCACTGTAACTTCCAAGATGAGCGAATGATTAAATAATTGATTGACTGATGACATCATGCTCCCCCCCCCCAATCCCCAACCGTCCAAATGGCTAAATCGTGCTTTCATCATTCAGTCGCTCTATTGGTTGAACCAGATGAGACCTCCAGCACGCATCCTGCCATCTTAATCCTCCGACATGGCGTGCCACTTGGCGATTTGGCGCCGCGGGTGCTCACAGATCTCCCGCCAGTGCTCGCCGGCCGTGCCGGCCGCCGTCGTGCCCATCAGCAGGCGTCCGAGGACCGGTTTCGAGCCGCGGGAGTTGCCCGTGTCCGAGTCCATCAGGAGCAGCTCCACGCTGGTGTCTCTCAAGCCTTCGTCGGAGGGCAGGTCAAAGGTGAAGAGCTCGTTGAAGACGGGGTTGGGAGCACACTTCTTCACGCTGGTCTTCTTCTTGCACACCCGCTTCTTCCCATGATACAGGTTGACTTTGACGTACGGATCTATGGAAGGAGCAGGAGAGAAAACCATTGAAACGTATAACGTGACTCAGCAGAAAGTGGCGCGAACCACATTTACACGTATCAGTAGGAAAAAATTGCAGCTACTGTACCCGAGGGTCCGTTGTTGTCATTCTTGGGCAGGTGGCGGGCCTTGAGGACCACCACGGTCAGCGTGTTGGTGGTGGACTGGTAACACAAGGAGAGCAGCAGCTCGCCTCGGCCTGATGACTTCTAGGATGATCCAAACGTACGGTAAGATCACGGAGTGAAATATCACATTTTGACTCTCTATTCCTCACCTTGATGTTCCTCTTGATAATCTCCCTGCTCATCAGCACGCGGCCCTCGGACAGGTCGATGCCCGAAAGCGGCACGAGGGTCTCCCCAATGATCTCATCACGGGAGAATCTGTCAAAGCTGAGCACCATGAACTGGAGAGCCAGTTCCGACACTTTGGGCAGCGGGATTCCATAAAAGCTGAAGGTTTCGTCAAAGGTCGGGTCCAGAGTCTTCCTCAGCACTCTGGTCTTCACTCGGTGCTTCTTCTCCGGTAAGAGGGTCAGCTTGATGTAGGGGTCTGAGGTCAAGGACTGCTCATCAGTTGGGCTCAAGCCATGGGCTTCCTGGAGTCAAATCAAAAACTCAGAGGATTGTGAAACTCTTAAAAAAAATGTGAAAAACAATAACAACAAATAAGAAACAAAAATAAGGGCTCAAGTCTTGTGCTTTGTGGAACACCAATGAATATAAACGGGGTTTAAGAATGCACAGGGGTTTGTCAGACGGGCTCCGGGAGGTTATTCTGAAAGTTCGGGACGGAAAGAGCCCTCGTCACCCTCTGAGCTTCCGCATAGACTTCGGTATCTCCACAAAAACCTGATCAGCTGATTTGACTCACCTGAATGTGGACAATGAAGGCCTTCTTCTCCGGTTGGTACTCCAAAGCAAAATGGAGGGTGCCGAGCCTCCCTTGTCTCTCGTCCACAGCCGGGGTCGGGGCCTGGCTGGAGATGGCGCTTGAAGGTGAGGGTAGTTCCCGCCGCTCAATCACGCCGGGCTGGGCGAAGCCGGCGTGTGGCGAGGGCAGCTCCAAGTCGGGCGAGCTGCGTACCTTGTGGTGATGAATGGGTTTGCTCGGGAAGTTGCCATTGAGGTCCCGTTGCTCGAGGTCCAGATGCAGCGCCGGTCTGGAGCCGATGGGACTCGACACCAGCTTGGGACTGGCCATGGGCGTCATGGCGTTGTGGCAGTTGCCATTCACGTCCGTTTTACTGACTTCATGCGTCGTCATGCCAGGGGTGGAGGCAAACTTCTTCTTGCCGCTGAGGCTCTCCGGATAGATGTCCACACCTTTGAGCATGTGGACAAACTTGTACGGGGGCGTCTTCTGGCCTTTGGTGTTTTTGCGCTGGCAGCAGATCCACGCAAAGGCTGACGCGGTGAAGATCAGGCCGAAGACGCTCACCACCGCAACACCTGCTGGGACCGCCACTGGAGAGCGATACAAGGAAGGCGATGAGAAATGGTGTCGAGCTAAACGGAACATCGAGCGACGCAATTGAATGTGACTGAACTAGACAAACGATGCAACTTATAGCTGGCGACTCCAGCACACATCATATAATCAATATAATTGATATGTAGATATTTGACGTTAAAAAAAAAAAAAAAAGGAGTTTCATTGTGATTGTGCGGCTCACTCTTCGCTTCTCGTGCAATGGATTGCTGCCCATGTTGTTAAGGCAGTTGAAATGGTGAACTATATTAAATGTTGATTCATGTTCTTGTCCATTCCAGCAAAAGTATCGACACGATTCACCTATGCCGGAAAGTGTTCAGGAAGTCGGCCATTTCGGTTTGAAGCAGCCATTTTAGAGGAACTCTAGGGCTCGTGTTTTCAAAAACCTCTTACTCGGAATTTCCAAGCAAATGAGTACCAATTCGCATCCAGCTTTCAGCTGGACAGATGGGCAAGGCAACAGGGATTTGCCACGAAAAGGGGGCCTGTTTATTACAGCTCTCGGCTTCAATTGTCAGTCACTAATCCTGCTACAAGTAAAGACATCAACGCTCATGCTTTTGCACAGATGTTTTTAAGACGGAAGCAGGATAAAAACAAAAAGCAGCGTCTTATGTAACACACAATGGGGATTTATGAGTGCCATTGTTCCAGCTTAGGATGAGTCCATCAATTGGAGTTTCTCTTCAAGCCATCATTTTTCAGATTGAATGCCATTTTTCCATGCGTTAACGTGCGACTGGAGAGCTTCTTCTCCGCTGGCGTGACTCAACAGAAGGACGGCGAGGCCCACCCGATCTTGATGGCTTCATTTTTTTAAGGGGCATACATATTTCGCCAGCCAGAGAAGGAAAGACATAGCGGCTGAATAGAATTGACTAAGTAATGCAAAGATGGATTTCTGTGCCAGGTCCCGATGACGTTCCTATGTTTGGAGACTGGACTGCTTTGAACGTTTGTTGAATGGCTGCCCCGCCCTAATGTGTTGAAGGCACAATGAAAGGCCAACAAAAATGGATTCGGTGGCCAGGAGTGAGATGTTTCAGCACGCCAACTGTGTAGTCTGCTTCACGTCATCGATTTCAGCTCGACAAATTAAACTTAGTCAAGATCGCATGGCGTATGCGCGACCGATCTATAGAGTCGTAAAACAAAACACTCCAACGACGCTGCCATTTTGACACTCAAAAGTGTTGAACGGTAGTCGGGTGTGGCAAAAGGTCCAAAAGGAAGCAGACTCACCAGGCTGGGCTGCGTCCTCCAGCGTCATCGGTGCCATGGTCGCTCTCCGAGGTGCTGGAATCCTTTGTTTTGGTTGGGGTGGGTTTTTTTTTTTTCTTTCCCCTTGGAAGCAGACGTGTGGGGGGGGGGAGCTTGGATTCCACTGAATGATGAATGAAGATGGAAGTCAATAACTGAAAGCAGGATGAAGAAGGTTGTTGTTTGCTATCTCCCCGCTGCTCTGCCGCTGTCCTCGGAATGTGTGCGCGCGTGTGCGTGTTAGCGTGTGCGCGTGTGTCCCACAGCCCACCCGAGCCCCCCCCTTCCCTCATCTCGTCATCCTCCCTCCCTCCCTCCTTCGTCAGGAACTCGTGGGCGTGCTGACGCAGTGGTGACGGAAGCTGCCTCGCGTTGGTTCGGTCATTGTTTTGGCCCGAGGATGAGTTCGTTACTCCATACAATAGCGACTTCGTCCATGTACCTATGCCAGTGACATGTCAAAATAAATAAAAACAAATGTAACCTTTTTCCACTGGATGGCAGAATTAACCCGTGAATGTAAAATATGAACGTTTCAATAAAGGTTGGGGATCACTGAACGAAGACCAGGAAATGGACAGTTTGATTACTTTGCCTTTGCTGCCATCTGCTGGTCACTAAATAGAAAGCAGTTTTCAGCCATCCAATGGAAAAATCCAAATTAAACGTGCCACTGGGTTTGTGTTGTTTTATTTGTTGCAGTCTCACTGTATCACATATTTGTCAATCATATGGATGCAGATTTTACGGCCTTTACGGCAGATGCCTGGTGGGCTAGCGTCTTTTGGGGCTGAGTCAGTGCCATTTAATTATTTTCCTCCATTCTACCTCAAGAGACAAGCTCACAATTTCGAGACAGCAGCCAGTTAATTAACAAACTGAACCAATCACCCCACTGATGGTGATTGGTTCTATATATCTATATAGATATATATATATATATATATATATATATATATACTGTAGATATATATAGTATAGGTAACTCGTAGCTTATATATGAAGTCTGCAAAGTGTGAATTTTTGTAATCAGAATAAGTTGGAGGATCCCTCGAGAAATGCAGAAGTAGAAGCATGTTCAAAAAGTGAGGAGAAAATCTAATACTTTTAAATTGTGTAGAATAACTTAATTACAATTATTTACTGCAAAAACATTTCTCTGTCATCCATCTAATATCTTTGCCATTGATGTATAGTGACAAGGAGAAAAAAATTCATGCTCTTTCATGAGATGACGATAGGTACTATTGACCTGTGTTTTTTTTTTTTTTTTTGGTGCTATATTCTTGAGGTTTTTCTAATGTAAAATATGTGCCTTGGCTCAATGAAAGATAACCCTTCCCCATTTGCCTGACGTATCTTCGGTTTTCGAAATATGATTTATTACAAAAACACAACAAAACAATACACAAGCAACCCACATTAAGAGAACAAGCTGGTGCAAACCCAGTCATCCAAGGAAGGACCCCGTCGAGATCACAAGACTCTTTCGGTCCCCGCAAGCGAACACGGACACGTTCAGTTTACGGCTCGACCGTCCTTTGGTGCCCTTCGAAATCGGCGCGGGTCCCGGATCGAGAGAAGTCGTGTTTTGCAGTGCAGTGTTCTTTGGATGAAAGGAGAAGAGTCCTTCAGTCACTCTCCCGATTGCACATGACCAACACGGTCTGCTCCAGAAAACGTATGACATGACACATCATGATATGGATTTTTGAAGCATCTCTTCATGACACCATCCATTGGCAGTGACGATTTTTGGGGGGCTGCTCAAGCCCCCAGTGGCTTCCGGATGAAGAAGTTGCTTCTCAAATGGAGCTTTCTTCACATGGAGCGAGGGGTGCTGCTGATTTAAACATGGGAAACTTGGCCAACTCTTCCTCTAGTCCCGATATCCCTTCCCCCAGGCTCTCATCCAGGTCAACCCCCTCCATCGGATCCCTCTCCTTCGCCTCGGAACTCCCTCCCTCCCCCCTGGCAGTCCGTCCGTCCAGAACGTCCACTGACAAAATGTTGTAGTTGGCATACGAGGTGTTTCCCCTTCCGTTTCTGGCTTTGGTGCCGCCTGTTACGGCGCTCCCACTGTTGCCATGGTGACCGCCGTTTCCCTGCTTTCGGACTTGGCTCGCGTTGGCGGCCGCGATCCCGTTGCGTTTGTCCGTCAAACAGAACCCTGGCTGCGGGGCGGAGGCGGAAGAGCCCAGCAAGTCCCGCCCCACCTTCCGTTCTTCGCGCGGACCTCTGGCGTGCCGACGTTTGACAAAGTGGATGAGCGTCGCTCCAAACAGTATGCCGGCCAGGAAGAAGAGGACATAAAAGGCCACCACGTGACGAGTGCATCCCGCCACGGCTCCCGCGGTGCTGGGGTCCTCAAGTGTCAGCTGATAGGCCGCCCGACGGCAAGTGGTGGGCTCATGGATTTGTCCTTCCTGTTTCGGGAGGGGAGACGGTTATTGGCTGGGTTGTGATTGGACTGGAGGATGAGGAGCATCGATGAACTTGTAGATAAATATGTGTGTGTGTGTGTGTGTGTGTGTGGGCCTTCAGGTGCCAAACTGAAGGCCCGGGGGCCAGATCCGGCCCGCCACGTCATTTTATGCGGCCCGCGGGAGCAAATCAAGTGTGTCAACTTTCATGATCCTTGCTGAAATCTGTGCCGAAATGTCAAATTTTCATGGGTAATAAATAACATTGAGATTTTGCATTGGCCCTCCAAGGGAAGCGGTAACTCCGAAGTGGCCCGCGACAAAAAATGAGTTTGACACCCCTGGTCTACATTTTCTATCCCGGTACCTGGCATGCACAGATGTAAGTCCCCAGTCCGTCTTTGGTGACGGTCACCTCCAGGTCAGGGTGTCGCTGCTTGGTGAGACTGTTGGGAGGGTGCTTCCAGCTGCAAGGCCTGGGAGACAGCTGGGCACACGGCAACAGGAGCTGCAGACCCAGGGACACACGTAGCTCCTTGATGGGCGGAGAACAGCGCTCTGGCGCCCACAAAGAGCAAGGAAGTGTGTGAGACGTCAAGTGGGCTTCATATTTTTTTTCAGCTGATTTGCATTTAGCAGCGTTTTTCAATTTCAAATTACGTATATGGGTGTGATAAATATACCTTCCTGGGTGTCACATTTACTTAAGGCTTCTTCGATTACATCTCCATTGCCAGGCCTGGACACACACACACACACACACACACACAC
>NW_017805014.1:494719-502984 GCF_001891065.2 Hippocampus comes
CACAGCATGAGCATTGCATATTCGCGAGGCAGCGGCATTTGTCGGATCTTGAACGGCCGAACTTACGCCGCTGTGGAGCGAAGGCAGCGTTCCTTGCTTGAGTCCCACTCGCAGCCCAGTTCTCGGAATCGGGCGCACAATTTGCAGCTTAAATAGAGCGTGCATTCTTCGGACTGGATGCGAGCGAGAGACAGCGGGCTGCCCACCACAGCCCAACCCTGACAAACGGGAGACGGCAGGAAACCCAGCCAGTTGATGAATGCGTTGCGTGCGGTGGGCGCACTGGTGAAAAAGGCACGCAGGAAGGCACACAGGCCACTTTACCTGGTGCAGCAAAATATTGTTGACTGGCTCTGTCGTCTCAAATAAAGGAACCTCGCGGAGTAAAGTGGCATTCTCGCCGATGACCGCCACCTGATGGAGCTCCCCAAAGTCTGGTGATGCAACAAGCATGGACACTTATCCCTGCATTTCTACTCTTCTGAAATATTTCTCACTCTTACCTGTTCCGAGGTGCAACAACGCTTCCCTTTGGCCCTCTCTGCGGCCGATCAGCGTGACGGCCAGTTTGGTGTACGCGACTCCTTTTCTGACCAGCAGGGGCGCTGCGTTGACACTCTGCTGCATGAGGGGGTGATTCCTCACGTAAGCCAACAGGTTGTCGGGGATTTTTAGGGAGGAGTCAAAGCCCTGCGCCCTCAGCGCGTTGTTCAGACACTTTCGATGTTGGGGGAGGAAGGAAAAGACCGTGAGAGTGATGACGTGTCACGTGATCAGAAACACCAGCCAACATCTACAACTGCAAATGGGAGAGTAAATTTAAAACGTAAGATGTTGTTTCGGTTAATATTCATTTTTTTCAGCATTTATTTGGTTTTTATTTTATTTTATTTGAAAATTTAATTGTTATTTTTTGTGAACTATAATAACCTTGGTGTGAACTGCTCCAGTGTTATTGGACGGTGGTTTCTTGAATTGTAACATAATGAGATGGAGCGTTGAGAAGTCAGTACCTGGCCAGGCCGCGGCAGGCCCACCGGCGTGGGCGTGTCGGTTTTGTCGCTGCGCTTCTTAAATGGGCCGTTCATTGCCGCGACGATGTCCAGCACGCTGAAAACGCACACTGCCGACTGCTCGGGTTCCCTGGAGAGCAGGCGAGACGACAGAACGGTCCCAGTGAAACTTAAGACGACGTGGCGGGCTCGAGGGCGCTCCCGCAGCTTACCACTGTGTGGTAAAGAGTCCATAGAAGTGCGTGCTGCTGGCTTCTCGGGGCGAATGTCGCAAGGTGAAAACGTCCACCAGGACATCGAAGCGCTGATGTTGCAATTTGTCCTCACAAACCAGCTCCGCCTTGAGGAAGGTGGTCCAATGCTGCTGCAGGGTCCTGAGACCTCCCACGTCGGACTGAAAGCAAGAGAAATGTTTGCATCAATTGATGCAATGTAAGAGTCCGATAGATGCGCCGTTCACTGAGGTGTCGTGATGAGTGCCAGAGTCAGCTGCAGCAGCAGCCAATTGTATTGCAGTGAGGCATATCCTGCTTCACTGAGACATCCCAAGGCCTCTCTAAGTCAATCATATCATACATCGGATTGCAAAGTGGAGAAGTTGACAGCTCGTCTCGAAGAACTGATCGCCATTTGCCAGTTGTTGGCCATCGGGAGCTCTGATGAAAGACTCATGGCTGACTGAATTGTTCTCAAAACAACTATTATTTTGGATTCTTTCTAGTAGATGCTGTGCCACCCCGATGCTGGAGTCCCCGTTATTTCTTCATTTTCCTGTGTCCCGTGTTACTGTTTGGGAGCTAGCAGAGGGTCATCTCCATGGCAACGAGCCGATGTGTCGGCGTGACGCTGGGACAAAGGACTCAGACTCACGCGTACACACTTATATGATCACACAAATGCAATACGCACTTTATTATCAACCAACGTCCTTGTTTGCTTCCCCCTGACTGCTCTCCTTTCCTCTATTATGGTTCACCTGCAGATGTGACGTGGTGGCGCTCAATGGGTTGTGACCCCTGCCGTCTGCAGAAAGGCTATAATGCCCCCAGATACTCGTCTGTGCCTGTTTACTGAGTTTATTTTCCAAATCCAAAATGTGCTCCCCTTACAGGAGCTCAGTCTGGGGCTGTTTTTTTTATTTTTTTAATTTCCCACCCACCCCTCTGCTAAAGGCAACCTGTTGGATTTCCATTCTGGATCCTCCTGTTGGTCATTGTTTTTCTATGTTTCCTGGATGGGTTGTATCCGTTCCATTTCATACACCCTGTGGTACAATGACTAAAGCAATTCTGATTCTGACGCTGATCAGCAGGCACTAATATTAGTAGTTCTACACAGAGGATAAAGAATATATGACTGTGAGTAATGTTATATAGTATGTCTACAACATATATGCAAATTAGCATTAAGCGAGTGGACTAAATGGCTAGTTGGTATATCAAGTATCTGAAGAGGGCGCTTGCAAGCCAAGCTCCTCCAGGATTTTATCATGAAGAATCGATAAAACCAATTTGAATCCTCACCCTACACACTCGTGCCACTCTGGGCACTCGGACTTTGGAGTAGAAGTTGTACTCCATAGCCGCCTCATTGAAAAAGAAGTAGATCCTGTCGTCCTCTCCCGTCACGTTGTTGTCGGCCGACAGCTCCACGACAGAGGAGCTCACAAAGTCGGGTTCTGCGTGGCAAAAAAAAAAAAAAAAACCTCACCTCGCATCAGCACTAACGCTCTGCGCGTTGGCACGATGAATTGTACCAAGGCCTCACCGTCAAGCCAGTGCACTTTCTGCTCGCTCCGGACCTGCTTCTGCTCCGGCCCCGTTGCCCGGGTGATATCGAACTCTGTGCCGCGGAAGTTGATGGAGGTGGCGGCATACAGCACGTCGCCTTAGGACATGACAGAAGGATAAAGACAGTGTTTTTTTTTCCCCCTTCAAAATGAAACGACGGGATCACGACCTGCAGCGACTCACCCGTCATGACAGCTGTGAATGGCTTCCGGGGGTCAAAGGGGACCTTCTTGCGCCCCATCTCCGTGATTACCTGACCATCGGCATCCTTCTGCAGGCTGAGGGAGGACATCTCCTGCGGGATGGCATTGACAGGTTGTGTAGAATGACGGAAAATGACCAAATCTTGACAAAAACACACTCACCAGGAATGCACACTTGGGGTCAAAGGCATATGTGCCACACACGTAGATGTGTCGTCCATCCGCATGAAACTCCAACAGCAAGATGTAGTTCCGGCACTCACCCTGCAGAGACCCCCGCCCCCCCAAAAACAACATCAGTAACTACACACATAGTTTCATATAGACTTTTGTTCAAAGTCCATCCATCCATCCATTTTCTGATCCGCTTTATCCTCACAAGAGTCGCAGGGGGTGCTGGACCCTATCCCGGCTGTCTTCGGGCAATAGGCGAGGGACACCCTGAACCGGTTGCCAGCCAATCGCAAGGCACACAGAGATGAACAACGATCCGCACTCACACTCACACCTAGGGACAATTTTTGAGTGTTCAATCAGCCTGCCATGCATGTTTTTGGAGTGTGGGAGGAAACCGGAGTACCCGGAGAAAACCCATCCAGGCACGGGGAGAACATGCAAACTCCACACAGGAAGGCCGGAGCCGGAATGGAACCCAGTGCAGACACTGTGAGGTCAACGTGCTAATCACTGGCCCACCGGGCCGCCCGTTGTTAACTTTTGTCTCAATGAATTGTTTGAGATTCGGATATCACCAGTGTATTCTTCTACCTAAATGTCCTACTTTCACGCTATGATATCACTGCAGCGTGAATGTTTCACATTTTCCATAAATTTGACCTGAAAGCCAAATACAGCGAAACAACGAAACCTACAGAGTACGCATTCGTTTGTGTGTGCGTGTACACATACGTTTGTGTGTGTGTGCGTGTGTGTGTGTGTGTGTGTGTGTGTGTGTGTGTGTGTGTGTGTGTTCATATCTGAGATCAAATTTGCTACAGTGAAAAACCCCCTGTTGTGAAAAATTTCTTGCTGCAAACATGATTTCGTTGTAGAGGAGTTTCACTGTATCCCAAACGTTTTATGAGTCATCGCGTATCTTCCGTCATTTCACAAGGGTGCAACTTTTGACATCAAAACTCTGCCATTGACAAAATGAAATCAAAAAGCCAAATCCGACATGTCCATAAATGACAAATAGGGCGTAAGAATTTGTATCATGCGCAAGTTCCCCTTTTTCAACTGAACTACTGAAACGTGTACCCGACTGCAGAAGTGAGAGTTGCAGCAAGACGCGAAATGACTCGGCACTTCCTCTTTAGCATCATTTGGTTTTTCAAGCCCGAGCTGCCCCAGGCCACATCCCGTCTCACTTTTGATTGTGACAGGCACAAAAAAACCGTCGGTCTCTCACCTCGGTCTTTCCTTTCGTCATACAAGTATTCCTGCTCTCCTGCGGCACATCCCAAATCACCTGAAATGGGGGAAAAGCGTCAAACTGGAACGACTTTCGCGTGGCTGCAATGACTCTTCGTTGCGAATGCTAATTGGCCCCTCACCCTGCGTGGTCTCTCGTTCAGCCTGTTGGTGTCCACCGCCACGACGGTGTCCCTGGCGCCCAGGAAGAGGACGCCCGACGTGGGATCCATTAGGAATGCGCTGAAGTTGGTCACAGGCCCAAACTCCCGCCGACCTAAAACAGTGTCTGTGGGGGTAAAAAAAAAAAACACACGGATGTCATCATATGTCCAAATATGGTCAATTACACATTTTTTCACAAAACAATACTATTCGTCTTGGCCCTAGAGCAGCCATTATTTTTACACATTATTAACCAATATAAAGCATTGAAAATAGTTTGAGAGCAAATCGGGCATGCGGCATTGTGTGGCTCCTCAACATTGAAAGTCTGGATGTTTTTTTTTTCCCCACAATAAGTTCGAGGAAGTGATTTGAGGGATATGCACAATAATAGCTTCTATAATTCACTGACATGCATTTCCACTGCCCCCCTGTCCTGACATCCACACACACACGAGCACCCACCACCCAGTCAGTGTGTGTCTGTTTCCATTTGGCAAGAATGTCATCTCGCATTCACCAAGGAGCCATCTGTTCCACTAAAAGCCTCATGGCATTTTAAAAGCCACCAGCGCTCTGTTGGAGCCTCGCATCCTAAGAACCAGCCAGTCACAGACACACACGCACACACAAAAAGCTTATTATAGTTCAGGAAACTAACAAAATGAATCAAACTAAAACTGAAAAAAAAATGTGTGAATGAAATGGAATAAAACAAAAATGCTCCAAAACTCAGGGAAACTACCTTTTACGTTGATAGAGCCACCTGAAACCAATGTCCTTCGTTTTAATTTTTGTCAACATGAGTTTTCAGGGTTGACTTTAAAACATATTTATTTTGGTATTAGTGTATGTCCGTACAGAAGAAGAAAGGTCAATTGTTGTTTGTTATACTTACTTAATACAAAATTTTGTGAATTTGCCCTTGCTAAACACTTACAATCATAAAAAACTAAAACTCATTCTAAAGCTAACAAAAACAAAATGAAAACAAAGCATTTTGAAAAAAAATATTTTTGTATTTTTTTTCAAAATGCTTTCATTTTCAAAAATTAGCAACCCTGCTCTCAAAGATTTAATAAAGCTCAATGAATTAAAAATATATATCCAAAAGTCCAAACCAAAAACAAACAAAAAAAAAAAAACAAAAAACCGACTGACACACACCTTGTCGGCCAGTAATGTTGCATATACAGAAATCCCTCGCTATAACACAGTGCATCTTTCACAGCTTCGCAGTTTCACCGATTTTTTTTCGTGCATTTTTTTTCTCCAGTGCTTTGTGTTCTGCATCCTGATTGGCTAAATGACTGTAGATGAATGTCAACAGTCTCCGGGCCTCATCGCTGTCCAGCTTGCCAAGTTTTCTCCATGAAAAAAACTTAGAAATAGTGTAACGGAACGTTTCAAGATCTGCCAGTTGTTTGTAAGAAAACGCTGACATTTTTGTTTGTTTTAACCCATTTAATCCCAAATTTTTCCCAGACATTTAAAAGTCAAAATCAGGTGTCATTGGTAGCCCTTTTAAGTAATCAGTACAAAAAAAATTTTGAGCCCTTTAAATTAAATCATTGTTGTCCTTCACAAATGTGACCGGTGAGATTAAATGGGTTCAATGCTTGGGCCTGATATAAAGTTTAATCTTTGGTTTCGTTCAAGACAGCATTGCATTGCATTCGTAATAATTGTAAAAAAAAAAAAAAAAAAACATGAATGAGGGATTAACTGTCGTGGGCTGCGGAGGGAAGTGGCAATGAACAAAATACAAAGGGACCATTCGATTGGCGTGACCCGTCTCTCCTCAACCGACGCCATCCCCGCGCACTCGCGCACAATTGTGACATGAGTGCTGGTGACAGAGGCCAAAGGCGAGGTCTTCTGGAATATCCTTCGGAGCCGGTCCTCAACCTGTGAGACCTTCCACCCGGACCGCACCCCTTGGGCGACACCGTCTGCCCTTCGCACGCACGCAGATGCGCATGTGTGACGACGATATGCGGGTTCAATAAAAGCCACCGAAATGCGCCATTTTCCCATGCAAAAATGAGAGGACATCTTTGAAAATCACACCCCCTTACTTTGAGGAAGCGATTGCTGAGTGAATAAATGAAACAGTAGTCTTAAAATATAAACAGTCGCTTCCCTGGCATGAATCATTCATTCATTCAGCTTCCATTATACATGACTTGGTCCAGCAGGGAGGGAGTCAGCCTTCACGTGTGTGTGTGTGTGTGTGTGTGTGTGTGTGTGTGTGTGTGTGTGTGTGTGTGTGTGTGTGTGTGTGTGCGTGCGCGCGTGCGCACGTGCGCTATACGCCTCATCAAATATAAGGACCCATGATATACACTAGTGCCTTGAGATACAAATAACCCAATTCACAAGGACAATATTATAGAGCAACTTAAATCTGTCCGGTACTTTCTTTTTCGCCTCGCAGATCCCAGCTTCCAACCTCGCCTGTCATTTTCCGCTTCCCAATTCTTCCTTTCCCTCCCATAACTCTCGAGTTTCTCCGAGGCCAGCAGGCGAGTGGCTCGCACTGATAAGCAGTAGCACTACTAATCAGGCTTGCCCTAAATTCACCCATGCCCGCCAGAATTGTGATGTGTGTGTGTGTGTGTGTGTGTGTGTGTGTGTGTGTGTGTGTGTGTGTGTGCATGCGTGAATGTGTGCGCACGTGCGCGCAGGAGCCTGTGGTGGCCCTCGCAAGGGAGGTATGTGTGCATAACCATTGCTCGAGTCTCTCATTGAATGCGAATCCTGCGACTTGTACCTTATCCATGGAGCACCACAAGCCCCCCTGTTGCGTAATAACGACATCTGTTGAGATTAAATAAGATAAATGTGTAGCTTATATAAGAAAATTATTACAGTGTTAATAAGTCAAGACCTTTCACCTCACCCCGAACTATGTTTTAATTAAATGTCCTCCAGCAGTTTACACATGAGAGACGCCAGAAGAACTTCATCAGTCTCGGTTGAATGAAGCCGTGGGAGATTAACGGCCTTATTATTTCCAGTGTCGGGCTTTGGGTGATAGATGAGGCGATGGGCAAAACTGCAAAGTAGGTGCTGCACAGTCAATGGATGCTGGCATGTGGCTGCCATAAAAAAA
Source organism: Hippocampus comes (assembly GCF_001891065.2). Classification (NCBI taxonomy): domain Eukaryota; kingdom Metazoa; phylum Chordata; class Actinopteri; order Syngnathiformes; family Syngnathidae; genus Hippocampus; species Hippocampus comes. The sequence continues at coordinate 502,419 of NW_017805014.1, forward strand.
AAAATAAAAATTTAAATGCACCTGGTTAAATGTGGTCTATGCTAACACATATTTGCACGTGTTATGTCACGACTCCCTCTGCCGAATCATTGCGTCCCTTTGCATCGACTCGAACGCCCTGAGAGCCGCACCTCCTTGACACTTGGGCGCACGCAGACACACAGTCAACCCTGAATAAAACATGTGACAAGAGATCTGGGTGCGCGTCTGCATGCATGATCATCTGTCACACACAATCGATCAGGGCAGACACGAGGGCCCTCAAATATGCTTGTGTGCTTTTATTTATTCATCGGCGGTAGGGCACACGCCGGCCTGCTTGGCTGAAAGCAGAGGTTGGTAAAAGTACTCGCGTTCGGTGCTGAAGTCGAAGTAGAGATACTTGTGTAAAAATGACTTTTTCACGGCGGCTGCATGTGTTGGTGTTTAGGTCAAAAGGGCATTTCTCACGATGCCCCGTACATCTCGGCTTTTCTGCGATGTCATCGGCACCCTGCTCTTCGAGAGGAGGACAAAAGGAGGCGGGGCTTTTTCTTCCCAGCTGATACAATTAGGGGGGGTGGGGG
>NW_017805014.1:502995-519697 GCF_001891065.2 Hippocampus comes
GGGGGGGGGGGGCAAGAATCGGAAACGCTCCTTGATGACCTTCTTTTCTCAACATGAGCGCGCGTGCCGTCTTTTATGAACTCCTCCCTGCTGTTTAAATGGTCATGAATACGACATAAAGTCATCAGTGATGAGACCGCTTGCCAGGAGGATGAAGTGGGGAACCTTCCATCTGCCCACTCTCATTTACTCACCAGTGACACACACGCACTTGTGTGAGTGTGTGTGTGTGTGTGTGTGTGTGTGTGTGTGTGTGTGTGTGTGTGTGTGTGTGGGGGGGGCGGGGGGGGTGCCTCTGTGAGGAGTCAGCCTACGCAACTCAAAGTTGGTCGCTGAGTGGGGTCGATACTCATTCATGTGGCGATGCGGCGAGCCTTGATCAGGTTGGTTGGAATCAACAGAGCCAGCTGGTGATATAACGCAAGCAAATGATTGTTTAGTAGTGTCTGTGTTCGTCGTTCAGACTGTAAATACACCACAAACTATCAGCCCAACACAGTTTGACACTGTATCGTCTTGGAACTTAAACATTGGGAGATCAAAGAGTTAGTGAGGAATTAACACTAAATGCCACCTAAGTGCGTGTGTCCATGTCGAATGCGCTCCTTAACTTCCACTTAACAACCCGGGCTAAACTTAACTCAACTCCACAACAAGCAGGAGTTCGGCAGATAGGCAACAGTCAAATTGTAATTGAAACAGCCACGTGCCTTTGCTTTCGATAAGTCCTTTTAGCTTCATGCTCACAAAGAATGCTAAATGCCATTGAAGCACTCAAAAATAGCATCCGTGTCAATGTTTTATGAATTCTCAATCAATGTATATTTAAATGAAATCCATAGAGCAACACATGAGTTGCAGATAATATATACATTCTTTATCCCCTGCGAAGAACAGCTAACAAATTACTGATATTTTCCTCATCAAAAAGCACACTCGAAATATGTTTGTTGGTTTTTGGTCCAGCATATTTTTAGCAGCATTAGCATGGGCTCTCCTTTCACAGGATTCTGAGTAATTGCAACACGTGTGCGTCTAGCCCCCTCGTCGTCCAAAAGACCAATGCTAAACCAAACCGCAAAAAAAACCAAAAAAAACTGCAGGGCCTTCATAAAGTATTGAAAGGATGAGTCTTATTTTGCTTTTGTTTTATGCCCGCAGAGACACGCCCTCCTGAGAGCGCCTGTTCCATTATGTAATCAGATCTGTCATTCATGTGTGAAAGCTGGCGAGCAGGAAGACTCAAAATAATCCGCATGCACGGCTGTTTACTTTCTCCCTCACAAACGGGATGTGCTGATATTGACTGCCACATGCATATGTCGCGGCGGTTTCTTTGTGCCACCTTGCAGTGTTGTGACTTTCCCCTCGGCCACTTCTCTCCGTGTTCCTCAGCGCCAAGCAGGGCCGGCAGGGGTGGTCACTCTCTTCTAATAAGCCCCCATATCGTTGAGATGAACCGCCACCCATGAGAAATCTCCCCCTCCCCGAACCGCTCAGACCAACTGTCTGCTTGATTAAACCCAAAGCGGGAGGGATGGACCTCCCTTTTCATCTTCTCTTGGGCTGAGGAGACATGACAGCTCGTCACCACTTGGGGTGACATGATTTACGGCAACCTGAGGGAGGCTGAAGCCTGCCTTGCTCATGCCTTGCCAGTTCGAAGCCATTATCTTCATTTCAAGTCCACTAGCTTCATGCTAATGCTATTTAGCATCTATGTTGCAGTTCTTTAACGCATGACGTAATGGACTAATCACAAAGGGTGCTTTAACATATGTTGACAGGCAATATAACCGAAATTACAATCAGATTCTTCGTCTGCCTCATGGACCAACTATGATTAGTGCCGCACTGAGGAGTTGAAAGAGGAACTGAGACAACTCAATCAGTTCCTACACTAAGCCTGTTTGGGTGAGCAACATTATCCAGCACGGCGAGTCAGAATGAGAACTGGACATGTAAACTCATGATACAATATATTACGTTTTAATGAGTATTTCATATTTACCATCGCTATACTGTATCTAAACCTTAAAGAAAATATGACTTGTATGCAGTTACGTTTTATACATGATATGTTGTTGGGGGGGTTTTCCACGCGATATAAAATCTAACAGAATATTTCACATTTTCTGGGGTATATACCTTGTTTAAGCAATTTCTTCCAGAAGAATTTAACCTGACATTAAAAACCAAAACAAACCAAAAAAAAAACAAAAACAAAAAATAAAGAAGAAAATATAGACCACTGTGAGTGAACTTTGGGAAGTCCAACAGTCACATAGTTCCCCCAAACTACTGTTAACGCCGTACCTTGTGAAGTTTACTGTAAAAAAAAAAAAAAAAAAAAAAAAAGATTTCCACTTAGTGTATTTAAAAGAACCCCAATACGCTAGCTTTGTGGTAACATTAATTAGCATGAATGTTTCTGTTCTTTAACCCTTCAAGCAATGGACTGAACACAAATGTATAAATATGGAAACAGACAATACGCGAGTACTCAGTCATATATTCTTTGTTCTCAATGCAGAGCGACCAATATTAGTGACGTACTAATGAGCTGAGAGGAACGGAAAATTGTGTAATTAAAAGTGTGATAAAGCGCATTACACAGCAACACGTTGTTTTGTAATCAAATAACAGGCCTCTCTTCTGCTGTTTGAACAAAGCAGACTCATTTAATCTGACCTACCCCCTGCTGTCAACATCAGATCTAAACTAAAACAACCTGCTCCTCCACCCAAACAAGGACACGTGCGTGTGCAAACGCTTGCGTAGTACAATCTCGCTCACAACAAAAACAACTACAGATGAAGCCATAATTGCACAAAGTGTAATTTCAGTGTTGCAGCGTGGTTCAAGTCTTGGTCATTCATCACAACACAACATCTGCATACACAAACACACACATAAAAAAAGGCGTGGCGCATGAAGGAAATAATGCTCAGGTAGTACAGGCTGTGTTTGCTCGGCAGCCTTGCGTGCCGTTTGCTTATTTAATGTTTGATTAACACAACGGGCGCTCCTTCACAATGGCTGATCTGATGACTGGTGATCAGACATGCAAAAGGGACTAAGGTGCGCACACACACACACACACACACACACACACACACACACACACACACACACACACACACACACACACACACACACAGTACAGGTGAGCAAGAGCACAAAAGGCGGGATACTAACAAAAGCTTCAGGACAGTGCGTGCCGTTTTCACACACGAAGGTCATCTCCTGCATCTGTGTGTCTCACGCAGAGCAAAGCTACACCGCATGCATGCGACGCCCATACACGAATACAAGAACCCGAATGATACGCCCTCTGGCACCTCACCTGACATTGTCATCACCGCCACAATTGCTCACGTATTGTGTTTCCATGTTTGCACAAAATACTCATGGGAAAGTCGATCCATGGAGGTGAGACATCAAACCAATATGCAGCAAAATGCATTCAGAGCTCAAATGTCAGTGGTGACTGACAAATCGTCTTTTGACACCCAGCTGCATGTGACAGAAGAAAGGTAAGCAGCTCACTGGTAAATCTGTTGCTCATTAGACAGCAAAGAGTGGCGAGGAGTGTTGAAAGCCATTGACACTGTTAATCATTTGTCAAACAAGGTCAGAGTATCAGGTTCGAACAGCGCTGCCGATTGTGTCTGCATGTGTTTGACTATGTACAGTGACATCATAAAAGGGACGAGCGCGCACACACACACACACACACACACACACACACACACACACACACACACTGTCAGGAAACGAGCCTTACTTTAACGGACATCACACGTCATCCTAAAAGCCTATTACTAGACGCTATGCCGAGAAATTAACTTAAGTCTACACACACACACACACACACACACACACACACACACACACACACACACGCACAGCATGAGCTAACCCATATGTTTAGAGGGATAAGTCCACATCAACCCCAAGTGGAACGCATTAACTACTGTACCTCACTGAATGCTAAAGCCAGGCTTTTAAAATAACATACGCAAACAGTCCCATTAAATTGTTTTTATATATTTATGTATACATATAAAACGCACGGAATTACTCCGTTGTGTCGTGTTCCACGGGGCTCCATTGTGAGGCCTCTACTGTTCTCACTGTATCTGCTTCTTTTGGGTTACATCTTAAGTAAACATGGTACTGTATTTCCTTCCACTGCTATGCGGGTGACGCTGGCGGTCACAACAGAACCCCCACCCCAATTATTTTCCCTTTTCTCCATGACATGCATGCACTCACAGCCGACTACGAGGCACCCTGAAGCGGCCATGTAAGTAGACTATCGGAAGGGATGATGTATTTTCGGACAGGGGGTGGGGGGCAAAGCTTGATTTTGAATTGAATTGTGACTTCAAGAGTGAGGAAATAAAATCAAATTACCTGAATCCATGCTTGTAATGCATGTCACCTAATTCTGCATTACATCCATTGTGAGTCATCAGGACAAGAAGCATTTTAATCTCATCTGGACTGCTGGGATCACATTTGGGTCAATGTCTTGGCGGAAAATGACGAGGGGTATTGGGGGGGTTGTAAAATAAGAAGCACTTAAACTGATGAGGTTACTCGAGATGCTCCTTGACGTCAGAGTCCCAGCGGGTGGAATATTACTCCAAAGTCAAACACACTTCCGTACTACCCAACCATTAACAGTGTTTCTTTCAAATCATTTTGGGCACAAGCTGCATATCTTGTTTTGCAACACATTCACAGCAGTGAGGTCATGCTTTTAGGATAAGCAAAAGCTTCAAACGATATTTATTATATCAACTTATCGCTGAGTGAGCTAAAATGGACAAGATCGTTTTTTTTCCCCCCAGACTTGATGAAAGGTCATTTTCATGTGTTTGTTTACACACATCATCAACATTCTGTAGCGCTGCGTTGTTTCCTCTCCAGTCCGTCATTTAGCTAGCCATTGCAAGTGATACAGGCTAACGGTGGAACGGATTTTGAAAACAGTTTAAGCGGTTTGATTTGACTGTTTCAGTTTGGTTCGGATGTGACCCGTCAGTTCACGGACACGCTCAACTCTATCTGAGTTGTTATTGAGGCGCAGCAGTGTACAGCAGAGCTAAAAATAGCCAAGAAACGCTTATGCTAGCCGGCACACACTTGGCGGTCGGCTGACAACGAATCTGTGATATTTTTGCACTAGTCAGTTGCTTGTTTATGCGCTAAACGGTTCGGCGAACATTCGCTACACCCGCCGAGAACTTAAAGAGACTGGCGACCCGTTTGTGTACCCCGTCCATATCTTTCCAATGTAAAATAGCGATTGAATTGAGAGATTACACCTCGACGGAAATTGCTCTACTTTTGGACAAAAACGTCAGTATGTGTGCACCAAAAAAAGACAACTTGAGCTTTTCTTTAGGAGAGTATTGATTAGATCAGTTGAAAATAATAACCTTTGTTGAGCCAGGGGTACCAAACAAAAATATAAAAATGTTCAATGTCCTTGAGAATTGTAAGATAATTGCACTTAAAAAGGATGTACCGGTACTTCAATTATGTTTCCTCGATTATTATCACTATTTCGGTGGCAGTTAATTAAAACAAAAACGATACTGTCGTAAATCAGCCGGAAAAATGCGTTATCACGACAGGCCTCTATACATATCTGCCAAACATTGCGATGTCAAAGATATACAGTACGTACACCACGCCCTAAACAGTGGTTAAGTTCCCACCCCCAGTGCTGATCTGAGAAAAGCAGTTTAGGTCATCTCTCCCTTGGTGCCTTTAATTTCCACCTGACACTCCCAATTAAAAGCAACCACAGTAAAGAAAGCAAATCATGGGGGCGGGGGGCCATGAGGGATTCGGAAGGGGAGGCACAGAGGGTGGATTTTAATGAAAGGTGTGCCCACACATGCACACACATAACGACCACTCCTGCAAACACAAGCAGGCATTAACAGAGAGCACACTTTTTTTTTTTTTTACACTAGGCTGTATAGTAGCGCTTAGACACAATAGGAAGTTGCTGTGTGAGTCTGCGTGTGCAACAGGGAATACTTGGAAGTTTTCCTTTGTGTCAGCCTGTGCCAGTTTCCTGCCATTAATGTTTCGCTTACCACTACCAGCGCAGTATCAACTATCAAAACCCCACTCAGCCAACACACAAATGCACAATATTGCAACTTCACACTCAAGGATCCATTGCTCAGCACTGCGGAGCGCCTGCGCTTGGGGTGTGCGTGACGGTGCGTTTGGCTGAGCTGCAAATGAGTTTGAGTGCATCTTTGTTTTCCCTCCAAACCGGTTCAGCCAAAGGCGCTCGTGTGAACAGGTTCGACCTGACTGGAGAGAGAAAGTGTATGCAGGTGCCCCTTGTAGTAGCCTCTACAAAGGGAGTGAAAGAGGCCCAGACATTGTCTCAAATTGTTTTTGCAAAATATAAAATTGTATCCACGCAGAATGAGACAGATTCAAACCGCAGAGTCATCATTGTTGAACATTTATGGCAGATTTTTCATGTCACTGCTTTATTAATTGTAACCATATCGGACAATCTTTGTTATTCTTGGCGTCATATAGAGAGGCTGGAGAAAGACAATAAACGCAATGAACATGGCTGATAATGCCAAAAGGCATCATAACTATACTTCAAATCAATAATGTCCCTTGGGTGCCTTGATATGATTAAAAGAGCTGCAAAAAGATGCGACACTTTCATACAGGTTGATTAAAAACAAAAACAAAACAAAAAAAAAAGTCCTCTACTGCTTAAGTGTCGCCACCTGTGTCTAAATGCCCCAAACTGCTCTCTATGAATAGCAATTGCTTTCAACTTCTATCTGATGGCAGAGCTCCGGAGAGAGCCTGGGAACACAAGGAAGGAATTCCAATGAGTGGATGATGAATGATTTGGGGGCAATCTTCTAAAACCCGCTGTGGTTTGTGGAAAAAAAAAAAATCAAGACACTAGATAAACATCAACAAGCGACACAAGATCTACTGGATTTTGATGAGTGGGAGAGAAGAGAGCGAGAAGACTGGACGGCTGTGGGAGTTCGTGGATTAGGATGGCGGGAAAAAAAAAATCCCATGGCAGCAACGCCATTTTAGCACTCCTTTGACCTTTTGAGCTCTTGTGTTTGAACGACGGATAGAATCAGGCAAGACAAAGGATGATGAAGACCAAAGGATGCCGAGCCACGAAGTGCCCCAATCGTTAAAAGGGCCAGTGTAGACGACGCGACCTTTTCACGTCTGACTCAAGGTGACCTTCAGTCAGAGCGGCTCCCAGGGACGTGTACGCAGGCAGCGCGTCATTCTCAGAGGGGGCGGGGTTAATGTCTGTGGGGTATAGGGGTTCTATTGTGGTTGAAACACTTGAGAAGTGTTTGCTTTCTGTAGGTGGTACATTGTGAGCCACATATCATTCATTCCATCAAAAGCCAACAAATAAAACGTGAATAAAAACGGATTATTTTGTCATTCATTTTATAATCCAACACAAAAAAAAACAACATAAAATGGATCTACTTTTTTCAGTATTATATACCGGTACCTCTTTGAGCGCAATTGCCGTCAACAGGAACGACAACAACGAGGAGCGCCATTGACGTCAGATGCCGTCAACTATGTTTTTCTTAACAATAGAAAGGTGTCTTGGCCAACTGTGGTTTGATTATTATATTGTGAAAGGCGTATTTTTTAATGGCCAGCAGATGGCAGCAATGAGTCTCTCTGGGATGAAATCGGCGTGTTTCAAAACGTGGATGCTTGTGGACATGGCGACGCTCTGGAAATTTGACTGTTCCAGGCAGGTTGTGATCGATCGTGTTCGCCGCGTTAAACCTACTACAAAGAGTGTCACAAAAGAGAAAAGATGACGGAGATTATTTAAATTTAGAAGTAGAAACGATGATGGAATGTACACACAGATACACACACGACTAAATACTACTACTAGTAATACGACTGAATTGTGTGGAAAATGTTTGTAAAGTATGACAAATATTCTGTGAGCTCAGAAAGATCACTCTTAATTCTCTAGAGCGGCTAGAAGTCAATATCTTATATTTTTACTTAAATGTCTGGCACTGAAATAGTTAAAGAGGGAGTTTAAAATTTTCCAATAATTACTTTTTGTCATATTTTGCTAAACTATTAGCAACTGTAGTACATGAGTAAAATGACCTGTGGACTTTTTAAAAATCTTATTTAGGTTTTAAGAAACCTCAGCGCCAGAGAAAGATCAACCAACATGTGACAGCAGAGGTGACTCAATAGGTGTCAATCATTTGGTATGCGCTCGCGGGCACACTTAGTGGGCACCACCCTGCAGCCTTACGATTTCCCTTGCGTTTAAGCAACTTTGACGAAACCGCGGCCGAATATCAACTTTGGCAAAATAAAAATGATAATAAAATGATAGTAAGACAAATAGGTGGAAGCAGAGCAAAGAGACCTCGGGCAGCTGAGCAGATTCATCGCCATGGAATTAGCAACACTTCCACTCAAAAGCTAAGTTTATTACCGCTTTATGACTTTGAATTGATTGTAAATTGCAAAAAATACAACTTTAAACACTCTGCTCTGAAGAAAGTATATTCTACTAAGTCATGCTACCAACGTCGCTAACGCTGCCTAGTTTACAATGCTAATGCTAGCTCAGTTTTGCTAGCATGCAAAATCAGATACCAACATAGTCCCATTTTTTGATTTTCAATTGCCATTTCAAAATGGAGACAGTGTGATTGAGCCTATTCCTTCGCCAAATTGACATAGGCCAGACAGCGAAGCAGGGCATTTCAGAAGGAACTAAAACAGACGCTAAAAGCCCTCACAATAAAACCACACTGGCTTCTTTCAGCATCACGATGATGGGGAAATAATGGGCGGAGGATAAGAGAAGAATGAGATGCGGGGATGAAAAACACTTCTCTTGTCATGACATATAAAGCTTCCTTTTTATTCCCATCCGTGTGACACGAGCCACTGAAAGGCCATGTGTGTTTCGACCAGCGTTCTCCACTCAGAATCTCGACTGTGTGAAAGCACGTCATGAGGAGGACTTAGCTGAGCATAAGTGGACAAAACACTGGAGAACAGCATCAAATCCTCCTTGTTGCTGCTCGGAATCTCTCTCAGTGTCTGTTTTTATCTTGGCGCTGAAATGCACATTTCTTTCACTGGGACTTAATTCCACTTTTTTCCCCCCATAAGGAATCACCATCCACGCCCACACATACATAGTTCGCCTCTAGCCAAGTGAAAACGTTGGCACTGAAGTACACGGAAACAATACATGTTGCATCTCTGGAGCTACTAGAGCGACTCCTGTTTGAATAGAACGTCTGCTTGGATGCGCTTGACTATAAACATGGTCAGAAAATATTGCAGTAGATGGGACACCGGATGGCACAAAGCACAACATAATGCCCGCTAATCGTATGTGTCGGGAGCTCAACTGTAAATGGATCCGTGCAGCCGCCGCCCCGCTGGGAGCCTTCCGACCCCCCATTGTGGGGCTGACACCCTAACGAGTTTCACGTGAGGGGCATTAAAAGTGTGGCTCAAGCTGTGGAAACCACTGGAAAAACAGAGACCACTAAAACCCCGCTAAACACAAAGTGTAGGTTCCAGACCCACCTGCGAGGAGGTGAAAATCCACAGCTGAAGCTTATGAAAACCACTTTCTGAAAGTATTCCTCACTCACTGTTAAAAATATCAAAGACTAGCATGTAGCATGGCTTTGAGGAAACCCAAACAAAATAACTTCAAATGAGAGACAAGCTTGTTTCAAGCTGTCTATTTGTCACTTAAACTGTAAAACTGACAAAGAAAAGAAAATAAAACATCACAGATGTAAAATGTTGGTTCATGAATGTCAGGTAGCTTCATGCCAACATACAATGCTACACGGCATTGACAACTAACATCTACATCCAGGAGATGCTGCGGCCTAAAAATTTACCACGCCAGAGTGCACAAGTCTAAGTTAAAATAAATTTTACATAAATTAATATAAGGAAAATAAAAATGGACAAAAAAAAACAACATGTAAAATAGAAAATAAAATAAACATCCCATTCATACACTAGCTGAACACGCCAACTAGCTAACAGGTTAGCAAGTTATCAGTCAGCTAACTCTAAACTCTAATTGGCTGACTTCTTTGTCACTAAACCGGTCAGGAACCAGCTTTTAAAGCCACACATATACAAAATCACAAATACCACAGTGTACAATGTGGGGAAAAAAATTGATATACCTCATATACATATTTTGTATGATGGAGAAAGCTTTAAAATACATATAAACGACAAACCAAATATATGCTTGCTACTTCACAGATAAGAGAGTGCTGAATTGTTAAATCCCTTTAAAAGGATTACTTTAAAATATGCAACAAGATGGATTTCATCAAAAAGCAGCAGTTGGATAGCTTCACTGTATACAAGACAAATACACACCACCTGGCCACTCTCTTACATAACCGGGACTCAGCGACATCACGTGCACGCACGCCGTTGTTGTTTCTCGCTGTGTTTACAGTGACGTGATAATACAAGTAAAAGCAACGTTGAAGACTGCTCAGCGGACACACACGGTGACGCAACATCTTTTCCTCATCACCGCCTCGGGGTCTAAATACCGTCACATGGTCTTCCTCTTTGCCTTCAAACTTGTGATGGCATATTGTGTCCCTGCTGACCTCGCCGCTCACGACACAAAGAGGGAGCTTGTTGCAGACCAGGGTTTGCCTCGCCACCAGGCTTGCCTATTGGGCTCTCAGAGGCCGATTTGGGATGCTTTGACACAATAAAGGTAACAATTGCATGTGGGAATCACTTGACAAGCCGTTGATGCTTTTTGACATTTCAAACAAGCCTCCGACCTCTCACGCCGGTGTTTCTGGCCAATCTGTGCGTTGGTTTTGGTGTGAAAGCGCAGCTCCTTCATCACCATTTATCATGCCGCAATAAAAAGGAGGAGGCAGACTCCTGGCAATGTGCAGGGGCACAGAAATGCTGATTTCACTTCAGCTTGTGTGGTGGGATTTTTTTCCGGATTTCCGACTATACACACTTGCAAGTGACATTATTATCCAGATGCAATACAAAGTTGCTATTTATAATGATTATCCGTCATTTTATTTCTATGTTCATATAATTTCCACGACCCAGCCGCTGGGGGGCGGTGCCCTCCCCTGGGGGTGCACTGTTCCCCAGTGCCGGTCCCAAGCCCGGAGAAATGGGGAGGGTTGCGTCAGGAATGGCATCCGGCGTAAAACTTTTGCCAAGACGACCATGCGAGTTGGTAGGACGGTTTACAGGGGCGGATGGAAATTACTGACTCGCTGTGGCGACCCCTGAATAGGGACGTGCCGAAAGGAGAAGAAGAAGAAGTTCATATAATTTCCACGTGCTTCCAGTTTGCAATATTCTGCAACTACACTGAATTATACTGCAGTTTCTAAAAAGTGCTGATGCCGATTCTGTTCTTATGCACCCCAAAAATGTTCCGATACTAACACATCAATACCACCTTACAAACCTTACAAGCCATCAGAGGGGACGCTGTGCATTGCGCCCCCTAATGTCTTTGGGGAGAGATTTGTCTCGAAAATTATTCACGCAAGTATAACCACGATTGACACATGTTTTTTAGGTCCACAAACACATTCTTGATTTGCATCTTTTGTTTTCCATGTTGCATGTGCATTTGGTTTATATATGATAAATCATAACAAATGCACACACAACATAAAAAAATGCATGTAAATTGCAAATACATTTGAGGAACTGAAAAATATGTGTACATTGTGGATGTGTGTGAAAAACGTGAAAATCCAATGAGACACCACATAAGTGCAATGCCTTAAATTAAAAAAAATACAAATAAAAAATTATGATAATGACAAATTGGTACTTTTAATGCTAGTTTTGAGTGAAACGTACACCCTGTTCAAGAAAAGTTTGTGTTTTCGAACTCTATTTGAGTCAAAACACATTTTCATCACAATCAGCCCAGAGTAAATAAATGCAAGGAAAAGATCTGAAACAATTCAGTTGTCCACCCACCACCGCCGCCACCATCATCACAAAAATCGTTCAGCTGTGAAAAACTTGGCAAAGGGAGAATATTGATCGCAGGTGTGCCTCACACATTGTGGTCATTGAGTGGACTCGATGACAAGATCCATGCCAAGTAACAATAGTTTTGCATCCAAAAAAGCATCAACTTACATTGCAATCCGCTCACAGTCGCTGCCCAGGAGCCTGCGGAAAGCAGACAGCACACCGGGAAAAGGACGAACATGACGCTGGCAGGAGTCATCCGAACTCGGCTTCGGTCCCGTCCAAGTGTCCGCTGAAGGTCGACTCGCTTTGGGATCATTCCACGTGTAGTGCCGTCTTTGTTTTCAGCTGCGGGGCATCCTCACGTCAATTCTCGACCAAATTAGGAATAGCACAGGATGATGAACTCGCGCTCGATTCCTGTTAGAACATTTCGCAAAGAGCTGCTGCCACATCGCTCGCCTGCGAGCGCTCCGCACAAGCAGGAGTAAGGGGTGGGGGGGGGGGAGTGCGCGGTGCACTCGTTGCAAAGGTGACGATTTGTATCACCGGGTTCAAACAAGCTGCCGAGCGTCACTACTTGTCTTCACAAACTGCAACAAAAGTAATCCAAAAGTGGCGTCATCTTCTGCTGGGGGTTTAATATCCCGGACGAGACAGCGAAGAGTCGCGCGTACGGCCACCCGGACCCGCGGACGCCAGTCCCTTCGGCTGAAGCACGCACATCAATACGCGCGTTGTTTAGAATAAAAATGTTGTGGGGTGGGGGAATTGAATAGGAAACAAGACGAAATGGGAGGAGGAGGCGTTTGTCGGAAAGGTTTACGCGCAGGCTGGCGACAGTGTTCAGCGCAGTAAGACGAAATGCAAATGCAAGACTCCGCCCCCGGAAGCGGCAGCGCACAACAGGTAAAAATGACGGAAGAACCGTACGGTTATTTTGCAAAAGTGTTTCGTAAAGTTTTTGCATGAAGCACCACCACCGGAAAAAAACACAACACTCACAGGTGCACATTTTATTCTCTCTGCTCTGTGGGAACCGACAACTATAACTGCGGCTTGCTCGGGGATCGCCATTGCCTTTTCTTCCTGTTCTTAATTAAGTGACATGTCTTCCAATAGATCTCCTTGTTGCCCGCCACTGTTTCGCTGCTGCTGATGTCCGAAAACGTGGCGTACAATAAAAAGGGACCAATTTCATTGGGTACAGAAGCAGTCATGCACCCCGTGTCTGGGACAAAAAAAAAAACTGGGGTCATGTTGTCGCTTGGATTAAAGGATTTGTGAGCCCAAGATGGTGAGTGAGGAGGAGAGGGGTCAAAGGTGAGGAAATGACAAGAAAGAAAGTCAAAGGGGTGAACGGTGCCGCCTAAAATCAAGTAGTCTTGCAAAAAGCGCCTCTCATCTCAGGCTGAATTTGACAGATGAAATGTCGCAATTCATCTCTTCAGACAAATTTTTGTTGTGTATTTCCAGGAAGTAAAAAAAAAAAAAAAAACTAGAAAAAAAAGTGCATGTCACTTTACAAAGTACTTTGCTACCTACAGATAATGACAAATTCCTCAAAGTAATATTGTGTTGAATCGTGAGTGATCTGTTCCAGAAGTCTGACTGAAACTGAATCCGACGAAATCCAACACAGTAATTCTTTCAAATAAGAAATAATGTCAATTCAAATAATACTTTACAGACACCCCAAAATATTGACAAATTTATATTTGACAGAAAATAACGTGGGCTTTGCCTGGAAAAAAAAACAAAAAAAAACTGGGAAGTAAAATTTTGTGACGAATGAAATTGATGTCCCACCGGCAGGAGTCTTCAAAATAAAAGTAATTTTTTAAATTTCACCACGCTCTTTTTGGGGCCAAGGGTTGTCTATTTGTTATTGTTTGCTTGTTGATTGAGTGTGTCTATTAAATAAGACACCGCAGTGCCAAATAAAGTGTGGTGAAACTGTTATAATGTGTTCTTTTATTTTGAAGGCGTGACTTTTAATAGGGTTTGTTACATAAACATTGTCCAAGTCTTAAAAAAATTATACCAAAATGCTAATTTGCATACATTGAGGTTAACGATGAATCAGTCAATGGCATTAAGCGCACTGGATATTTATCTGTCCCATATATGCAATCTATGACCTTGAATTCCTTCATGTAATTGTATAAAGTGCTAGATGTGTACTCATTTGAATTTATATGCTGTCGTTTTAATCCGAGTCACGGTGTGCGCACACGCGTGTGTTTTCTGTAGCAGCAGAGTAGTGGCAGGGCCTGAGGTCATTACAGTCTTTGGATTTGTGCCCCACCGCAGCAAACGTTGCCCACATCGAGCAATGAATTGAGTTGAAAACTTCCTCTGACCTCACTTTCTGCCTTATTTGCCATGTTTTTAAATCCTCCAAAGTTAAAGGATAAAATGGGACAAGGAACACAAAAGTTTGTCCCTAATCCCCTCACAATAGCCCCGTTGTGTTGGTGAGTAGTGCAGGTCTCAACCTTAACCCCAGGTAGCCCCTCAGAATTGGACTAGTGCTAATCTTGAAGCATTTGATCAGCAAAATCACCCTTGAATGTCTGAATTCTCACTCACAGACTGACGACATATCTTCAAATCCCAAATATTGTGCATCTTTGCCTGAAACCTCCTGGGAAATGAAGCCTTACCTCAGACACTCAAAGACTCATCAAGTGTGGAATTGTCCAACCGCTGACAATTGTACACTTTCTGTTTACCGTTGTGCATTCGATCACATTCCATGTAAATTAGCCAGAACATCTCAAACCGTTGCGGTGGATTGATTCCACAGCAGATGGCGATATCAATTATTGAACCCGAGAGGACGACACTGGCCTCAATCAGATTAAGTAGATTATGCCAGCGTCGCCTCCTTTAACATCCACACTTGTGTAACTCTCTCTCTGTCTCGATCTGCAGTCTCTATCTATCCATCCATCCGTCTCTCGCTTCTGTCACTCACTTCCCCCGGGGTGTTTGTGCTCCCGTTTAATGTATGCGATCTTTAAATGTGACCTAAATACGCCACACAGCGAGCCCTCCAAGTGCTATCCCACCATGCACCAGTTGTCGACCTTGTAGCGATCCCAATGCAAATGTCCCCTTAATCCAATAAGGCCACCATGACAGCGTGGAGGAGGCCGAGAGGGTTGGCCTCGATGGTCGGAGCCCCTGAAAACAGGAATGGAAAAAAAAAAAATGGATCATGGAAGATCCAAATGGGTGGTGTTTACTAAAATGTACTACACCTAGCATATGTGTTCGTCAAATGATGTGACCGGCTACAAGACGTGTAAGTGTCTTTACTGTCACTTAAGATGTGCTTGATATCTTGTTTTCATCCTTCAGCTGTCTGTGTCAGGACAAACATTTGATGGTTTAAAAAAAAAAAAAAGTGCCTAGAGCTACGAATGACCGCAACATGGGAATGCTATACGGTGGCGGGAAATTGAACTCAACTCACTTCCTAATGAAGCAATAGTTGGGCAGGGAACAGCAAGTCGTGTCTCGCAAGCGACCAAACAACATTGCCGTAGAAATGCCTCCACGAGCTTCATGCTAGCATATAATGGAGATCAGCATTGACGGGCTAAAGATTAACATCGCCGGTCGGGACGTTTTAAACCTTGGGACACAACTCAAGGCCCACCTTCAAACAATATCACGATACTCAGAGGCATATATTCTTTATCCTCTGCCGACCTGGGCAATGATCAATTCTAGTTCCATACTAAAGCATTGGTTCCTCAACAAACTCATCCAAGTTTACAGTTTGCATGTAATTCCTGGAATAGAAGAGCACCTTCCCCCCCAAACTGTTTGCACAAAGTTGAAATTGAACCGCTACATTGTCTTTCTCCGTGTGCTGTTGCAGGCAAAGCAAAATTCGGAAAATATCCGACACACCATTACACTTTGGATGTGTAAAATCACATCATGACATTACATAGTAGCCACTTAAAAGGAAATGAGATTGTAATCTGAACGGAGCAATCACATGAGTTCAGGCAATGTTTGACGACGCAGATTGCGCACCCGATGGTGAGCTCATTTTGTGGCACCACTTCATAATCTTTAAAGGGACCCTGTCATCGCAAAAGCAACTCATTTTGGCATGAAATCAATCATGTCGCCTGCGTTCTGACGACTACTCCACTCCGGTTAGAATGAGGCGGAAAAGTATTTCTTTTGACACATTTCTTCAGACCGTTCAAACAGGTAGTTAAATGCAACCTGACAACGCTGGTGCTTCCCCTTGGGCGAAAATGGCTGAATACTGATTTGTACATGAGAAACGGGGGCTTTGCCCAAAAATAAAAAACAGTCACCAATAAATGTCAGAACACGTTAAATCAGTTGAGGTGTTCACTCAACCCCCCTCCGCATCTCCAGTTCTATTGTCAACACTTTTTTGTTTATGTTCTGAACATTTCTGCGCAAGTGTACGTGCTTGATTTATTCGTCTTGTAAATATTCCAGGCTTCCATCTCCGTTGCCGTCTTCCCTAAGCTTCTCCTCCGTGAAGACAGACGCAAAGTAGGCTTTGGGGGTAGGGAGAGGGATACTAATGGGTGGAAGAGAGATATAGGTGTGAAAGCACGTGCGC
>NW_017805014.1:519795-523555 GCF_001891065.2 Hippocampus comes
ACACACACACACACACACACACACACACACACACACACACACACACGCACACACACACACATACACACACACACGCACACACGCGGATGCACACACTCGCGATTGCTGCCAGTCTTTTCAACCAAAACCCCCCCAGGCTGCTGCGCATTTTAATTGGTGTAATAATATTTAGAGAAGGCCAAATTGTTGCGGGGCACATCACACATACGCATGACAAAATTTGAATAGGAACCCAAATGGATGATTCTAAAATACAATAGCTGTCCCATCGAGTGCCCTGGAGGTTGTTTATTTAGTCAGTTGCCACCAGGTCGTGTGTTCATTATAAGCACAAAGATTAATGACTTGATAGAGGACCTTTTGGGGAGGGGCGGGGGAGGGAGGGTGCTTATCATTTTATTGCTCCGTATATGCTGAACTACCGATGCTTTTTATAAATTCAATCACAGGCACAAAATCCTCCATTGCTAAGTGCATATCACGACCCCCTATTGCTCCTGAAAGACTAGGAACTCACCTCACCTACGCTATGTCCCCCCCACTCTGCCCCCCCCCCACCTCCATCTTTTCCTGCAAACAGCCAAGTCCCTCGCCTGAAAAAAAAAAAATGAAATCTGAATCCCCGTCTCTCTCTCCCTCCCTCTCTCTATTGATGATGAGGGTCTCTGGGTCTTTTGTTCATCCGCCCGCTCATGTGGCCTGCTCCCGTTGCCACGGCAACCGGGTGTACACACGTACCATTGAGGGAGACGAATCGTGAAAGGAGATGGGATGCACTTGAGAGGGGAGAGCATCAAAATCAGGTGGAGACAGAAAGGAGGGACTCAAAAAAAAAAAAAAAAAAGGTTGATAAGAAGCAGTGATAATTTTGCAGCCGAAAGAATACAAAAAAAAATAACATCATGTAGCAATCAGTCGGAATGCAACCAAGGCAGACAAATGTTGTCCAGACAAGTGAAACAAGGATGGAAACAATAAACATCATCATCCCGGCATCTTCCTCCCGCCAGTTGTCTGTGTTTGCCGTGTTCGAGGCGCTGTAAGAATCCAAACCCCGCAGACAGGCGGCCATCTGCCATCTTGGCTCCAGTCCAGTGAAGCGGTGCTGAGCCAGAATGGCGCCTGGTAATGCGCAGTCCAAGCACTCACTTTTTGCTTTTTACTCTAATGCACTTTACTTTGGAGTCAGTCAATCCTCCATTAAGTGTCTCCAGTTGGTCCAGAATGCCGCTGCTCACCTCTTGACCGGTACTCATAAAAGGGAGTCCGTGACTTCTACTCTGGCATCCCTTCACTGACTCTTGATACATTTTAGAGTTCTTTTTAAGATCCTATTATTTGTTTTCAAAACTTAAAATGGCCTGGCCCCACCTTACCTCTGTGGTCCCCTTTGCCTCTACGCACCTGCCCGGTGTCTCAGGTCTGTGGACCAGACACTATGAGAGGCACCAAGGAGTATGCAGATGCTCAGAGGGGATGGAGCCTTTTCCACTGCCGGTCCCTCTCTTTGGAATGAACGTTCAGCAAGCCCCCTCGTTGCCCATCTTTAAAACTCGTCTTAAAACTCATTCTTATTCTTTGGCTTTTGACTCAGCATGAGACCAGATTTTTAGTTTGACTGCTTTTGTGTTTTCTGCTGTCTTTCTTATTCATTTATTGTTTTATTGTTTGTTGTTGTATGGATTATTTTTGTACAGCGCATTGTCTACAGCGGCGGTTGTTTTGAAGTGCTCGATAAATACACTTGAGTTGAGTTGAGTCGAGTTTTTATATTGATTTTTGTTCATGTCTAAAAGTCTGTTTCCACCCTGCGCCGCAGTTAAGGCAATCTGCTGAGAATTGCAAAACTAAGGGACACTTTCCGATCAATATTTTCCCTCCGGAATATTGAATGGATATCCAGTACGATTATAATAATCCTTGTCTGGAGTTTTGAAAAATGACAAAATCGGCATGTAGGGATTAAGGGAGTCCCATGTACAGTGTTAATAACGTTACAGATTAGACGGGAGTGGACGGCACGCTCGGACGCGTCGCTTTGACCCCTGACTTCATTCTTCAGACGTCAAGTGGATTCACATCGTCTCTCTGTTTTGACTTCTGAGGTGATTACTGTCGTGCATGCATTCTGTGAGGTCACAGTGGGCTGACGTGTAGTGATGATGCGTGTGGGTGTGCGTGCTCAAAGCAACATACGATACATGGTTTCATGCTGCAGATTATGATAATGTATTCATATGTGTTCATGTCTCAGCGAGTGTTTGGTGTGATGGGGGGGGTCCTTATAGGGGATGGTTACACACAATAACAATGGTGGTTATGATAATATGTGCCTCCTGTGTGCGCGTGTGCGCGCGTGTGCGTGTGCGTGTGCGTGTGTGTGTGTGCGTGTGTGTGTGTGTGTGTGTGTGTGTGTGTGTGTGTGTGTGTGTGTGTGTGTGTGTGTGTGTGTGTGCGTGTGTGGCAGGGTGAGGGATTTATTATTGTGCGGGATTAGTGGATTTAAAGTGAGATTAAATTCAACACCAAGCAGGGCCCCTCCTGCAGATGAACAGATTCATGTGTGTGCGTGAGCGGTATGGTATAAAACAAAATGCTTCATCTAACCATGAATTGAATCAATTTGTCATTTTAATTGCAAGCATGTTCTCGGAAGAAGCAACGTGCACACAAAGGCTTTCATGGTGACCTTTTTTTTTTTTTGGTGTTGTTTCGGTCGACCGGAATTTGCCTGTGGCTTTCTGTTCACAGTGCATCAGTGATTTCTGACATTTTCCTCTGTGGGGGAGGGAGGTTGCGCTTAAGTGAGTTTGCCACTCATGTGAGGAAGAAAAAAATCTTCCTACAGAGAGACAGGTGATGGTAAAGTATTCTACTGGTGCGTGGTGGCATCTGAGGGGCCTTTGCATTTTCACCTTTGAAGCTGCTCTAAAAGCCTTGAAAATCTGACAAAAGAGCTGCACGGAAAGAGATGCTGACAAAATCAATACTTATCCGATCCAGTCATCGCGGCGGGACCACTGGATCAATACAATACGTGACGCTAGATATCTGAAATCACAATAAATGTAATAAATGCCCGTGTAAATATGTTATTGTTTGCGAAATGGTTTGCAAACGGGCCTGATGGACAAATGGAAGCTCCACATCAGTCAATCCAGTACAATGATAAGCACTCTCCAGGCAACGCTGTCAATATCAATGGTGCGCTCACACACAAATGCATGTTGGCAAGCTCAGACAATTTGAGATGGGAAAAACAAGAAGGGTAAATAACCGCTTGCCTCCCTTACTTTTTTTTTCTTTTTTTTATCACAGACTATCATCAAGTTGCTCCAGGCTCCTCTTACAGCAAAAGGTCAAGATGTTATTTGGGTTGGAGTAAATGCAAGATGCATTGAAGCAATTTGACGCAATCTCAATGTCTTCTACACCTTGATGTGTCGCTAAAACTGTCATTCATATCTGTCATACTTCCACAAAAAAACAACAGGGAATTTGGCTGGAGGTTTTCTGAGACGCTTTTCAGTATTCAACTACATGACCTCTAGAACATGATTTTTCTTTCTTTGCTGTACAAGAAATGTAATTGCTCATCCAGTGCAGTAGGTGGCAGTCTCATTTATTTACTTTTTTAAATTTCAGTCAAGATTCAATATCTTTTCTGCAGCAGACTAAAAATACTGTTAACAAAGTTATTTTTGTATAGACTAATATATATATATATATATATATATATATATATATATATATATATATA
>NW_017805014.1:529906-539004 GCF_001891065.2 Hippocampus comes
TATATATATATATATAGCATATTCCGGTTGGAATATGCTGTTGCACACCCCAAAACAACATCAAGAACACAACAACTGGCCTCAAGGTATTAGTGTATGTGACACAAATAGCCATATTGCGAATCACCTAAAAGCACCCCAACAACAAGACCGGCATCAATACCTTGGAAGGTCTCATAACAATTGGATTGTAGTTGAATGTACAAAAACAACTTAATACCCCCTGTCCTCCTTTTTTTAAGCATCTTTCACCACTCACTCCAGCCCCCCCCCCAAAAAAAAAACACTTCCTGAATAATCAGCTTAGGTGATAAGACTGCTCCGCTTTAACGCTGAAGACTGTTGTAGATTCACACAGGACGCGCATTTCATTAGGTACACCTGCACATTCTAAAAGAATTATTGTAGAAAAGTGTCAAGTGAAGTCAGAGATTTGTTTCTGAAAACACCATGCATGTTTGACTGTCTAGTCTAGTCGTATTGATTGGAATTTCAGATACAGCTTTGCGATTCCTATCCTGAGGTGGCGCAGGTGTACCTCGTCTTGTCTCCAGAAAGCACCGCATTGCATTGAGAGAGCCCAGTGTTGAGGTTAACAGACAGAGAACAAGTGTACAGTTGGCAAATCCCCAAGTCTCAAACACAAGTTTAATCCCCCAGCCCAGAGGGGCACCTTGCATGACACGCACACAAACACACACCGAAAAACAGCTGGCCAATCATGAGACACGCACCCTGTGGTGTGGGAACAAATCATTTTGACAGGAGTAGAAAACATACACATCCACTTTGCGTTATTTATGTGTCACTTGTGTTCACACACACGCACGCACGCACGCACGCACGCACGCACGCACGCACACACACACACACACACACACACACACACACACACACACACACACACTCTTCAAGCGGTGTGTTACTACTAACAATGATATCACTTGAGTCTGTTTAAATCTCCTTCAACCTCCCACTGGGCGAGGAGTGGTGGGAGAGAAGAGATGAAAATGAGAGCAAAGGCGATGAAAGGGAAGCATGTTGGTGCCCGCTGGGTGACGAGTGTGTCAGGGAGAAGAGGGGAGAGGTTTCCAGAAGGGCGGACAAGGAATGCGTCGATGGTCAAGTATGGCGAGGTCAGAGTTAATATCAAATATCACAGACAGTTGAATTAAATTAAGATGACAAAATTAAATGGAATTTTGGTACCTTAAGGGCCCACAGTGCTACAAGTAGCCTAACACAGACAATAAATAAAAATAGAAAGACAAGACGGATGCTGTTCATTGAGACACTGAGGTATCTCAGCGACTGTCACCTCATCAGTGCGGCGCTAATATTAATCATTCTCTGGAGAGGATCAAGAATTTATGACTGAGTACGATATTATATTCAGTTTGTTGCCTACAGTGTTATAGTACAGAAAAATAGGCACTGTTTAGCACTAGCATTAAGCTAGCAGACTGCAATGTGGTTGTTTTAATATAATGTAAATCTTTTAATATCGTGTAAATCTATTTCCTGTGTTTAGTTTGACACTAAACTTCGTCGAGAAATCAAGTCACAATTTTGCTGATGCTCCCATAAAAGATGGAGGATGCAAGTAATCATGGTACTCGTTTCCAAAAGTTGATATGACTGGATTTAGCGGCCATTCAGAACTTTCGAGAGTAGAAAACTCTCTCAAGTTTTTCCTTGACAAACATCTCCACATTGCTCGTGTCATTCGTGTACAGATCAGAGAATCGAGCCACTCATCACAGCAGTCGAAAAAAGGCTTTGCAACAAAAGGTGCCGTGACATGCCTGATTTAACAGGGCACACACAAAGACCCCTCTATGGCTCCCGCTCACATCCACGTCTTCTTATCCCTTCCCTCTTCAAATAAGCCCCCCTCACAGAAATAATGTCACTAGATTTTGTGGACTGTGGCTTTCTTTTTCTTTTCGCCTTGGCCCTTGTTCTCCCACAACGGGATTAGCAAGAGGGATTCTTTCATTCCTTTCAAGTGGGCACACCGATCCATTTACGACAGACTAGGATGAATACTGAAAAGAGTGTTGAGGCGGGCTGGACAAACCAGTGCTAAGATGAGTGACGAGGAGTGGAAAAGATGACATGAAAAGATGACATGAAAATAAAAAATCATTGATTTGTCCTTCTAGCAGAAATACAAGTGGACTATTATTTGTTTTTTGGTCAATTCCTTGTATGCCTAAACTAAAGCACTATAAAGTCAAACATGGATACAACACAAATGAGTAAAGTTACGTTGCTCTCCTCATTCACGCTCTGCATTTCGATTTTACATTGCTCATTAAAACTGTCTATTTATTATCCGCAGCAGACACACAGTGCCATCTATTTTGAGATAGCTCATCGTCGACAGTATAGCTTTGCTTTTTTTTTTTTTTAGCATTGTGGATTGAGCGAGATTTAGCCCAAAGCAATTAGATGTAACCCATAAGGCCTGTCAACAGCTCCAAGCATTGACAATCAAATCAACGAGCAGATTTTTCTAGCGCCTTTCTCCACTCACAGCTCCTTTTCTCCTCCCCCATTCCATTTTGGCTCTTTTGCTGAAACGACAAGAATGATCAACTGCCGATGATTGCCTGTTAAGACCACATGCACACGCAGTACGGTGAGCGACACAAAAGGGGGAAAAAAACGGCCATATTCATCATTCCCATTTCATATGAGGATTGGTGCGGAGTGACAGCCTCATTTCCATAACAAAAGGGCCGAGGCTCCGGGTGAAACGTTGTCAAAAGTACCTTGACTCACAAGAGCGCGCCAGAGCAAAGTGACGGAGCAGAGCAGTCAGATGGACGAGAAGTGGAACGCAAGATTTGAGGAGCTACAGATCGTACATATGTAGGTGTACCATGACTTTCGAATATGACTCAAGTAAAAATTAAAAGTAGGCCATGATCAATAGTCGGGGTCATGTGTCATAAATTGGTTGGAATTCAAACACATGTGACAAAGAGATAAAAATATAGTTGTTGGAGAGATCCAGCTTGAAGCTGCTGCCACATCTGAACAGCGCCAGGCAAAGTTAAAGGAACACCTTGACATTTTTAATGTTGGTTTCTTTTCTGCTCAGCCTAATCTTGCTCAGGCAGAAGCTTTGCCTCCCACAAATTCCAAAAGCGCAGCCAGGAAGCCAATTCATCTTGTGGGAGCAGATTTCACGGTCGAGGCGGAGGCTGTTTGTCAGTCTTTTTAATTCTCTGAAAATTCTCTTTCCATCGTCGTCAATTAGACGTTTTTATTTTTTTCTTATATCTGCAAGTGGTAAATCCTTCCTGAAGTCGCTGGCAAAGTGGGCCATCTCCGATGCTGCTTCCTGGATGACAATTGAGACAATTGTGAAGCAAATCAGATGACACCATTCAACTCCGTAGCGACTGCTGTACAACACAGTTAATGCCATAGTGTCCATCCAATGGTTTATTACTTGTTAAAAGATGTCACAAGTAGCCATTAGCCATGAAGTTGTTGACGTCCAGTCGTGAAGGAATCATTGGCCATGACCTAGGGCACAAAGAGAACATCTCTCGCGTTCACGTGCATGGCACATTGAAGGAACAATGACTTATTAATCAGGCTGCAGTCACCAGATCAACTGCTTCTGCTTTCTGTTGCTTTTTGACTCTTTTCTCTCTCATGACAAGACCCAAATGACATTAAAAAAAGCCATGTGGACACAACTGTAAGATTTGGCCCAAAACTCTGAGCTCCCCTGAGTCCTTACCTCAAGCCCGTCAAACACCTTTGCAATGCTCTGGCAGGCCTTTATTTGAGATCAGATACAATGTACCTCTCACATTTCCAGGCACACAAAGCAACACAGCCATTATTCCATTAAGATGAAACGCTGTTAAAACCCTCCCATCCATTTGTGTGCATGTTTGATTCTTCTGCAATGCGGCCTCTAAGTGAGCACTGCACATCCAATCTCCAAACTAAAATGCCTTCCGCTGAAAATGTCTTTCGACCGGATTATCGCAAGCCTCTAAAATAGTAAGTCCAAACATGTTCCCATAATACTCATCACAAAACTGTAAACCTTCATCAACAACTGGCTTGAGATGTCTCAGAGATAAGAGAATGAGTCGCAGTGAAATCAACATGGATCTTTTTTGTCTTTTTTTTTTTTTTTTTAACCAGAATATGATTCCCCTTTCCAAAATACGATCTTGTTGTAGTAGTATTGTAAAAGTCAATGCTGGAACTGGAAAAAAGTACTGGTACTTTTCACATGGGGATTTTTTAAAGTCATGCTTTTAGTTCCCATTTTGTGGAATTAAACCAAAACAAAGCAACTGGGGTGCGAAATGAGAAGCAAAAGTACATGCAAAACTTTCTCTCAAATCCCCGAAATTACATTTAAAAATGTATTCCGGATTAGTGCCCTGCTGGAAAGCCCCCGTTGACCTAAAAGATTGTTTATGTGCTTTACAACTAAATGACGAGGCACGTGAGTGTGCTCTTGTGTGTCTGCCTGGATCTAAAATCATCCCTTCACAAGGACCACAAGTGAAATCCAAGTCCTTGGAGTAAAATTCCATTCCATGAGATACACTTGAATTAACAATTAAATAAAACCTTTGTTCAAATGTATGATAAATGCAAATTATCATGGGTGTCAAGCATGTGAAAAGGATGAATCTGAAAGTGTGACAATACTGTTATGACTCTACAGGTACACTATGGAACACTGTTGGTTTTAAATTCACTCTAAAATAAAAGAAAATAGCTTTAGCCGGTAGATTAAATGTGAGGTACATAAAGGCTTCTCAAAAATGTCTTCCCCTCGCAAAAAAAGATGCAATAAAATAAAAAACCTCGCAGTGATGGCGAGCGAAGCCATTTTTTTTTCTTCTATGTTACCTTCGGGGCTCGGCACAGTTCCATGCTGTGTTAAAGGTACCAAGCTTCCTATATTTCATGCAATGCCATCAAATATATCGACATATTCTTTCTTATTCATCTAAAATTATTCTGCGTTTACTGTGGTTTGGAAGGTTCGAGAGTCAGTTTACGTTTTGAGGAAACCCCAATTTATTGTTGTGTATTTTAATGATGCTGTGATTGTACTCGTCCTGCCCACCTGGCCCCTCTACATTTTGGCACCCCTAGTGGAGAGTGAGGGAACAATCCAATCAAGATTGGACCTTTGTTGCTTGTGTTGGCTAAATCTACTAACCTGCTAAACTTGGTAACTAAACGTTTGCTATATAGTTCGTATAAAATTCAGTCGACGCAACGAGGTTTTGTGAAATGTAATACTTACGATTTTTAGAGAATACAGAAACATTTGAGAAGTCGTTTAGCCGAACGTTAGCATTCGCTCATGATGCTAATTGTGGGATAATCCGTCCGGCCGTCATGGAGCTCTTATCCTCATAAAAGAAAAAAAAAGTTGGTGGGTCGTGAAAAGGACGGATAAGACACGCTGTGTGTGGTTAGTACATACAGATAGATAGATAGTTTCTGCTGACAGACTGCAGAACAATATAATTAATTTGACAGTATTTCCTATTGTAACATCCGATGCTGTTGAATCACTTGGTTGAGATTTTGAGGTTTTAGAGTGTAGCAAGACGGTGGTGATAGTTAAATTCGTTTACATGTTGGGACTGCAATACGGTATGCCGTACATGTTAAATTAATCCACCCATCCATTTTCTAATCCGTTTATCCCCGCAAGGGTCGCGGGCGTGCTGGAGCCTAGCCCAGCCTGTCTTTGGGCAGTAGGCAGAGTACACCCTGAACTGGTCGCCAGGCAATCGCAGTGCACACAGAGACGAACAACCATCCGCACTCACACCCAGGGCCAATTTGGAGTGCCCAATCATGTTTTTCATGCGCGTTTTCGGAATGTGGGCGTAAACTGGAGTACTTGGAGAAAACCCACGCACTCATAGGAGAACATGCAAACTCCACAGAGGAAGGCCAGAGCTGGATTCTGTTTTGGTTCATGTAATTACAAGCCTATCAAAGCTCTTTTTGTGCCTGTGCGGGCTGTTTGTTTTATAAATACTCAAAAATATTTTTGTAATGACTGGTTTGCATTGCCTCCTCGTGGTCCAGTAACTCACCTCGGCCTTTTGTTTTTTAACAGATTATATGCACACACTGTTTAAAAACAGAAGTCAGTACAAACACATTTTTTGTTTTCATGTTTTCAGGCGACATGGATCACAAGAAGAGCTCTGGTTTCTCCAACACCACATTTCTGCGGCAACCAGCCCGGGTGTTGATCATTGAGGCAATGCCACCATGGTGGTCCAAGACCCGCTCTGTTCTCTGTGATGCTCTTGATAACTTCCTGACCCTGGTCTGTAGTCTGAAAGGACCTTGTAGGCTCCCTTTCCTCAGCGTGTTTGCCATCAGCAGTCAGCAGGAATGTCTGCTTCCTTTTGTGGTAATACTCATGACAATTCTCTCATCCAAAACCATTCTTACCTTGCCTTCTCTCATCCTTTTTTTTTCCGTCTTTTTCAGAGAGTTCGGGGTAACCTGCCCAGGTTGCTTTCCTGCGTGGAGGCGCTGCGGGCGATCCCGAGCGAAGGCGTCACCACAGAACTGGCCAGTGTAGGCGAGATGCTGCGCCAGACTGTGCTGGATGGCCAGAGGCAATTTAACCAATACAGGAAATTCAGTGGGGTCGACATCCAGACCAACATATCTGTCGAGGTGAGGCAAGGCTGAACAACAAACAGGATTGTTATGTAAGGATTGTTTAGTTTGAAAGGGGTGTTGAAAACCAGGCAGGTGCGAGCTTTGGTACGCTCGCCTCGAGGCTGCTTATGTACACTTCAGTGCAGGAAACGGCCTCGTCTCATCCGCCGCTGAGCCATCTGTCTGTGGGAATTGGTTTGATTGACATCAGAGAAGCCGCAGTAGAGTTGTTGTTGCCGGAAGATCCAATCAGCTTGTGGTCGAATGTCCCATTTAACTCCTGGATTTGCTCCCACTTGTTGCATAAGATGATCTCGCACTGTCATCTGAGGGGTTATAAGTGTAGTTTTTTTACCAGCTATACCGGAAGAATGCCATGAAGTTAGTGATTTTTCTTATGTTCTCTCATTAGGGATACGAATTACACAGGAGAGCACATCTATGTCCTCGCAGAGCTTCCTCAGCAACGATTGTGTTCCTTGTGTTATAATAATCGCTAGTGATCGTCTTGATGCCAAATAAAGTCAGTTTTTTTGGCTTGAAATCACACACGCGGCGTGTTACATTTTCTAACAGTGCTTTATTATTTCTCATGTCCCCAAAGTGCAACCTCGGTTTCAAAGAGTTTTTTTTTTTTTTTTTTTTTAAAGAGAAACCAGCTGTAAACATTCTGAAGAAAGCTCTCCGGAGACTCAAGCGGATGTTCTTTTTTCTTTTCTCTCTTTTTTTTTTATAGGTTACTGTGGTGACCAGCCGTCCAGGAAAAGGCATGGTTTGCCTTTTGAAAAATGTGCTCAAGGATGATGACCTGGATCCAATCAATGGTTTCCTGGTGGTGCAGCTTTCCAGTCAGGTAGAGTGGGGTCAAGACGGACTCCCGCCTCAAGAGCCCCCTCAGGCTTGTAGTGCAGGTAGGAAGGAGGAAGCTGACTACTTACTATCTCTTTCCTGAGCAAACTTGACTCCCCCTCACGTTCCACATACTTTCCCACCCTGCTCCATCCACGCGGTCGGGAAGGACTGACCCATTTTCACTCTTATTTGTGTTTGTCTCACACACCCGTAGAACCTGTGCCAATTTCTCTCAACAGCCACTGAAGTCGTTGCGGGAAACCGACGTGCTGCTGTTCCGCAACACATGAACAATGCAACGGCGACTCAAGCCTTAATTAGGGTAAAAAAAGGATCAAATGCGTTTGTTTGGGGCCTCGGTGCGCATTCCCTGCTATTGGACTCTTGGGAGAAGATACAGAAATGGGTCATGAGAAAAAGGAGACGCAACACAAACAAGCGGAGGAGTCGAGTGAGCAAGACGGGAAGCCTATATAACTCATCAGCAATGGGATGTTAACGCCGTGTAATTGTGCCTGTTTTTGGTCCAAAAACAATATAGCAGGCACTAAAAATGACCGCTTTGTTTACCAGGTGAGGTTATCAAGTCGGTCTCAATTCCAGCTAATCCTCCCGCGTTCGCTCTGTCTGAGCCGTGAAAGCTTCAAGGTAGCTGCTATTTGAGGAAGCGTCGCGTCCGTTGATCTCTTCCAATTTACATTTGCGATGCACAGATGTCATCCGCCGCTCAAACTGAATGCGAGTCGCAAATGACGTTTTAGCGGCTTTCTTTGCACCTTTCCTCTTGATCAGTACGTCTGTGTGTGTGTGTGTGTGTGTGTGTGTGTGTGTGTGTGTGTGTGTGTGTGTGTGTGTGTGTGTGTGTGTGTGTGTGTGTGTGTGTGTGTGTGGCCCCAACCAGGGCTAAAAACAATCTACAGTATGTCCGCTCATGTGCAGCCAGATGCATGGCAAGAATCCTTTTCGGGAATGACCTGCTTGCCTCATTAAAAGGAAGCTGCTGGAGGGGAACGATATGCAAACCAAGCAGGGGGAAAATGAAAGTCGACACAAACGCGCACGCGCAGGCACGTCGCTTGAAAAGCACTTAAAAATCCTCTAATGCGTCAACAAATAAGCTCAGCCACTGACTATTGTCACATTAACATCGCGTGGCATTCCAACTATTAACAACAACAGCAACTGTCACCACATGCTGAGGATGTGATGATGGCATAAAACTGAATTGAACAGAATACGGTGCACCTTGCGTCCTGGTTTGCAGCAAAATATATCCGACACGAGCATATACTGTATGAAATGACAGGAGAAGGACGGCACGCAAGTAGAGGCTAAAGTATTATAACGGTACTCACATTCATATATTCTTTATCTTCAGCGAAAAATAACCAATATTAGTGCTGTACTGATGAGATGAGAGGAGTTGCGACGTCTCAATGTACAGTATATTCGTCTTCTACTGTCACCAGGTGGTCAAAGCGGGCACACCAGAAAGAGCATCATAATGGTCTTTTTTTTTGGGGGGGGGGGGGGATCCCATGAAGCTTCACTTC
>NW_017805014.1:541190-571830 GCF_001891065.2 Hippocampus comes
TGTGTGTGTGTGTGTGTGTGTGTGTGTGTGTGTGTGTGTGTGTGTGTGTGTGTGTGTGTGTGTGTGTGTGTGTGTGTGTGTGTGTGTGTGGCCCCAACCAGTGTAATTACACCATATCGTTTTCACTTTTTCTTTCATCATAGTCCGCTGCAGGGCCTCTTGCTCACTCCATCAAAGCCTTATACGAGAGGGCTTCTTTTCCCCCCCTTTCCTGCCCTCCTCTCCAGTGACTTAATTGCCGTCGCCGCCTCTTTCCTCCTTTCATATCTCTCTTTATATGAGGAATAGTAGGACGTCTGCGTTACCTCATTTGCCGTCGGCTTTGATCTTCTTTCTCCAAAATCTCTTGTATCGCCACCGATTCATGTCGCATTAACCCAAACTGTGGCCATCATCACTTATCATGAAATACCTCCAAAGGTTTCCTTGTTTCAGACCGTCGGCAGACTACAACTTGATGTTCAGGTTCAGCGTGATGCCTCCACCAGTCAGTCATGCACGTACTAAACACGACAATTCATTCATAAACAACGGTCGGCGGGAGGTTTCCTTGCAGAACACGTAACAACAGATTACATAATGACTTCTCCAGTAAATGAAATCAAAGCTACAGCCGTTCTGTTCAGCGCAACGCCACGAAGCCTCACGCTCTTTTTCTGTTGCTAAATATTTTCCTCGTTTCCTTCCTGAGGTCCTCAGAAGCACCGAGGCCATCTTTTCCGCCCCACGCATGTTTATGGATGACTGCGCGAAACGCAATTATGCTTTCAGCCGCAGAAATAATTTCAACTTGCTGACTCACCGTTAACCACTAAAAGCTCATTATGGCGGTCACGACAATAGCAGCAGAGCAGTGTAGGAAGCGGGTTTAAGTGTGTGCCACGCAAACACTTAAGTTGTTTGTTTTTGTTTGACACAACTGCCGTCGGTGGCAACAGGAGGGAATCCTCCCAGCCTGGCTGTAATGTTTGCTTTTGTATGCAGTAAACAATATTTGTAAGACGCCCGCGGGCCTATGCTCAATTCCCAATGGATATTGAAAGATACCGTTGCTACTTCTTCAGGTATTCGCTTCAATGCGTGGACTTCCTGCTGGGCTCGTCTGTCTTCCATCAGCGCAACCTGCAGTTGCACTTTGTTTCTGCTCCGTTTCGGAGGCAGTCAGCTCGTGGGCTGGAAATGTGTTTTCTGGAGGAAACCCCACCCACAGCTCCTGGCGGGCCCGACCACAGACACTGCGCCAGTGTAGACGCACCGGAAGTGCACTGCACACTCTCCAGATATATGGGCCTTAAAGTCAAGGGCAGGAATCCGAAGGAAATCAGGATGCTCTTGCATGTTTGCGTTGCAGATTATGACTGGTATGGCTTTCAAAGTCTTCACGTGTGAACGTGACAGAAAGTAGACTAGACTTTAGTCCGGGTGACACCAGGTCCAAGTTGTGGCGCAGACAGACAGATTCTGCGCTCTGCTCTATAAGTGTGGTGGATGCAATTTTATTTCATTCATAATTATGACGTCAGAATGCATCGAACACTCTAAATCATTGTAGAAATCAATTCATTCAATGCATCATTATTATTAATATTATTGTCATCATCTTTAAGATATATTTTCTTACAAACCCGGCACAATTGGTGGGTGCGTCTTCAAGGCGGTCTCCAAGTGCCCACTTCTCAGTTCCCAACTTAATGTCATCCGCAAGTGGACATCTTGCAGTTGCTTGTAAACTTATTTGCGCTGTGTGCTACTCCATGCTTGTAAATCTTCTTTCGAGAGCCTCCTTGCAAATTTCATCCGCTGAATCTTGCTCTTCTCTTTACGTTTTCTCTAGTCTCATTCTGTCTTTCATGCTCCTCCTCTTCAGCGAACACACAGTGCTTTTGTCTTCCGCTTTGTCCTAGTGTCCTTTACAAGTCTCTGCCTCTGTCAAACACCCGCCTTAAAGCAATCGTGCCTGCGAGGCAATTAGGTCACACTGCCGCGAGTGTGTCGAGCACCCATGTTGCATGGCGGACAATCAATGTGGCATTTGTCCCAGTCTCCAACAACATCAATGGCCTATTCACGGCGGCGTTATACAATGCGGATGGACGAGACGTGTGCTTTTGGTGTCAACATGTTCGCAAGGCCATGCAAAAAAAAAAAAGACGTACATTGTATATGTCCTCCCCTGTACAGTGGACATGCATGCCAATGAGGAAACAAATCAAAGGGTTGGTAATGGAGCCAGTAGAAAGGAAAAAGATGGATTTGATGCATGGATCCTCATGGAGAAGCTGCACTGTATATTTTGCGACGTCAAGATAATTCTTCATCTTGTTGTCACCAAGCTTGCGCGTTCGAGCTTCCTGGTGAGTCAGTTCTTTGGAAAAATGAGATCTCACACAGAAGCTTCCGTAATTCCCCCTTAGGCTGAGACTATTCTACTTTTATCCAGCTTCTGTCCCCTTTGCTATCTTGCTCTCCTCCAGGCCTCGCTCCGCCCTTTCTGGCTGACATTTACAATTATTTTCTCTCCCGCGCTCATAATTCTTCTCTCCCTCTCTCAGTTACTCTGGCTCAACATCTCTGCTTTCCCACACCCCCCAGGCGCACATTAACGGAGACAATCGATTTGCTTGAACTGTGTTTTCTTCATATCCCATCACCCTCCTCTCTCTTTATTATTGCAGTTAGAGCCACCGTTGCTCCTCGTCCATCTTTTTTATTTCTTTATTCAATTAGAGGAGAAGAAAGTTTCTGGTGGGCAAATATTGAATACACTTCCCTCAACATCTAAAAGTGAAATTTGCTCTCATCGGTGATGCCTCGTGAACTACATTTTTAAGTGGGACAACTTGAAGGAAGTTCAATAAACTGTGCACTACGCAAGATAAATGGACAGGGAGAAAAGGGAGCACAAGTAAAAGAAGCAGCAAGAAATATTTCCATTGAATGTCTCCATCTAGTGGTCACAATGGAGGCTCGTTCTGGTTTTTAACCTCTGGGCAAGAATGAACTCACAGCAGTCTGACTTTTCTCTTACAGATAATCTGGTGCTGGTGGACCTGCACCTGGTGGACAGCAGTGTGTTTGCTCTTGAGGGAGTATTTAAGAATTGGCTTCAAGAATATGGAGTGGACTCTGAACACATCCACCTTGTCCTACCAAGCCCACGGGGGAGTCCCGGTCCAGGTTCGTCACCGCTCCTACTGACCAAAAGTAAAAAAAAAAAAAAAATGTCATCGTCATTGTCAGAGACGTGACCGTGGCTTTTTGCTGCTCTCTAGTGTGCATTAAGTGCGACATGCGGGAGCGCGTCATCAGCCCCGGCTCCCTCCCACTGAACCCCTCGGAGAAGCCAGAAAGCCTTTGTGACGTCATGTCAGTCTCTCAAGTACCCCGGAGAATGAGAGCAATCAAGTAGGATGGAGGACTCATCAAGTGATTACAGTATATTCAAAAAGCTGAGGGGGAATGATGAACCGAACATGAGTGTTGCATCGACCATGCATGCATTGTCACCATGTATTCCGTAGGAGCTCTCTTTGTCTATGAATGCTTCCATTCTTGATTGTGTAGAGCATTGCAATATTTACAAGACGTGTCCACTTTGTTCTGCTCACATCTCGGTGCAGTAGAAGTACCGTGTGTCCGTGTTTCCAGTCACGGTGTCCACAAAGTGTTTGTCAGGAAATGTTTAGCACGCCACTGGCAAGACGGGACAAAACGGACTCGAAAAAGGGATCTATTTGGGCTGGCGCAGGAGTGTGTAATCAATTGTGTCAGTTGCCAATCCGTTGAACAAAGACACAAATCGCTAAACAATTTGCGATAAGAAACAAACCTATCTCGTGTCTGTGTTTAAACTCATCAAGGTCATGAGTGTCTCTTTACGTATGTTTGCCCGTAGGGCCCTTTACAAGGCTGGCGTGTGTCAAAGCGTGTTGTACGGCCTGCCGCTAGTTGTCATCCCGACCGCCTGCTGGCGTCTGAACTGGGATGAGATAGAAACCAACCAGCACAGGTTTCAAGCTCTCAACCGCACACTGCAGGTAAATAACAAATGCAACGCCTGTCTCAGCCTCTTTATCGATTGTTAAAAGTGATGATGTCTCCCGGTTTTCTTTTTCAGGATCAGGGCCAGGTTTTGCTGCTGCAGGTGGGGCCGACAGATGGAGACTCAGGTGTGCGACTTATTTAACCCACGACCTTTTGAGGTGCAGTAGTCGTTAGACTTGAGTCCAACGTAGATAAAACCGGACTTGACTTTGACTCGGTATTAAGGATGCGCCAATCTCGAAATCTCACGGCACGCAATCGTCACGGTACCAATTATGAATGCGGCGTGTCCTAATGATGGCTGATTGCCTTTGGAACTCTTCTTTGAACAGAAACCTGCATACTGTATGCCTCATGCGTTCATGCTGTGCATCCCGCGTGTGTTTTGTGTCTCTTTGCATGCGAGGCAGATTTGTGCTCTTTCTATTTCCTCTACCCATCTCCGTCACTCGCCATGCTCCTGAAGCCAGTCGTCTGCAGGGAACTATTTATGCCTGGCGCGTACTCTGAGCCAATGCGGGAGCCTCCCCCTGAAGCCATGCAGGTCATCATGGTAAAATCAACTTTGTCTTCTCTGCAATTGCACGTGACCAAAACCAATAGTCAGAAGCGGAACGAAGCATGTTGAGCTTCAACTTTTTGTCTGTTTCCGTCAGGATTGCCTCAGCCAGATCAAAGAGAAGGAGGTGTTGAGCCCCTGCTCCCTGAACAGCAACCTCTACCAGCATCTCAGGAGCATCCTGGTCACCAAGCTGCACTACCCATTAGGGTCGGGCTAATATTAAATGTGGCTCATCAGGCTAAATAAATCTGATCTAGCTGTGAGTCATGAACACGAGGCAATGCATCTCTCGCCCTTAGCCCTTCAACTATGCTCCCTGCTATCCAAACATACCAGCGTCAACCACCAGAGAGCGCTGTAGCCACAGCCAACAGTCAATCCCATCAGGTAAACAGTGTTGCTTTTCTTCACGATTGAGTTGACGCGCCATATCAGTAGTTTGCACCAAACCTTGAATCCATCTTCAATCAATTGAAATAGTAACACATAGTGGATGCTTGTGAACTCGACTATCATTTGGCTATGTTTTTTTTTTCTCGTCAGCTGAGGCCTGCAGTGACCTGAAAGCGCAGAGCAGTTGGCTGTGTGACTCATTGGGCCCGATAAGGCTGCTGACATGCAAATAGTTTGAAAGGCGGAAAAAATAGTCAACCGCACTGCTGTTGCTTCTTTCTCTGCTTAGGAAAGCTAAAAATCAAATTGTTACATTTACTCGCTCAATTAAAACTGAGCATTCAGTAATGTAGATCACGCTCTCCCATGACTACGTGAATAATACAATATACGAAGAACAAATTTTCAGAATACGTGGACACACTTAGGCGCAATAGGAAGTTTGGTGGAGGTCGCTGCAACACTGAGTACTATTCTAGTTAAATACGTAGCGTCACTTGGTATGTCGCCTTCCTTCCAAACCAGGCTCACCAGCTTGGAATGTACAGCAAGGTCAAGTCCAACGTGGCCCCCGAGCCGCCTTCCTTGCAGAGGACCCTGGAAAACTCCCGCTCCGCCCCGCTGAGACCTCCAACTCCCTTGAGACCACATCGTCGAGCTTTGACCTTCGTGAGAAGGAGTAGCTCATGCAGTAGCGGCCATCAGGCCTCAGCGCCTGCTCCTCAGGAGGGATCGGACAAAGATGGCACGGTAACACTGGCAGAGCACTGATGGGTGGATGGTGGAAGGCAAAACTGAAGATAAAAGAGGAATACGGTAGCCAAAGGTCAAGAGGTTGTGTAGTGCATTCTTCATACGAGTCCCAGCGTACAGTTACAGTGTTTCCGTTTCAACATGCGCACACAACTTTGCCATTTGAGGGGTTTGGTCATAACACGCCCTTCTTAAGAAGTGAAAATCACAAACTCGGAATTCTGTGCCAAAAATGCCCCGGACAGCTGACTGAATTCTTCCATGCATCACTATTAAAATGTCACCACATCGGCTGATGTGAGCATGCGAACGTGTGTGTGCATGCGTGCGACCAAATGACAGATTAGTAATTGTGCTCTTAAAAAGGGGAAGAGGAGAGGGGGGAAAAAAAGAATTTACATATCCATATTGTACTGACGTAAAGACAAGTATTCACATTCCTCTTCGAACACAGCTTTACTGTTTTAATCGGGGGGGGGGGGGTAGCAGCAGCAGACAAATGGCTCTCTGCTTTCCTCAAGCACCATCATTCTCGCCTTCTCTCAAAGGTGCCAGATGAAGAGGTGAAACTCCGGAAACAGCAAAGTAAAAGTATCATTTCGATTGTCCTCTTGGTTTGCAGAGACATCCCAATAGAGTCAATGCAAATTCATGGATACTACACATCAAGTAGTCATGCTCATATTTCTTAATCTAATAAGCACAAGAGCCTTGTCTCTCTCTCTCTCGCACACGCACGCACGCATGCACAGACTTTAATCAGTCTCCCGCCATTCCACTCCCATGTTGAACCTTGTAACACAAGCGAGGAGCCAGTGACAAATTACCTCATGGCGTTCTGACGTCACAGGCCTTCCGCATTCACAAATTACGACCACAACGACTCTTTTGTCTCTGAAGGAGAAGTCAAGCAAATTGGCTCGCATTTCACTTGCTTTTCACCCGCCATCTTTGTCCTTTATCATCCCCTCGCTACATTATTCATTGCAAACCCTGCGCGCGATCAACCGGTGGGTAGAACCGAAAAACAAAAAGGTCAAAAAGGCTGAAGTTCCTCTTTCTGACTGCTAACCATAAAGGAGAACCAGGATAACAAAAGTGCGATTTTTGTGTGGGTGGCTGTGTTGCATTTAACTGACAAGCATCGAAATGGTTTAGTTTGAAGACCGCTTAGTTCCCGTTTGGCTTTCATATGCTGTCACCTTGTAACAGTTTGGATGTTGCTGTTGACTGTGCTAGCCTTAAATAAGAATTATTGCAGTTGAGACAGTGTTCCAATTTGGCTGTCAATACATTGTCTTGAGACTTGGAAAGACACTGCAGCTCATTGTGCTGCCATCGGCAGCACGGAAGAACACTTTTTTATCTCTGGCTCAGTCTCGTGCGGCGTCTTTCCTGCAGTTGCCTGTTCCGGCCTGAGTGATAAAACAATACAAACTGCAATAAAACGCACAAAGCACTTCATATACAGGCCCCGGACAGATAATGACAAAGTGCGTCTGCCCCGAGGAGGCAGACGAATCAAAATCTCCAAAAAGGTTGTATGCCTGTGCAGTCTGCAAAGTGTACAAAATCAATTGCAAGTAGCATACATTCTAACTTTTAATGGAAACGGAATTGGATTCTTTGAATTAGAGTCCTACATTTTAAGGAATGACTTGAAGGTTAGTAGTACAGACTCCAGTCACGGAAGCAAAAACCTGAATGAAACTATGACAAAGAACCGACAAAGAGCAAATGCAACTTCAGAGACGAATCGAATGGCTTACCCACGCAG
Source organism: Hippocampus comes (assembly GCF_001891065.2). Classification (NCBI taxonomy): domain Eukaryota; kingdom Metazoa; phylum Chordata; class Actinopteri; order Syngnathiformes; family Syngnathidae; genus Hippocampus; species Hippocampus comes. The sequence continues at coordinate 548,720 of NW_017805014.1, forward strand.
TGCTAAAAATAGAAGTTGGTGGTCTGCATGAGATTGTTTTATGTGTGCAGCTATGTTGCAAAAAAAAAAAAAATGGATGAAATTAGACATCTTTGAATCGCCAGAAAAGGAACCTAACACATACGTAGGCTCACAGACTCTTTCCAAATGCTGTACATTGCCACGAGCTTGAGCAAGGCATGCAAGGATCTTTTGTTTGTTGCATGATAGCCCTTTTGGCCCTCCGTGCTGAAACCACAATGAACGAACCCGGAGCACACGCAACTATCGCAAAGGAACATGCACTAGCTTAGTTGAATTGTGCAATTTTGCATACTATCCCCCCCCCCCCAATACATCTTCCTGAAAACATGAAATTATTTTCATCCCAAAACGCTGCTTTTGAAACTAGTCAAGAGTAGTGTCAGTTTGTTAGCATGTCAACTTGATCTGCAGCTGTTGCCCAACTCAAATTTCCAAACAGGCCCAACTTCTGTAGCCCTGTGAGGGGGAAATAGTTGCTAGAAAATCGCTGCAACTATATCCACAAGTTTTTACATCACGGCAAACAAGTGTTGAGTCAAGTCATGTAAAGGACAAAAAAAAAAGAAATCGATAAATGGGCTACCATGCGCTACGCAAGTTAACCCTTCTGTTGTTCGATCAGTTCACCGCTGCTTCTGCTTTGCTTTCTCCTCCGCTTGCCTGACGGTGCGCAGAGGTAGAGTTAAGGACCTTAAAAATGTAATCGGGCTGTCTGTGGATTTGTTCAAAAAGAACTTTGGTAGCACTTGGGGAAATAAAAAAAAGCAGAGAGATGAACGGGATACCGAACTGGAGCCGCGAATGGAACAGTCTGTCCCTGTTTTGCACGCCAACTGACACATGCAGCGCTTTCCTGCCAGCATTCATCGTGTCAATGTCTTTCTCATCTTGCCTTTTGTAAGCGCTGGAGAAACTCTCCCCTTTTTTTTTTTTATATTCTTCATCTGTCTTTAGCTGCTTTTTGCTTTTGACAGACTCCTTCTTCATCTTTCCAGCCCATGTTTGACCGACCAACCTTTGTCTGCGCTTGCAATGCAAGACACAAACCAGTTGCGGTGCGCTGACACCATGGCAACCCAATCAGTGCAGAGAAAGCGAGAGAGAAGAGAGAAGTACGGATGAAAGCCGCTGCTTCATGCTTTAACGGCGCGAGTAAGTGGCTGGAAACGAACTGAAAGAACACAAAACTGTGGCAAAGGAGGGGAAGTTGAGGATGAGGTCAGACTTGCTCAGCCCAGAACAGAAAGTCTGTTGACCAAAAATAACTGTGACATCGGTGGCAGATGTCCGCTATATGGAGGAATCTCTTCAAGACTTTTTTTTTTTATTGTTGTTGTCGTATTTACAGACAGCGCAGCTGTTTTCTGACATGTACACATATGTTGCAGGTAATTGCAAAGTCTCTCTTGTAGAGGCAATAACACACGAGTGGAAAAACATGGAACAACTTCCCCCTGCAGTTGAACAGCCACATTACCCCCCCACCCCGTGTCTATTTCCTTGATCCAAATGAGGGCTTGAGTTCACATTGCCTGATTCCTGCGAAGATTTTTCCACCATATGGAGTCTAAAAATAAAGCACCTCCTGTTTTAGTGCCTTGGACTCGAACCTTTCCAAGTCTCTGCGGATTGGTGGCATTGAAGGTGATGAATCGGCGCAGTCAACACGTGAAGGAAAATCTCGTTGTCCCACGTAATCAAAACACAGAAGTGTGGTCACGCATCTGCAACCACACCACAGCTCGCTTCGCCACTTGTGGAATGAGACCGTCCAAACACTTTCATCACTTCTTTAGCCCTCGCTCTCACTTAAGATGGACACGACCGCAGATTAACAGAAAAGAAAGATGTGCCTCAAAAATAAAAATAAAAAAATGCAATCACTTGCAGCCAAGTGAAGGCGCCTGTCAAACATTTCCCAAGTTATCATAGATAATATCAGGTGAGCTCAGTGGCGTCGCTTTGGAGTGATTTGACCACAATTTCGAAGGTTTTGTGACTTGGCTGTACAGCTCCTTTTCACCTCCGTCCTCCCTGCCCCGACTGTTGTTGTTGTTGTTCACATTATGATCAGGCTCGCTATGTTTCCCGGGAGGCAACGGAACGGGCTCCCTGCGGGCAAAATTGCCCCGGACGGGTTTGGGAGCGGTGACGGGTTTGGGCCATCGAGGAGCCGGCGGGTGTTGACCTCCGCGGTTCGGGGGCGAATGTTTGTGGGACTCTAAAGAAGACTTCCCGTGGGTGGGGGTGCTGTAAGTTACCTCCGGTCCTGTCAGGGTAGCCACTTCGTCTCGCCTCTTTTGGCTGTAAGGCTCCAAACGGGCTTCGTTGTAAATAGTCATCCCCATGGTGTTGCTCGAGTTCAAAAATCCTTTGGCGCAACCTTCCGGTTCGTCGTAAATATGCTCCAGAGTCAGAACAGGGGGCGATAGAGCTCCCTCTGTTCGAACCCCGGGGGTTCTCTTGTTACTGTTCATCCCTCTGCCTGCGCATCGCCCGCCCCCTCCTGCATTCCCGGCCCCATTCAGACTCATCGCATCGGTCTTATGGCTCAGCTCCACGCTGATGTGGTCATACACATGTGAATATAGGTCCTGGGCGGTCCTGTGGGTACCGCTCCCGTGGTGATGCTCTGTTTGGGCCCCGCCTCCAGAGGACTCGTCACCCACCGGACGCAGGCGAGGGACTTGCGCTAGCGGCGCGGATGTAATGCTGTCCACCGGGTCAGAGTAGAGGCCATCAGCCGTGTGCGGAGGCAGACGGACGGCATCCGCTGGCTCCGAGTAAAGAGCAGCTTGTTTGTCAGCCGAGGAAGGACACTTTGCCGCTCCCTGGCCTCTTGGGGACCGCGGAGGTGTGTTACCTCCACTCGCGCCCCCCGCTATGGCAGGCAGTTCTGGTAAACTCCTCCCCTTTTGTCTCTCGGCACCGGCGCTTGCTGGCCCTCTTGCCCCTCCTCCTCCATCTCCTCCCTCTCTTTTCCCGAGCACGCCATCTGCAGAACCTGGTTTGCTGCCACCCGAATCGCCGTCAGCCTCCCAGCTGCTGCAGCTGCTGCTGTCTCCGCTTGCGGGTGCCGCGGCGCCAGCGTTGCGGATGTGCTGCAGCGATGGCGGGCACTCGGGGTCAAAGTAGCCGGGGCAGCTGAGGGGACGCTCCTCAGCCAGGGCCTTCTGGGACTTGATGGCTTGATCCACGAGGGTGAAGATCTCGTTACCTTGCTTGGTGTCAAAGGTGAAGTTACCGGGGCCTGAGTCACAGCGGCGGCCAGACTCGATGGAAAACATCACCTGCAAAAGTAACGCAAGAAAGAAGCCTGTGACTACTTCAACCAAGACGCTGCAGTTGCAAGCCTCGGAGGCTTTTGCGCCGTTTCCTTCGTCGCTAAACCAGCGCTTGCTTGCTTGTCCGCTTTTGCGTCACAACAGTTAGCAAATTAAAAAACGTTTTTGACACCCTAGCGACCTTTTCTTGAGCGGTCTGCTGTCTCGTCTGCTCTTGCCCGCTTTTGCGTCACTCCAGTTAGCAAATTAAAAAAAAAAATTGACACCCTAACGACCTTTTCTTGAACGGTCTGCTGTCTCGTCTGCTCTTGCCCGCTTTTGCGTCACTCCAGTTAGCAAATTTAAAAAAAAAATTTTTTTGACACCATAACGACCTTTTCTTGAACGGTCTGCTGTCTCATCTGCTCCGCACATTTAAAATGTCATTTCACACTTTACAGCAACCGCCTATGAAAAGACCAACCACAGCCTCTGATAGCAGAAGATGCTCTGACCACATGCACACGCACACATCCACACTGACGTGTTATTGCACCCACCCGGTCTCGTCCGTATCTCCTCAGCAGCTTGTACGGCCAGACAAAGACATTCCTCTTTGTTTTGGGCTCTTTTAAGATCAGGACGTTGCTTTCGGCTTTCAGCCAGTAGTTGCCCGACAGCCTGCAGCGGTCCGAAGCCTCCGTTCGCTGAACGCTCACCCAGAACTCGTTCACTACGGATACATAGACAGTTTTTTTTCCAATAATTTTCTTATGCTACAATTTTCGGCTTCTGTCGCATCCTCACCCTGTTCTCTGGAGTAATAGATAAGGTTCTCAGACATCTTCAGGTCTTGGGATTCCACGTCAGAATCCCCGTTGCCACCGCTTCCACCCTGTGGAGACACAACTTCATCTTTACGAATTGTCTTTTCACTCGCAATGCTGGTGGCAATTCCCCTTTTCAAAAAGTAGATGATGAATAGCAAGTGCGCTGGGCAGCGCAAACCGGTTTTGATCGCCAAAGTGGTGATGTAAGCCGTACATCGCAGGATCTCTCCGATGGACGGAGAGTCGGCCATAAAAATAGTTGACTGTGGAAGGGAACATTTTGTAGCCATTGGCACACAAAAGCCAACAAAGAGGAGCCAAAGAAGGAAAAAGGATACCTGAAATGCAATGTCACACATGGTATTCATCCACTCCTTGGCGGCATTCTTCTCAGCGGCGAACACGTGGGTCTTGTCGTTGGTCTCCACACAGAAGGCTGCCATGTTGTCTTTGGGACAGTTCTCAGTCAGCGCCGGCAGGATGGAGATGCACTCGGATAAGCGGATAATCTTCTTGTCCAGCTTTCTGGTCTTTTCATTTGAATTCCCGCCCGAGCCGCCGCCCACACCTCCCGACCCGGACGACTCGAAGAATTCGAGGCGTGCGATGCCATTTTGGCTGGCCGGGTAGAGGACAAACCAATTCTTCTTCCATTTCTGATGGAACAGAACAACCATAATGAGCCATTGTCAAATCCTCTTAGCATGATGCTTTTATTTATTTATTTATTTTTGGGGGTCATATTTTTTACATGCCAGTGAGCTAAAATCAGTCCTGTTCTGTTCTGGTTCACGCCAGAAGTGTCCTTCTGGCACCGAGAAAAATGGTCGGAAGACAGGAGATGGGCGACAGGAAAAAGACAAAACAGAAACTGAAAATATTGCCCAACACATCTGCTTTGCTCGGGAAGAAGGTGTGCAGGCGAGAGTCTGCAACCCATGTGGGTTAAGGAGCACGCTGAAATCGTGTGCCATCTCACAACGTTAACCTCAGAAAAAAGGTCTTTTGTTTCAAGTAGTTCTGTCTTTGGGCAAATACGTGGTCAAATGGTACTTTTGACTTCATACCGTGGCAGAATTCTCATTACTATGAATGTCTCTTGTGGAGTGGCGATGTCGGGGCCAGGGTCAAATGTTTTGTTGGCCCTGGTCATATGACCAGAAAGAGGCGCGCCATATAAACAAAGACCCTCTTTCAAATCCCCATGAGGGAGACGTGTTCTTATCCAGCGGTGCATTCACAGCAAACACAAGTTTGCGTGGAGGCCCGAGCCTGATCCGCAAGTGATGAGCGTCCGCGCTACCGCACACAGTCTGATTGGCGTCATTTCCTGATAACGGCAGAATGTGTGAAAAGTAGAATGAACGAAGGTTCAAGGGGAAAAAAAAAAAAGTGTCTTCCGTGTGCAGCTCACGCACCAAATTTAGCTCATCACGAGGCCAGCTGCAAATATGCTTTTTTTGTTTCATTTGTCATCTGCCGAATTCAGTTTTTAAATTTAAACTATTTCCCGATGATAAAATAGCATGCGTCTGAGCTATTTCTAGAATATCCTAGGAATACCGTGTTTTCACTTGTAACTTTTCTCTGAAGTATTCCGGTTTCTTAGTATTTGACCATTATTAGAACAGCAAAATATTACCTTGCCAAACTTTTGATGCTGCACATAAAGTTGTCCCTCCTTAACGTGGGTGTCCATGCCCCCGGCCTCCACCGACTCTTCCCTCCGAGTAACCCAAATTTGACTTGAACTTGACAGCAGCCAAAACAAACAAACAAACAAAATAAAATCCTCTTAAGTTTGTTGTTCTTTTTCTCCCCCCGCCCCCCCCCCTACACACCTCTACATCCCCTAACAACTTCCCCACTTCTCTCACTTCCTCTGCCTGGCCGTGAAAGGGCAAAAACGGTTGCTGTGGGGCTCGGTGCAAAGCGGCATGGCTCAAAGAAATAAAAGGCTCAACCAAACACTGGGTGGTCCCGTCAGAGATCAAAAAAATAAAATCCTCTTAAGTTTGTTGTTCTTTTTCCCCCCCCGCCCCCCCCCCTACACACCTCTACATCCCCTAACAACTTCCCCACTTCTCTCACTTCCTCTGCCTGGCCGTGAAAGGGCAAAAACGGTTGCTGTGGGGCTCGGTGCAAAGCGGCATGGCTCAAAGAAATAAAAGGCTCAACCAAACACTGGGTGGTCCCGTCAGAGATCAAAAAGGTCCAAAACGTTTGACCGTAAGTTACTCCTCTACTTGACGCATCTGAAGGCTGCTCCGAGAAAGTGCTGTGGGAAAATGTGTCATCAAAAACACCGGACTTCCCCTCAAACTTTCAGAATAAAACTCATTTGCTTCAACTTAAAACGGTTCCTTAACACATCCCCAAACAAAGTGAATTGTCATCAGGGGAAGTCTGAGAAATTACCCAATTCCACTTCATGTGTTCGAACGTTATTTTTCTTTGCCAATGGCATATAATGACAGGCGGAACAATTATTTGCTCTTATATTAGATGGCAAAATGTAAAATAATAATGCCAGATGTCATCCTTGGTGTCAGGGACAGCTCAATTTTTTCCCCTCCCGTAGCTAAAGGGGGGCTTGAGGGGGTGGGGGGAAACAATAATTTATGAATATATTTTACAATATCCAATAAAATACTGGAGTGATTTAACTGGGGCTACACAGATTTCTGATGGGGCTATAGCCCCTCTCGCCACGGTGTGTGGCCGCCATCCCTGCTTGGTGTTGACTGGCTTTGGCAGCGAGTAATCAATTTGAGAGTAAATTGAAACAAGATCATAGTTATTTTAGTTTATTAAATTTTTTGACCTTTTTAACAGCGCGTGCGTCATTTTCATAAGCTAAATGGGTGCCACGGCTCAACAACAGGTGGAAAACACTGACCTACCTAACGGAGGCGCAAATGCAACGTTTTATTTTGAAGGTTACGCACTTAGTATCCGCTTTTGCAGTCGCGCTTGACACGCGCTCCTCTTCCTCTTCACCCACCTCCTCACTCTTGCGTAACGTGTCTTTTGCTCTCAATCGTGGCACACTTAACGCGCCTTGTTTTCCACGTTAAGGTGTTAACACTTTAAAACAACTTTACCACTATAAAGTAAAAGTGCTTTTCACTCGAGACATTTCTTTCTCGTGATCATTTCTAGCAAAGTTGTAGGGGGGCTCGCCCACTCTGGCAGGAGAAGCGGGAATCGCTTTTTAATGGGCTGCAGATGCCTCGTGTTGGCTCTCAGCGTTTGTCCCTGATTCCAGCCCAAAACAAGCAGCGTGAACCCCCATCGATTATCACGATATGGAAAGTAAGGGGATACAATCAGACGGTTAAAAAAATGAGAGGAAATCACGTTCCAACCAACTTAAACTCACTTTGACACGTAAACATCTGAAATATTTTTACTATGTGCTATATTGTATTCGTTGGGTGCTTGAAGAGATGCCTTTGACCTCTACTGTATATTTTAATTGTTACACGACATCACGCGCCGCGTTGATTCCATTTTTGCCAGCACAATGCTGCCACCTGTTGGTCGTTTGTGAGCATCGCAAAGTCCAGCCCGGTTCTTCGGTCTCACGAGATCGTCGCGGTCATGAGGAGCGAAACAGGAAGTGGACCATGTCATCGGTGTTCGGCGGCGTTGAAGGGTGAGATTTAAAACGAAAATATGTTCAACTACACTTTTCGCACTTTAACGACGTTGCTATCGTTAATTGTAAGCGTGTAGTATTGTTTCTGTGGTTGATATCCGGATCTCTAAAGACACAACCCGTTGTTACGGTTCCTTCATTGTCACTGCTTCGTAGCCTTTGGTCCTACAGTGTCGAGTGAGGTTCGAATGTATAAGAGACTCCTCAGTAACTCCTCTGCGCTTGTAGTGGGGGGACCCATTCCAAGGCGGTCCTGGTGACAGAAGATGGAAGAATCCTTGCAGAGACTGAGGGGCCCTCCACCAACCACTGGGTGGGCTCAATTCATCCTTATTACAAACCCAATTCCAATGAAGTTGGGACGTTGAATTGAATATAAATAAAAACGGAACACAATTATTTGCAAATCATGTTCAACCTATGTTATTTTGAATACAATACACATGACAGCATGTTTAATGTTCAAACTGGTAAACTTGATTGTTTTTAAGCAAATAATTGTTAGTTTAGAATTTTATAGCTGCAATGCATTCCTGAAAACGGGTGTCAAACTGATTTTTGTCGCACGCCACTTCGGAGCTACGTCTTCCCTTGGAGGGCCAATATGACAGTGAAACCACTAAAATGTTTAATTTTATTCTTATTTTATAACTTGTACACCAAAGTAATGGACTACTAGTTTTTAAATCAGTCAACTACAATAGTTTTTTTGTTTTTTTATTGTCCAAATGATTGTAATCAGAGTAACAAAATTCTCAACGTTATTTATTACACATGACAATTTGACATTTCAGTACAGATTTTAGTATGGATCATGCACACATGATTTGCTCTCATGGGCCACATAAGATGATGTAGTGGGCCGGATCTGGCCCCTGGGCTTTTGAGTTTGACACCTGTACCCTAAAAGTTTGGTCAGGTGGCAAAAAAAAACTGACAGTATTGAGGAATGCTTCTTCCAGAAGCCACCGGCTTCTCTGGGCCCAAGCTCATCTAAAGTGGATTGATGCAAAGTGGAAATATATTCTGTGGTCTGATGAGTCCACATTTCAAATTCATTGGAGTTGGGTTTTACAATCGTTTCTCTTAACTTCCCTTGTAATTTGTACAGCTGGTGGGGGTGGACAAATGTATCGAAACCATCAACGACATGGTCCGGGGAGCCAAGGTGGCGGCAGGACTGGATCCAAACATTCCGCTGCGCTCGCTGGTCTGTCAAATTAGCTTTTTCTACACAATCGTGCGTGATTGATTTTTCACAAATGTTTGCTTGTGCGTGTAGGGCATGTCTCTGAGTGGGGGCGAGCAAAAGGATGCCATCGACAAACTGATTGCTCACATGAAAGGCCTTTATCCTACCCTTAGCCAAGATTATTTCATCACGACCGATGCCATCGGTGCCATGGCCACTGCTAGTGACCGCGGTAAGTCAACACTTGCCGTCTTTCTACCCATTTGTCAAAACGGGCTTGATACTTTGCGCCTTGTAGGTGTGGCTTTATCTCTTGTCAGCTTTACTGCGTGATCAGATCTGCACCCTGTAAGTTTATAACCAGAGTCTAAAGGTTTGGCTTTTCTCACCAGGTGGCGTCGTCTTGATCTCAGGGACAGGCTCCAACTGCAAATTAGTGAATCCAGACGGGTCCCAGGTTGGCTGTGGGGGCTGGGGTCACATGATGGGTGACGAAGGATCTGGTAAGAAGTTCAACCAATCAACATTCATTTGTTTTCTCTTTCCTGGATTTCTGAAAAAGCCTGCTCTTAGTGGTGTCTCCATCAGCGGTGGCAGTAGCAGGGCCTTCCTTTGCGTGCGTTCTCAAAAACCCATCCTGTATTAAGAAACTTTCTATGGAAAGTGTTGATGATGCATTTGTGGAGTCAGATGACCACAAAGCTTTTCAAACTGGCGCTGAGCTGCAGTCGGGGGCATAATTGTTTTTTTTAGGGTGGGGGGCAGTTTCAAGTGGCAAGCCATGATCAAAGGAATATGCTTACAAGAACTGCAAAGTCGAAACTATCAAAACGCTGATATCCTCACATCTGTACGAACGATACCTAAAAACAAAATATAAAAAAAAAATTGGAACATTTGTATTTATTTATTTATGTACTGTACAGTAAGCAAGACAGCTAATGGGTCATTAATTCTCTGAACATATCCCCAGCGTTCTGGATTGCACATTTAGCTGTCAAGACCGTTTTTGATGCCAGGGACAAGTTGGCCACGCCTCCTCATGACGTGACACATGTGAGAAAAGCCATGGAGGAGTATTTTGAGGTGACATTTGATGCAAATCGGCCAAACGCTGTTGATTTCTCCATGTACAAATCAGATTACAAACCCTGACGAATTCTTCGTAGGTGTCTGACCTCATGGGCATGCTGCCGCACCTCTACAGAAACTTCCAGAAGTCCCACTTTGCCGGTTTCTGTCAGAAGCTGGCTGAAGGTCGGCACTGAGTCACGAGAAAATTGTCAAAAATAGTCACAAGTCCATCACAAATTCTGACTGCAGTTGAATTTAACTTGCGTGTTCAGTCAATTGAAGCATTTGAAATGATGTATTTGGAACATCACTGGAAATATTTCAGGTCATTAAAAACATTGGGTTGTTTGCCAAAGGTGCAGAAGCTGGAGATGCGCTGTGTCAATATGTGTTCTCGCGAGCTGGGAGAGTCCTAGCCAAACACGTGCAAGCCGTCCTACCTGCAGCACAGGAGGTGTCGTACATACACGTTGCATTGCATCATCAATGATTTCCTTTATTAATGCCCCCCCTCCCCTCTATCTCAGCCTCTACTCAACGGTGACCTCGGCCTGCCCATCCTGTGCGTGGGCTCCGTGTGGAAGAGCTGGAAGCTTCTGAAAGCGAGTCAGCATCCAACATCCGTCAACTTTGCCCTTTCCTGCTATCAGTATAGCTTCTGAAACTTCCTTCTCACGTTGCCTTCTGCACAGGCTTCATTGAGGTCCTGGATGAGGCGGCGTCATCTGATGAGTTCAAGGCCCGTTTCCACGGCTACAGCCTCCTGGTGTTGAAACAGTCCTCAGCACTCGGAGGTGCAAGTCTCGGCGCGCGGAGTTTGGGCGCACTTTTAAAGATGGACTACGCGGCCAACGTCGACATCTTCTACCGTCACTCCTGTAAAAGCAAGCAGTGAGCGTGCAATGTCATCCATGTTGGCAGTAAGAGCGTATTTTCATCTTTGACGTTCGGAAAATATCGTGATGTCAGTGAGTCCACAAGTGGGACTCATTTAACATAAATCCACTCGTTTACTCCCAACAAATTAGAATCCCTTTTGTGTTGTCAGTGATTCGGCAATGGTGCTATTTGTGCAAGCCGCTCAGCTGTGCGCATGCATACAAAAGTGAATGAACCGCGACTGTTTGACGTGTGTATACTTTTAAAATTGAGCATCTATTTTTTTAAGGGTATATTCCAATAAAACAGACTCCATTCTGGCTTCTGGTCATGTGTAAGTAAAAAAACAAAAAAAACTCCAAACACATTTGCCTTTAATATCTTTATTCATTATTTTTATTGAAATTAATACTCTGTGTGTCTTTGGACCTCTTTACTTTTACGGCTTCTGTCAACTAACTTGAAACAAAATCACCAAAAAATGATTTTATGTTGCACAACCCACCTGGCAAACATTCCTATTAGCTTCACCGGGGTGCCACGCCTCATGAGGAAGTTCTGCTTTGACCCGATGTTCAACTCAACTTGACAGTGTCAAAGTGAAATCTTTCTACTCCTTAACAACAGTCATGTTTATTACACAGGTAAAAAAAAAAAAAAATTAAATTGAGAAATAAACCTGATTGAACTTTTTTTTTGTGTTTTTACCCCTGCAACCTTTTCCTATGACTTGCGACAAATCGGGCTCACGAGAAGAACTTCCTCATACAAAGGACAACCAATTACACAAGAGGCCTTGCAGTCCGCCACTTAGCGGCGTTTAAACCAGGCAGACGATGACGGTGACAATATGCCCCTACACATCTCCTCCCGACGTTACACGATTAAGCAGACACCCCAGGTCACTGTACCCAGTAGACACAAAACACCCCCGTCCTTGAAACAGCATGAGAAGGACAAAACGCAAAGTGGAGGAGAGGCTATTTCAAAACCTGATGCGAGTATGGACACTTGTTGGGATGTTGAACAAATACGCAATGTCTGTGGTCCTCAACAAATACTCCCCCACTCCCGTCCACATAATCAGGCCTGTACAAGTATTTCGTTTGGATCGGCGTTATTGCGTACATGTGTAGCATCCCGCAAATTTGCAGGCTCTGTGACATCACAAGGAGCTCGTGACATCACAGGCGCGAGCGGATCGGCCTTTGATAGCCGGACAGAGCAGCGAGACGCCCACCCCGTCCCCCAAAAGTACAAGAAGTCACCTCACCGGTATGGAAACCTTCAACCTCATGGCGTTGATCCCCAATTTGATGAAACAAAATGTATGTGAGGTCGATTTTCAAGTTTGTTACACTTGGAGGGGGGGGATCAAGTTGTTGAGTCTGGCATCACTCCTTGGTAGCTGCCTTATTTTCCCAGGGGACGTTAGTAGGCGTGTCCGCGTGCTCTGTGAAGCCTTGACACGTATTCGGAAGTGCAGCGACGCACTGGCGCCCACTGTAGGGCTGGACATGTTAACACCCCCGCTCCAAAATGTCACTCGGTTTACAAGAAATAAACAGGAAATGAAAAGAAAGGGGAAAAAAAAGAGAAATTATCCCCTCACCCCCCAACTGGGCCTAACCACACAGTGGTACTTCTTGAGAGAGAGTTTGTGTGTGTGTGTGTGTGTGTGTGTGTGTGTGTGTGTGTGTGTGTGTGTGTGTGTGTGTGTATCAGTGCGCTCACTCATGGCCGCCAGAGTCTCTTGAGAATAGGTGAGGACTGGTGTGTGTTTGTGTGTGCACGTGTGTGAAGGCTCCATGGGGGTGAGGGGGACTCCTAGTATTTCTTCCCAGGGACGAACTCCTTCGCTTCGGGGTTCAAAATGCTCTTCCTCTGCACAAAAGAAGGGAGAAAATTAACATTGCACGGTGTCGGATATTGTTCGAGTTGTTTCCTTCTCCTCCTACTCACCGCCACTTCCTCCAGATTGTTGTGGTGTTCGCTGACAGACAAGCCGTTGAGCTGCTGCTGCAGTTGCTCCACCCCCTGATTGTTGAGATCACGCGACGGGATGAACCAGTGTTGGTCCTCTTCCTCCAGCATCTCCTGGAAGCAGCGGTCCAGGAACTCTTGCTCCAGAAGCTCCTCTTCTACCTGCAGGCGGGTCAAACAATGTCACGGGGTTTCTTTCTGCAGGTCATTAAAAAAAACATTTAAAGTCATTAAATGTATTTTGTGAAGATGAAGGCCTTAAATGGCATTAGCTTAAAATACTGTGTCCGGAAGCAGTAATTCAATGAAAACACAACTGGTAGGCTGCTGGTTAGCAGTAAGCACCAAGCTAGGTTGCTGCAGCTCTCAAAGCGGTCTTGCGTGGGCACTCCCAGACCCGTTTCAGAGCAAAGTGTATGGCAGGCTTGTCACCCGAAGTGACTCCAAGTCTCTTTGTTCTTTAGACTTGAGGCATACTTATTCACCATCTCCTGAAAATAGCTCGTGGAACAGCATTGGTGTAATTTCTGGCACATTAGCAGGAACGCTGTGTCACTAATCACAATGCGCATCGATATAAAACTCTCTAAACTACATTTAGCAACAATTAAAATAGTCAAAAATATTTATTTGTGGGCATTGGGGACTACTTGTAATGTACATTTGACCAAACGTGGGTAAGGGTGCACAAGTTGTTTCATGTTCCAATTTATTTCTTATTTTGAAAAGAAAATTAGACAGTTCCTGTCGCCAGTGCCAAACATGAAACACTAATGCCACCTAGAGGCTATCTATCTATCTATATAGATATATAGATATAGATATATATATATATATATCAACACAAATTTGACTCAATATTTTCCATCACATAACTGTATAATTTATCTTTTTAACTTCAAATAATTGTATAACTTACAATAAAACAACTGCATCAATGAAATAAAAAAATACAACCATATTTGTATTAGGTAAACATATTTCTCCTCTCATTCAAATTAACAACAGTCTGAAAAACTTTGAAAAAATATTTCGTGTACATTTACAACAGAAGAATGTGTGGTTAATTTTAAATTACCCATACAGCATATGCATGTTTGAATGGATGTATATGTCCAGGTGTTTATATGCAGTTCGACATGGGCATACATTTAATTTAATTTGCATTAAAAAGTTTTAAGTTAGATTTGCTAATAGCTGCAGAAACCCAGTGTCAGTGGTATTTTTTATTTATTTTTAATACAAATCAATTTCATACAAACCTGTCTGTTATACTCCTCCTCATTCTCCATCCACATGTATTCTGCAAAGGGGTTGGCGTCGGTGTCGCCCGCATGGCCGTTGGCCACCGGCTCTTTGCCCTCCTTCCCTGGCGCGCTTCCTCCTGGTGTCTTGGCCACCTCAGGACCACTCATCTCAGCTGGCTCTGCGCGGGAGGATGGGACGACACAGTCCAGGTTGTAAAATTTAAGTGTGGCATATCATTATGGACATTAGAGTAAAAAAAAAAAAGGACAATATGCTCCACCCGGCATAGTTGGCGGAGAAGAAGAAACATGCTAACAGTCTGTGTGTGGCGTGAAGGTACATCTGCCCTAGGTTTTGATAGACAAAAACAACGATAAACATGACAGAATTTTGGATCCCGCAAAATCTGATAAGTGGTCATCTATGCTAGCAATGTATTGTCACAGGCACAACATGTTCATATTCCTCTACTAGACTACAAAAGATGCATTTGTTAAGGTTGAGACATGTTCAATGTAATACATGCGTCTTGGCTCAACAAAGGTTTAGAAACAAAGCATTCGGATGTGTACCACAACCACTGAGAGCAATCAGTCTGCATGATACAACGATGCACATTAAGTGCAAAATTCAAAGATACTGAACACTATTGAAAACAGGCCGCGGTGGTGTTGGGGGGGAGACGTTCAAGTGACAAATAAACATCTTCGCCGCCGCGCAGAGCATCCAAGGCTTCATAACAGGTTATGTAACGCAGACGGCGTCGTGGCTTCGAGCCTGCTAGCATCTGCACACAGCTAACGGGCTAAATCAGGTGCCCGCCCGGGCCTACCTGCAAAGTTGGTAAAGGGATTGCACCGTCGCCTTTAGCTGAGGGGGAGGAGGGGGGGTGCGAAGAGGCCAGCTGCAAACAGACGCTGAGCGGCGCTGTCAACGAGCAGGCCGAAAGACGGCCGCCATGCCATCCACAACAAAAGACAGGCTGGATACTATCGCGCGCGGCTACTCAAACACACACGGCGCAAACAACACAACGTCACTGTACTTCCAAACAACCGAAGGCCAAACTTGATCGCCGAGCGCGACAAACAAAAGACGAGAGATCCGCTACGTGTTAGCGCGATGCTAACAGCATGGCAGCAGCATCGAGACAGGTCAACAAAAACAAGGCAGCGTTCCGAGATTGCAATCGATTTGCACTGACAAAGGCAAAAAGGACACCGCCTCGACATTCTGGGAGCCCCGAGTTACCTGGCATCGTGCTTTCCAAGTGCGATTCTAAGCGTGACGTGACACAAACGTCGGTTCGGTCGCTGAGGGTTGAGCGTTGCTTCCGTCGGGATTTCAGTGCAGCAAAGCAATGGTGCGCGAGTTAGCTAAATCTTGTTAGCCGCCTTGCTAGCGCGAGAGACCTAGGTGGTCACGTGATCTGCATTGAGCGTCGTGCTTGGCAAAAAGGGTTAATTTTTATTTAGTTAGTTAGTTACTGTCATTGTATCGTGGTCGTTTTCATCTTTGGCCATTATCATTTTCCGTTTTTCAACTAACAGGGTTCAGTCTCGCCACAAAGAAAAAGATCTACAATGTTGAATAAAAGAATACCGAATCAAGAAGAGGCATTGAACGCAGCATGCGAACAAACGCGCCGTCTACTCTCTCTTCGTGCTACATTCAAGGTCTACTATAAAGTCGGAATTCATTATTTTATCTGTGGGACCACAACAGGAACGCCCCTTGGAACGTCGCGTTTAAGTCCTTGTTGGTTTTTTACAATTGCGGAGAAACTGTTTATATGTAGATTAACTGTCGATATACATTTACAAATCTATATGTGTCAAAGCCGGAACACGTTTACTCATCAGTGACGTGACGCTAATCTGCTCCCGTGATGCCAACATTTGGCGTAGACTTTTATGGCTGTGATAACCGTGATAAAAGTGCAATAACTGATGTCTGTATGAGAATCGCTTTTCATGTTCGTGATGTCGATTGTCGATAACAGTAATCGTTGTCTTAAAACGGGTTGGTTTGCCGGTTTATTCACTTGACGGCTCGGTTGTGACGCCACGGCAAGCCAAAATTCCGAGGCAATAGGAACGCAGCATTACTCCCACCAAAAACAAATGCCTGCGTGGCTTCGTAAAAGCTCGGGGGTCACCAACTAGCCTGTAAATTACATTTCATTTTGACCTCTGAGTAATCAATACAGCAGACCTAACAACCAATAAGCTATTTCCGGACATTTATGTCCAATGGAGGATTCCACGTGTTGACTTGTTGGGCTCCCGTGGAATTGTCCTAAAAGTCTTTCTATGCTGTCACAAGAGGGACGTAGTTATTCTTCATTACGAAGAGCCAGATTGTCGGTCTTTTGTCGTCTTGTGGCAAACTTCTCAAAAGCAGACTGAACGGACTCACCCTACAACTTGAAGTGTAAACAAGATGCAAATCCGCTGGGACAAACGATCGTCGTCGCTGCCGGATGTCACGCTGTGTTAACTTTCAAGTTTTTTTTTCGTTCTTCAAACACGTGTCTTCTTTGACAGTCTGTTGGCGTTAAAGCGAGAGAAAACCACGGCAGCGTTTGGAGGAGTCGAGCCCTGTGCCGTGTCGCGGTGTCCAGCTGGAAGTTTTGCCCATTGGTCGCAAGGAACGTCAATCAGCTCCATAGCGCAATACAATTGGTCATCTCGTCCACATACCCCGCCCCCTTCTCAATTCACATAAGTAAACAAAATATACCCCCGTGTTCTTGTGCTCTTTTAATCAATGCGGCTTGTCAAATATTTGACAAATGAACGTTTACGTAGAAGCATTTGCCCTACTTAAGGCCGCTGATTGTAACATGTTAGGTTTTGAAATTAGTTATTTTTTTACACGCTTGTAGAATCTGGGAAAAAAGTGAAAATATTTGAAAGATGTTTTAAACAAGTGAAGTAGTGTTTTTTCACTGCTGCTTTGCAGTCGTACGGTCATAGGTTTGAATCCCAGAGGTGCTCCGCTCAGGAAACATCTGCATTTCATCTTCTTTGAGGTTGCAGTGCCTGAAATCTACAATGGAGGGCGCCCGTGATACAGAGTGAGATTGTTTTATGAGTGGGCCACCCACACATACCAACATCACTTGACCCGTTGTGACCCAGCTGATGGTAACATATATATCAATATTACCTCTTGATTGTTGATGAACCAACTATGCATTGGTAACCTGACCTTCTGGTTCATTCAGATTTGAGGTATTCCAAAACTCGGAGTATGAAAAGTGGACTTGAAAGGACCTTTTGCCTGTTCCAATGCCACACATCATGCAGGTGCATACTTGGTTTTTTTTTTTGTTTTGTTTTTTAGCCCAGTGTTTACTTACCAATGAAAGAAAGCATATTTCTATTTTGTGTGTTTGACTATTCAAAATGTTTCTCCAAACACAGAACTGAAACGTCAGTTACTTTACTGTGTATTCGATTTTATAAGTAACAAAGTTAGATTCTAAGTTACTTAATTATTTACATTCAACAGATGCCAACAACCCCGCCTCACAAACTTGACAACCAGTTTTGCCAATACTGAACTGGAAGTACAAATTAACCTGTGACGTTTCAGAATAAAGTTTATTTTTAATTACCCGTAAAATAAAGACAAACTTTTTTTTTTTTATCTTTATGGGAAAAAATGGTATATTCGAGTAACACGTTAGAATGTGACGCATTACAGACATCATTGTATTTGAATGTTTGTGTGTGTGCGTGTGTGTTAGGGGCGTGCCTCGGTTTGCTCAGGACTTCCAGGGTCCGAAAGATAATGTGGAATTCATGAGAGGATTGCTGTACATGGGTCCCTTCCTGTCACCTGACTCCATCGTTTCCTATGTTTGGCTTCCTGCATCAACCTCGAAGGCGCAACACAGATCCTGAGAGCCGTTTGGCATCTGTTTTAGGTTTTTCTGTCGCAAAGCTTGGCCAGCGGTCATTGAGTCATCACAGCTAATGCAAAGCTGCTAAAACACGGCAAACACGAGTAAACGACGCAGTCGAGAATGGGTTACATAAACTAAGAAGAAAAGCAATGTGATGGCAGGGGTCCGTATCGGGGCCTCTTGGATTTGGGGCAGCGAGGGGGATACATGTCAGGTAATGGCTTCCAGATTTTAAAATTGAATTACTCTGCTGTGTCTCGTGTGTGCGTGTGCGCGCGCGCGTGTGTATGTGTATGTGTATGTGTGTGTGTATGTGTTCTGACTAGCAAATCTATTTTGCAAACACACAGCCAGTGCAGAAATGGGACATAAAACAACAGTTAACTCTTTTACATTCCATGCTCATTGAGGCATAAATGCAAAGAGAAGCACAAAAGATGACAGGAAGAAGCAATTAAACGGAAGAAAAGTTGATAATGCAAGAAAGGCGAACCGACTTGATGTGAAACGCAATACACCCTCTTCTCCACTCAAGAATAGAGCACCCTCAGTCTCCGTCTTACACACACACACACACACACACACACACACACACACACACACACACACAAATGTAGGTAAATGCCCTCCCCTGTGCTGTCACAGTCCTCCCATTCCTGTTACTTATGTGTGGTTCGCCACTCTTCTCGGCCCCTCTAGTGCAGAGCGGAGAGAAAGGAGTTTGAGGCTGCACTCACTGAACGCCTCCATCTGCACCCCCTACGCCCTTTGGGGGAAAAAAAGTGGCCCTTTTGCTACAGGAAGAAATTCTTCGACAATTTTGCATTTGAAGAAAGGCATCCTCACTCCTGAAGCGCACAAAGACTTGTGGTTGCCGCAGCACTCAAGAGCGTGAGTTTTCCGAACATTTGCACTCATTTTGATGTCATCATCTTGAGGAACTTTACAGATACAAGCTGGTGCAGAAAGAGTGATTGCAGATTATTTGGAGTTTTGTTCAGGAACAACGCTGCTGGGAAAGCGTTGTAGATTTGTGCATGTCATGCAATGTTGTTTGCTTACTCACACCTTCTCACCTGTGGTTAATTACAGCTAAAACTGTCCCAAATGCAAGGCCGTCGTGAAGACGAACCCTTATGTGCTATTTGTTTCAACCCTCGCCGCGGTAACATGACGTGACTTTGTAATTTTGCGGCCCCCTCCCAGATCGCGGCACCTGTAAAGATGGCTGACACGGAGCAGCCGGATCCCAGCAGCCTCCCATCGCCAAGTGAGAGTCATTCCTACGGCAATGTTATTATTACGCTCTTATCTTTGACCTCTGCGTGTGCTTCTCCCACTTGATTATTCCCGTGGCATTCCCGAGACATTCCAGTTGTTTCTTCTCATTCAGTCCCACATCTGAAGCCAAGCGTATTCACAACCCTAAAGCGCTAATGAGCAGGGAGGAGAAGTGTTACAGTACATTTATCAGTGCATGTCAGCCTTCCGTTTTTTTCCCCGCAATAAGCCTTTCCACTCGCTGCTTCGCGGGATTTTCCAACGGGGAGCTTTTCTCGACATTCGGCCTATCATCTCCTCATCCGTTCTCTTCTTTGTAGGTGACAATTTATCAGTGCCCTCGTCATCAGCCAATTCGAGAACCGACTGCAGTATTGAACCCCTCACACCGTCACCCTCACCGGTAACAACACACACGCACACACACACACACACACACACACACACGCAAAAGGTTTGTAATAACACTTCAAGAGCAGACGCTCAAGGAGAAACTTTGATTTGGCACTCAGTTGTATACAGTACTTTCCTAGCACCGCTTGCACCTGATTAATCGTCACTTATTCATTTCTGCTTTTGATCCTCAGAGGGTGGAGGTCAGACCACGCATGGCCTGTCCGTTCTCAGTTGTCGTGGCAATAGACTTTGGCACAACCTCCAGCGGCTACGCTTTCAGCTTCACCGAGGACTCGGAAGCCATACACATGATGAAGTAAGACGCCATCTCGCGTTTAATCTATTTTCTAAGTTTAAGTTTTTTCGTTTCCCACCCCCCAATCTGTTATATGCAGGCGCTGGGAGGGCGGCGACCCCGGCGTAGCCAATCAAAAGAGCCCCACGTGTCTGCTGCTGACGCCCGACTTGCGCTTCCACAGTTTTGGGTTCGCGGCACGGGACTTTTACCATGACCTGGATCCAGACGAGGCCCAGCAGTGGCTCTACTTTGATAAATTCAAGATGAAGATCCACAGCACTTGTGTGAGTGAGCTTTAGTTTCCGCACAGGTCCAGACGTGACAAACGTAGTCGCGCCGAAAAAAAAAAGACGGATAAAAGTACGGGTACCGATTCACTCCACCTTTATCAAGTCCAAGTCAAGTCTGAGTCCACAAGGTCTGAGTCCAAGTCCAGATGGGATCAAGAGTAAGCGACAAATAGTATTTTCACAACTACAAAATTAGACAAATTCCATGATGCTCACTACTTTTCTTAGATGGCATGAAACCCTTTGCTTTATTTAGCCCGTGAAAAAGTCTCTTTGTGGTGGCTCTGCAGGATGTGCCCAAAATTGTCTTCTCACAGAATCTGCAGGTTGCTTCACCTATTTTTTTTTTTTTTTTTTGATGACGTTGTGGCTAACACCCGTTCTCCATGGTTGGGCTCACCAAATTTTATAAGCCTGCTATTGGCTGACATGACTGAAAGAAAATGACTGCGTACTTTGGCGCACGCCGACGGGCTAGCCAATCAGATGACTTTTTTGGTGATCTGAAAAACTTTATTTCAAGTTTCTTTTGAAGGAGGATATTCATTGTCAGGAATAAAAACACGGTCCAATGGCTGAATCCGACACAAGTGACGAGTTTGGACTCATAAGAGTACTGAAGCCCTGCTCTGAAGTGGAAAGTGTTCACAACTCGGTCAATAAAAAAACCAAATGAATAATTTAAAAAAAAAACAAGTATCATACTTACAATGAAGCTTCAAACAGGCGAAAAAGCACTCTGAAATGTAGTTAAAGCACAACTAAAGTTTTCCTGTCAGTTATGTACATCACACCTGTTTTGAAAACTCCTCCCACCAGAAAAAGTAACGCGACACACAAAAATTTTACGTCTATTCATGTGAATCCTGCCTTTGCTGCAGGATCTCACGATGGAGACCGAGCTGGAGGCGGTTAACGGCCGACGGGTGGCAGCCATTGAGGTGTTCGCTCACGCGCTGCGCTTCTTCAGGGAGCACGCCCTAAAGGTACGGCTCGCTAGCACGCGCTGCCAAACATTAGTGCTGCTGGTAAAGGAAGCTAACCCGGCATCGTTTTAGGAGGTGAAGGAGCAGACCTCTTCCGTGCTGGAGGGGGACGAGATCAGATGGGTGATCACCGTCCCTGCCGTGTGGCGGCAACCTGCCAAACAGTTCATGAGAGAGGCCGCCTACCTGGTTAGTGCCACAAACGACACGGCGCCACGTTTTTGTTTTTGGAGGATTTTGCTCGCTCCACCTTCACCTGCGTTTACTACAGCGCTCGCGTGGATGCACGTTCAGAGCAGTTTTCTGGTGTGTGCGCGCGTGCTTCCTACTGTTCATGATGTCATCAGCAGAACAATGAGCGAGACCGGCACACAAACACGGGAAGTCGTGAGCAGACACCGCCCTGCGCTCACCCGCATACATCAACACAAACTTACAGTATAGACAGTACAGTGCGCTCTCAGGGTGGGCATTTTTGGCTTTTGAAATTTGAATTGGAAAAAATGTTTAAAATGAAGGAAATGCATTTTAAGATTTACTGCTTACGTGTGCAAATGCCGCCTATTTTTTTCCCCTCAAAATTCCATTATTATATTCTGCTGAGGATGCCAAAGGCACTTTGTAGTCATCCCAACTCTTCGGTTTCTTTCTCCGGTTCCTCCTCCTCCTCCTCCTTCCAGGCAGGTCTGGTGTCCCCGGACTGTCCCGAGCAACTCCTCATCGCTCTTGAACCGGAGGCCGCCTCCATTTACTGCCGCAAGCTCCGCCTCCACCAGGTGACCGACCTGAGCCTGCAGCCGATGGCGAACGGCGTGGATGTGAACGGATCGCGGCCTTTTGACTCCAGCTTTAGGCAAGGTGGGGCAACACGCGCGTTTGTGTGCTTGAGTCGCATTGTTTTCGAGCAAGAAGGTCAAAATATGCACCGCGCGTTCAAACGGGGCAGCGGGGGCCCAACGCGTGCTTCAGCGTAAGAATATTTCACCCAAACATCGCCCACCCCCTTTCCGCTGCACAGCTCCACTTACAAGTCACTGAGAAACCATTCAAGCCGACACACACACACACACACACACACACACACACACACACACACACACACACACACACACACACACACACACACACACAAAGATGTACACTAAACACAGGATATTTGGTGTAAGGGTATTTATTTCCTCGAAAACAACTAAAGCTGCATGGCAAGAGCTAATGTGGCAGCACATTGAACAAACATAGGACACTTTACTTAAACTTGCCATCAAGTCTCATCTCAGCCGTACTGTCTTCTCATTAAGGCATCTAATGAGCGCACCCACATGCACTTTTGCAGGTCAGCCCACAGAAGATGGCTGAGAATGAGAAAAACTAGAAGGGTCGCCCGAGGGTAGGGTTGGAAATTGTCCGTGGGAATGAACAGGAATTTATGGAATTAACACCAATATAATAGGAATTTACAAACCAGATAGGCTCTTCACAGGCAATTTAAATGTAGTTGGAGAATTCATTTATGCATAAGACCAAATAAAACAACCAGATTTTATGCCAATTGAATATCTATGAAATTTCTCGATGAAATACACTGCATAATTTCAAATCCTTCTCACAAATCGAGCGCCATCGACACATTTGTGGGCTGCATGTCACTGGGCTTTTCTTTGTTTTGCAACACACACACACACACACACACACACACACACACTTATGATCTCCAAGGATTGAAATCACTGCTGACACACACACACACACACACACACACACACACACACACACACACACACACACACACATAA
>NW_017805014.1:591689-606374 GCF_001891065.2 Hippocampus comes
GAGCCTGCAGCCGATGGCGAACGGCGTGGATGTGAACGGATCGCGGCCTTTTGACTCCAGCTTTAGGCAAGGTGGGGCAACACGCGCGTTTGTGTGCTTGAGTCGCATTGTTTTCGAGCAAGAAGGTCAAAATATGCACCGCGCGTTCAAACGGGGCAGCGGGGGCCCAACGCGTGCTTCAGCGTAAGAATATTTCACCCAAACATCGCCCCACACACACACACACACACACAAAGATGTACACTAAACACAGGATATTGTAATTGGAACAAGGTGCAGGCAGTCTATGATCTCACCCCCTCCTGCCATGTCGTTTGGACTCCATTTCTTTCCCTTCACTTCACTCTCGCTCCCTTTATGATGTTGTCATTGTTTACGCTGCACTCACATACTTGGCATCGTCGTCATCACAATTTTGTTATTTCAGCTCTTTTGCCACCTCAATTCACCTTGAAAAAAAATACAAATGATAACAGTGGTGTCATTTGCACACACACACACACACACACACACACACTTATGATCTCCAAGGATTGAAATCACTGCTGACACACACACACACACACACACACACACTTATGATCTCCAAGGATTAAAATCACTGCTGACACACACACACACACACACACACACATTTATGCACAATTGTTTTACTCATATGTAAATTGTTTCCAGATTTGGAGCATTATCTACACATTTGTGGGCTGCATGTCACTGGGTTTTTCTTTGTTTTGCATCACAAACGCATGCACACACACACACACACACACACACACACACACACACACACACACACACACTTATGATCTCCAAAGACTAAAGTCACTGACAACACACACACACACACACACACACACACACACACACGAATGGCAATCCGAAGTCGAGCCTTGTTGTCTTGGTTTGTCGCAGCCCGGGAGCAGTTGAGGCGATCCCGACACAGCAGGACCTTCATCGTGGAGAGCGGAACCGGAGAGCTGTGGTCCGAGCTGCAGACCGGTACGGTTTACATCTTCGTCTTTTTCATGTTGCATTGAAGATTTGAACTTTCACCTTCCCGCCGGCTGGTCGCGAGACAGCATTTCCGCCTCTCCTGCCCAAACGGGCATAAATGGTGCTCTCGGAGGAACAAAATGGTGAAAGGATTGTAAAATAGGAACGTGAGTCACTTTTCTGCTATTAAATGCCGCTTTCAGAACCACACGCACACCCCGTTGAACCCTAGCAGCTCCCCTTCCTCTCCACACACGCACACATGCTTTTCAATTTTCTTTTCTGCTGCATTCGGCATACCTGAACCAAAAGCAGAGCTTTATCGCAGGACATATCATAAACACTGGCACGAAGGGAGCGCAGTAATCTAAAATTCCTGAAGGCTGTTTGTGCCGGTCAAAAAGGCACATTAAGGGGGTGAAAAAGGGGCTTTTTTTTCTTTTGGGTGAAAGTTAACAGCACTTTTTTCAGACTGATACGAGTACGAGCACTCACCTCTTGAGGCCTCACTGATACTCACACCTTGTAATTGATACCACTTGTACTTTTGATACATAATATTTCTATCATTTTACAAAATGTACATACAAGTACCCAAAAAGTCAGGAACTGGCGACTATAGCACTCAATACAATTCACACGAGAATGTAAAAGCGCCACGTTGCCTCTGCTGCATTCGTACCATCCAAACTGAGTCGGCAAATAAATAGCAGCACACAAATAAACCCGAAGCATTAACATAAGCCATTTAAATGCTTATAGACAGTTCATTTGGAAAAAACATTCTGTCAGCCATGTGCGGCATTTTGTTCCTGATAGTGAAACGGCCACAAAAGGGCACCTTGGTATCAGTATCGGTGCGATACCGAAACTTGATATCGGTACTCGCCCATCCTTTTTTTTTTTTTTTTTAATGTATTTAATTTTTCAACCAGTACTTGAACTGATGGCTACCATGTCCTGCAGGTGACAAGTACATTGTAGCAGACTGCGGAGGAGGAACGGTGGATCTGACGGTCCATCAAATCGAGCGGCCGCAGGGGACGCTGAAAGAACTGTACAAGGCCTCAGGTGCCATTTGCTCAAACTTGAAGGGTTCCCCCCCCCCCCCCGAGTCTGTCCTTGTTTTTTTTTATTTTCCAATTGGCAATGAAAACGTGACTCCATATTTTGTTGATCAATCGAACAGAAAATGCCGGCCAAATGGAAAGCACGGACAATACACGGATTCTTCCGGCCCTCTCCGACCGTCTGTCTTCCTCTCAGGTGGTCCGTATGGAGCCGTGGGCGTGGACCTGGCCTTCGAGTCCATGCTCAGCCAGATCTTCGGGGACGACTTCATCCAGAGCTTCAAAACCAAGCGGCCGGCCGCCTGGGTGGACCTTACCATCGCGTTCGAGGCCAGGAAGCGGACGGCGGCACCGGGCGGGGCCAACGCCCTCAACATCTCGCTGCCCTTCTCCTTCATCGACTACTACAAAAGACACAGGGGGCAGAGCGTGGAGGCCGCCCTGAGGAGAAGCAAGTCAGTGCTACTCCTGCGTCCTGCATCACTCCCCTGTCCACTATCGAGACGTCACCCGCGCGGGATTTGTCGTGGAGCTTTTTAAAATGTTTCCTCCCTTGACTGCAACTCTTTGTGCGTTCCAGTATGAACATCGTCAAGTGGTCGTCGCAGGGCATGCTGCGACTAAGCCAGGAAGCCATGAACGAGCTCTTCCAGCCCACCATCGCTAATATTGTGCAACACATCGGTGAGAATAATTACATTCATTAGACTAAAACTGGTCAACGCGCATTTCGGTGCCAAGAAAGTTGACATGCTTTTACGGTATTTTTGATGTCGCTAAATCTGTTTCGTTTTTTATTTTTTCTGAATCGGCTCTGGTTTTTAAGATAGTCCATATTTTGGGGTGAAGACAAGTGCTAAGAATACCCAAGTTTGAGGCTTTATCTGTCTTTTCAAGCATGTCCATCCAGTATTCTTTCATTTTTTTGATCATGAAAGGGGGCCTTTGATATGCAAATCATGTTTCAAGTGAAAATCAAGCAAAAAAATTCAGAAATGACACTTTAGTGGTAAATGCGGATTATTTTGTCATGAAAAACAGGTGATGTCAAAGCATGAGCGCTACTTTTAGTAACCATCAAAGTACATTTTGTCAACTCTCACAACACATTTTTGTCATTCATCAATATCGCTGAAAACTAAAACCACTTCAAAGGAACCAATGCCATGATTGGATTCAGCTGCCCCAAATTACAGAGAAAAAAAAGATATATATTTGGCTTTCTTTTTGGGGGGTGAGGGGGGGTGTGCAGAGGCAATGGGAAAGATGGCAAAGGCAACAGACAGACCTTCGTTGAGCCTTCGAGAATAGACAGCCATAGCAAATGTGTTCATTCGCCTTTCGTACGGAAGGCAAATAAGTCAGTTGAGGTGAATACAAACACACAATGCACAACACCATCGACGGACAAATGAAAAGCATCGGTGTTGAAGTGTTATAAATCCTCAAGCAACGGAGATTTTAACAACAGCAAGACATAAAGAGCTTGGAACAACTCTAAGAGGCATGTTTTTTTAATCCTCTGTGAGGAACGACGACTATTTCTGTATTATACCGCCCCCAGCTGGTCAACGGGCGCACATCAGAAGCACCACAATATCCATTGAATTGAATAATTGCTTCATTCTTGACATTCTGCGAAATTGTATTTACCTGTTGTTGTGTAATGTATTTTTTTTTTATTTATGTAAAAATACATAACACAAAATTTCATCGGTTTGATAAATCCCACATTCAAAACCTGTACTGAAACTTCTTCACACATCTTTTTTTTTCTCTCTGCGCCGTTGCAGAAGAGCTGATGTCGAAACCCGAGGTGCGCGGCGTGCGTTTCCTCTTCCTGGTGGGCGGATTCGCCGAGTCGCCCATGCTGCAGAAAGCCATCCACAAAGCGCTGGGATGCCTTTGCCGCATCATCATCCCGCACAACGTCGGTCTGACCATCCTGAAGGGGGCGGTGCTGTTTGGGCTCGACCCGACTGTGGTGAGGACACGCCAACAAAAAAAAACCAAAATGGCACCTAAAACAAAAGACATTCAAACGTTGGATAGTTCGATACCAAAACGTTCAAGCAAATCATGGATTATTGAAAGCTTGCTAGCTTAGTGCTAACATACAGTGCAAAATGCCATAGACAGGCTAACAGAAACAAGCACGGTGGTGAGCGATGTTTCCAAACTTTGAAGTTTTAATAGCTCATTGCATGGATGGTGCCTCACAGGTGCGAGTGCGTCGATGCCCGCTGACGTACGGCGTGGGCGTCTTGAACCGCTTCGTGGAGGGGCGCCACCCCCGGGACAAGCTCCTCATCAAGGACGACCGGCAGTGGTGCACCGACATCCTGGACCGCTTTGTGTCCGTGGACCAATCGGTCGCTCTGGGCGAGGTGGTGCGGCGGAGCTACACGCCCGCGCGCCCCTGCCAAAGGAAGATCGTCATCAACATCTACTGCAGCGCCACCGACGACGTCACGTACATCTCGGACCCGGGGGTGAGGAAGTGCGGAATGGTCACGTTGGAACTGCCGCAGCCGTTACTACCGCCCGCTGCGGGAGGCCCAGCGAGGAGGGAGATCAGGGCCACCATGCAGTTTGGGGATACAGAAATCAAAGTGACGGCCGTGGACGTCGTGTCCAAACGCTCCGTCAAAGCTTCCATTGACTTCCTGTCCAATTGAGCAGTGAGATATCCAAATAGATTCCAGTAATGAACATCTGTGGCGCGAGGGAGTTCCAAGTCTTGACTTCAGAATGAATCGGACATGTTTCTGGAAAATGACCGAAAACGTGAGAAGACTGAGAATGACATTCAGGAGGAGTGGGGGATAAATAGAGCGTTGAATTGTTTTACAACTTTTCAGATTTTTATTTTTTTTTTTCTTACCTGGAGTGAGAAGATCCCGTGACCTCATTTTAATCCACCGTACTACCTAGCACAGTCCAACATGGCTGTCAATCAGCAATGAACTACAAGCTGGGAGAAGCTCAGAATGCAATGAGCAGGAATTGTGGTGGGACCGTGTAGTTCGAATAATAATGTCTCGAGCAGCCACTCGTGGACTTCCACGATTAAATGGATTTACTTTCCAGGATTAATCACCGGCACGCGACAAGTATATTATTTTACGCGATAAGCGCCACGTTTTGGATCGCAGTGTCCCGGTGTTAAAAATAACACACGCAAGCCATCGGTAAGTTTGATTTCAGCGGTGCGTTTATTGTTTCTAAGAATGGTTCAATAAATACACGCACACGGCGCAGATCCTTTCAGTGCTTTTCATTCGATGTCACATCACCAAAAAAACAGATTGAGCGGTTACAGAACGCGAGAGGAAGAAGCGGGCCTCGAGGATGGTGACAAACCTGCAAAACGAAGGCCGTGCTTGGTAAGTCACACACACACAATGAACCCTAAACTCACAGGTGGGGAGTGAAATGTCTTCAAATCAAGAAAATGGGCTGAAACTTGCGTTAAAACAACACCTTCGGTTCCCCGTGTGTGTGTAACTGTTGGCGTCAATGTAATTCAAATGCAAAAGTTGGAGGTTAGGGTCTTCAGTGGGCGTGAGGTCTTCCGCGGCCTCTGCCTCGTCCGCCTCCCGGGGGTCCGTCGACGCTGCTGCGCGGGTTCTTGATGGTCTCGTCGACAGACAGGATGAGGCAGGCCGCCTCCGAGGCTGCGGTCAGCGCGTTGATGCGGACGATCGACGGCTCCCACACGCAGGCGGCGAAGTTATCGGCGATGTCCTCGTTGTTGATGTCCACGCCGTACCACATGCCGCCCTGAGCGGTGGTAGGAAGTAAGTTGTCAGCTTGCTCGACTTTCCTGGAGTATTTAATTGCGCCGGCCACTTTTGACTATTACGCCATCCGTTTGAATTTGATGACACTGACGCACGTATTTATGTATCGAGTAAATATACGAGTCCCCTGAGGTGGACGGCTTTCGTACCTGAGCGTGTTTAGCGCGCAGCTTGTTCAAAATGTTGGTGGCGTCAAAGCCGGCGTTGTCACACAGCTGTCTGGGGATGATCTCCAGGGCCTTGGCGTAGGCGCCGATCAGCAGCTGCTGCTTCCCCGGGATGGTTCTGGAATAATACCGCAGGTACTTGGACAGCTCCATCTCCACAGCTCCTCCGCCCGCAACGACCGAATCGTTCTGCAAAACAAGAGCGGAAGGGCCAGTCAGCCGGGGGAAATATTCACACCGGCTGCAAGGGATTGGTTTTCGAGTTCCCCTTTACCTTGATGGCTCTGCGCACGATCATGATGGCGTCGTGCAGCGAGCGCTCCGTCTCCTCTGTGAATTGCTCGGCTCCGCCTCGCAGGATGATGGTGCACGTCTTGGCCTTGGGGCAGCCCTTGAACAAGTTATACCTACACAACAAGACCCAAGTTGTCAGCGATAGGCGGGCGCCACCAAAAAAAAAAATAACGGAGAGGACAAAGAGTCTTACCTTTCTCCTCCTACCTGGACCTCCTCGAAGAGCTCACACTGGCCCAGGACGTCGTCGGTCAGATGACTAACTGAAGTCTGGATAGAGCCCCCGCAGGCCTGGATGTCACATAACACAAGGTAGTGTTATGTGACAATTCACCTGTGTTTCCATATTTGGCCATCCACTCAACATAATAGTTTGTCTTCGGGCTCACGCTAAGTACACCACAGAAAATCTTTTCACTTGTAAAGGTAACAATCCACGTTAGAGGAGTTCTGGGTTCCTACCATCATGGTCCTCTTCAAGTCTTCCTCCTGGACCCTCCCAGCACAGAACAAGTCTCTGTCGGCAAAGTACTGGGTGGCCACGTCACCGATGGGCAACTTGGACAGAACCACTTTAGCTCCCGACTGGTAGATCTTCTCCAACTTGTCGTAAAGGATGTTCCACTCCGCGTCCACGATGGCTTGATAGTCCTGCAGACGCGAGGCAGACGATGAATAAACCCAAAGGGGACTCCGGCGCCCTGCCCGCGGGGGGTCCGCATACCTCCACTGACTTCACCCGAACCTCCGCGTTGTCCTTCTCGGCTTTCAGCTCCAGCTCAATGTTGAGCAGCGCAATCTTTGGATTCTCGTAACACTTGGGCTGCATCTCGAAGCCGGCGTAGGAGAAGGTCTTCTTAAAGGCGACTCCGGAAATCAACTGGGAATCCTGAGGCGGGGAAAACAAGACATGCGTGTGTCCAAAGGTAAAGGTTTTGCTATGCTGGGGGGTAGGGGCAAGGAAACTGACCTCCAGTCCTCCTCCCTGAACCTTCTTGATGCCGATCATCTTGAGGGACAGCAGCTCATCCAGGGACATGACGGCGTCCACCACCATCTTGGAGAAGAACTCCTTCTGACCGGCGATCAGCTTGGAGTTGAGCGCCGTGGCTGCACACTTTTCCAACAACTGCCGCTGCTCTCTGAGGAGACCGGCACAGGGGTAAGGAAAAAAAACCCTTGGAGCGGGGTTTCAAGGACGCTCGAGTGCTCACCGTTTGTCGTCTTTCTTCACGGGAACGGCGATCTCCTTGATCTTAGCGACAGCCAGGTTGGTCGCTGTACGGAATGCTCGGATGATGGTCTGAGGGTGGAGCCCCTCCTCCACGTAGGGCTTCAGCTGCTTCAGGAACTCTGCGGCCAAGAGCGTGACCGAGGTGGTGCCGTCCCCCACCTGAGTTTGGGTATGACAAGAGATTTTCAGATGGGGGCAGGAATTCAAATGGGGGAAAAAGCCACTTCCTTGGTTCGCACATGCATGATGAACGCACGCACACACTACTAAAGACTACTACTACTACACTAAATAGTGTCCAAATAGATTGTGAAGTTTGTCAAATGTAAAATTGTTAGACTGGTGGTCAATATTTGTCAATCAATCATTTTGCCATCAAACGCGCATTCTCTTTTATGGTCTTGGTATTTTAAAGGGAAAAAAATGTGAGTCGCTAACACAAAAATAATTAGCATAAAACTGTTGTGCATAAAATATCCTTCACAAAATGCTTAGTTTCTGTTTTTTTGGGGGGCGGTCAAAATGTCATTTGGGTGCAAGAACTCATATTCGAATCCTTACTACTAAAAAATTGAATTAGATCGACTTTTTTGTGGCAAAAGAAGAGTCTAATATTTCACTTGTCAGTTTCTGTGTTTACTCATAAAGCACATTATTCTGGGAGCCTTGAAATATCAAACCGAATGCTCGAAATCGGCTGGCACTCGATAGGTTCTTGCTTTTGAAAATGGCTGCCATTGAAAGAGCGCAAAGAAAGTTATCATATTCAACCATAAATATAAAACGGTTCGTGGTGGATTTTTACAAGCCTCTCGCTTTACAGACCTCAGCGTCCTGAGAGCGGGCAATGTCCACCAGGGTCTTGGCTGCTGGGTGGACCACATCCAGCAACTTCAGGATGGTGGCCCCGTCGTTGGAAATGGTGGCCTTACCTGGAAAACACAAAGCTTCCCTTTCAATGCCGGCGCCAGGGGCTCTAGGCGAAAGCCAGTCCCCTTGTCGTGCGTCTCACCTCTGCTGTCAACCATGAGTTTGTCCATCCCTCTGGGCCCCAGGGTTGTCCTGACAGCCTCAGATATAACCTGAGAGAGGCAGATGGGCATGCTTACTTAAGCAGACCACACGCACGCGCGCACACAGACACAAGTCGCAATAATTACAGACCTGACAGGCATTGATGTTGCTGATGAGCTGAGGGATTCCCTGAGACGTGTCTGTCCCCTCCTTCAGCAGGATCACTGGTGTGGGCTGTGGACAAGCACAACGGGGACCACAATGAACCTGTTTAGCATTCACTCTTAGTCGTCGATGTATGACTGCAAGGACATACGACCATCTTTTTATTTGTGGGCTTCTAGAAAGTGACTCGATTTAAATCCAAATTTCAATGAAAGATGAGGCTCTTTTATGATGCTCCGTGCTAATACTCCTGCTTTCTCCCAGACCAAGAGGCTAGCGGCTAACGCAACAACTACATCGCTAACAAATTTCCCGGACTAGACAAGAGATTGTAGTAACACGGCAAAAGGGGCACACTGCCGTTTGCATTTCAACTCCGATCCGTTTGATTTGTCGTGTTATTGTCATCGCGGGAAGCATCGTTCACGCCCATGGACAGTTGTTAGCCTTTTTATGCTAACGGTTTTTTAGGCGTTTTACGACGTCATCCGCTGAAATAATGGCTCGAGGCAGACAAGAACGACTTGGTGTTTCATCTCGGGTTCTTCGGAGGATTAAGACACGCCACCCAACTCTGCGATGGACACGGATTGAACGTCGTGGAGGCCGTTGAACTCACCATCATCTTTGCAGTTCCTTCGAGAAGCTTGGGACCGGCATGAAATCCCACAATGCTTTGCAGTGCTGCGTTCAGGAGCATGCGGGAAATCTTCTCGTGACTTAACGGCGGCGCCATGAACAATCCCAAAAGACAATGCAGGTACAGTAGTAGAGAAATATAGCATTTGGAACACTCATTGTAACAATGTGTCGGCATGAAAAACGTATTTTCACGCAACGTTGCTTTATTATTTCTTTCAATATTTTATTTTAAACAACATCGCAGACAAGAGAGCCAAAAGAGAGACAATAATTTAAAAGGAAAGAAAATTACAACGAATACAAATTCATTTCCAATATTTTACATAGCTTGATAGTCATTTCGTTTTTAAAATAAAAATACACTCATTATGAGATAGGAAGATCTCCAACTAACTTCACAAAAAAAAAAAATCTATAAATGTCCACTATTTTCAAGGATGTATTTCAAAGATTATGCAGAATTTGCATACTGTGATGCAAACAAAGACGCACAACGCAATTTGCATTTTCTTTTACAAATATATCCTGGCATTTGCATGCAAACGTGCTGTGTTTTTCGAGAGGTCATAAATGGTTTGGCTCTGTTTTGTGTTCAAAATCGGAGCTGGTGTGTACTACTTTTTTAATGTAGCATTTTAGTCTTTAAATATTAAAACTTAATGGGGGGGGTGATGCCCATGTGAACAGGAATCACTGAAGTAAGCACACATTCAAAGAACATTTCAATAGCACTTTTACACACATGGACTAAAATCAGCACAGACAGAAACAATGCAATCTTCAAACAACTAAACACAAACCCGAATGGAAAAAGTACACCGATTGATGGTCGGGCGGAGATGGTCATATTTTGCTCTTTGTGTTCTTCTGGTGTCTCATGTTATTGTACAGGTAGAAGAGCGGATACAGATAACCGCAGCCGAGGGCCGCAGCTAAAGCCATGGCCATATACTGACACTTGAAGACCCGAGCGGGGACCAGGCCTTGTATCGGAGCGGTGACAATGAGGGGCACGTAATTGACCATGAGTGTGACCTGGACGAGGAGGATGGTAATGAAAGCTTTCCTCTTTTTGCCGTGCATCTCTCGATTTCCCGCCACATCACCCTTCTTCTCGTTGCCCACTTCCTGTCTGTCTCCCGGTGGACTTTTTCTTAAGGCGTTGAGCACGGCGACACAGCAGTAGGTGTCCACGGCCAGGACGGGGAGGAAAATCATACACAGCGCCACAATGGAGTTGTAAAAAGCAGCGAAGACGCCAAGGCAGATGTTTAAGTGATGCCCATGTGAACAGGAATCACTGAAGTAAGCACACATTCAAAGAACATTTCAATAGCACTTTTACACACATGGACTAAAATCAGCACAGACAGAAACAATGCAATCTTCAAACAACTAAACACAAACCCGAATGGAAAAAGTACACCGATTGATGGTCGGGCGGAGATGGTCATATTTTGCTCTTTGTGTTCTTCTGGTGTCTCATGTTATTGTACAGGTAGAAGAGCGGATACAGATAACCGCAGCCGAGGGCCGCAGCTAAAGCCATGGCCATATACTGACACTTGAAGACCCGAGCGGGGACCAGGCCTTGTATCGGAGCGGTGACAATGAGGGGCACGTAATTGACCATGAGTGTGACCTGGACGAGGAGGATGGTAATGACAGCTTTCCTCTTTTTGCCGTGCATCTCTCGATTTCCCGCCACATCACCCTTCTTCTCGTTGCCCACTTCCTGTCTGTCTCCCGGTGGACTTTTTCTTAAGGCGTTGAGCACGGCGACACAGCAGTAGGTGTCCACGGCCAGGACGGGGAGGAAAATCATACACAGTGCCACAATGGAGTTGTAAAAAGCAGCGAAGACGCCAAGGCAGATGTTTAAGCAGAACAGAAGGACAAGAGCTCTCCATTTGTACTTAAAGGCCTTGAACCTGGCGGCAACAGACATCAAATTAAGTCACGTAATAATGAAAAGCGCTGATTTCAATGTGTTTATGACAGATGAGCAAAGAAGCGTTTTTACCGTAGAAAGTCCAGCGGTCGGACCACAGCCAAGTATCTCTCCACACACACCAGACACATGAGCAGCGGCTTCAGGGTGATCAATGAAGAGGAGAAGAATGTCGTCGTGGCCATTATCCAAGCATTCCGCCAGAGCAAGTGATTAGCCAATATCACAGGCACCATCACGTAGAAGGGAACTTTGACGAGGGCCAAGGAGAACGGGAACAAGTCCGCAGTTAGGATACCGTCAGCCTTGGACCTTCAACATAGTGTGAAAGAAAAGTCATGGAAAACAAACCACCCCCGAAGACAAATATTGGGTTCTGAATTGAGGCCTGTTCTACTGCCGCTTCTCCTCTCGCTCCGCCATCCTGTCCCACTGCATTATCCATTCAGGAGAACATTTGACAACCTTCTCTGGAGAATGAACCAGGCGAGCCAGAGGTTTGATGGGAGGCCAGCGACGAATTCAACCACGTCGGTGACAAGGAGAACGACAAGGCCCGCAGACGGTCCTCCAGATTCACCGTCGTAAGGATGACAGTCGGACCAGAAATACGTTGGAAAGAACGAAGTGTTGAAAGACGAGCCGTTCATCGTGGTGTGAACACTGCAGGTAAAGTTATGAATTATTTAGAGATGGTACTGTTTGAATAAACACCTGCAAATCAGTGCAATCACAGAATGAAATGTGTACAGCAAAAAGCCAAACCTCACTGTGTGTTCTCTCCGGGGGGGAAAGAACGTTTTGGTTTACTTGTTTGTATAGCTTCTTAAAACACACATGACTGACACCAAAAAGATTTGCATGGCAGCATGGTATTAGGCAGGTGGATGTACAGCTTGAACAGGACAACAGAGACACGCTTCATGTCCTGAATGTATATTGTTTTGTATGTTTACCATTTTGTTGTGCTGTTTGAATGCGACGCGAGCAGTTGGAAAAGTACGCATGATGTGCATTTAAGCAGAAGCAGGGTGCAGTTACCCGTTTAGAAAGAAACCAGAAAATAAACTTGTGTCGTAAGGAAGTCGTCGAAGTGACAACTTTTTCCTGAACGCACCGGTGGTGACATCAGGCAGCGCGGAAGAATGCAGGCCATTGATTGGTCCGAGACCTCTGCGTCTGTGCCTTTGGGAGCACTCGATTTAACCGCACACAAACTCGAGGCTTTTGGCGGATATTACAAAGTATTACAGACACCGCCCTCGCAGACACACTAAACAAAGAATCAATGAAACTCACTGGAGATGTGGGAACTACAGTTGCGTACACACGAATCAGTGGCGGGAGACGCAATCGACAGTAAACGCACAAACTCAACTTTTGCAGAGGGATAAATGGGGGAATTTGGAGTTTTTGCGTTATTCGGACTAGATGCGTCACCTCAAAGGCTCCTCGGGTACGTCGAAGACTGCAAAACATCAACTCAAGAGCAATATCGTTTTAAATTAGCTTCAATTTCACAATGGTTTTTCCGTGCCTGCCGTAGTCTTTCATTCAGATATGGCCATTTACTCTGTTATCCTCAATAGTACTCTAAAAATAAACCTCGATTTTTACAAAGTTTATACTGTACTGTACATTTCTTCCCGGGGGCAGCGACGAGGGGTCCCGACTGGTGTCTGTTGCCATTCCGCCGAAAGTCCAGCAGGTGGTGCTGTTTAGCAGCGGACCTTGGGGTGAGAGGACTTGCGTCAACGCGGACCTCTACGACGCTCATCGGACGCCCATCACCATCGGGAAGCTGACACCTTATAACAGGTTAGACGCCTAAACGAGTGTGTTTGAGCACTCGGAACAGGTACGCTTGAGAAATATAAAGTAGATGTTTCTATCATGTCCTACTACCATTCGGAAATGTCGAATAAGAAATCTTCCTACGAGATTCAATATTTTTGATGATTTGGGGAATCCCATAGATGT
Organism: Hippocampus comes; assembly: GCF_001891065.2. NCBI lineage: Eukaryota > Metazoa > Chordata > Actinopteri > Syngnathiformes > Syngnathidae > Hippocampus > Hippocampus comes. The sequence continues at coordinate 605,003 of NW_017805014.1, forward strand.
CTGTCCTGGGAGCAATGGGAAGAAGAAACATGGACGAATGGCGCAACCCTGACCGTTACACTGGAAGGAGGACATATGGTAAAAAAAATGGCTTTGATGGGAAAGTTTACCAAAAAAAAAAAAAAAAACACAACCACTTAATGGTAGGAATTGAAACTATTAATTTTTTCCCTTAGGCGAAAGACAGTCGGCCTGAATCAGCACTCATGTTGGCCGTCAAAGACCACACGCCAAAGGTAGACATACACTTCAGGTGTCATGACAAGGCTCGCTCTTTTGTCTGGATGACGACACCAATATCAGGCGTGTGTTCTTCTTCCTGCTCTCAGCATGCCGCCGCTCCTCTTGCACCCCAAGAGCTCAACTGCAAAAAGAAGAGGAAGCGAGCCACTGCCGAAGAGCTTGACATGGGCAAGGATGCCAGGGTGGTTGAGGAGGAGGTGGAGAACATGTGTCCGAACAGCAGCTTGGAGCAAACCACGCCATCGCGAAAAGTCCAACGGCATGCCAAAGGCCGGCAGAAACTTTTCTTGGGCAGGGGCAATGCAGCCAAAAGTCAAGGAGGTGAGACCGTGTCAAGAAATAGACACATACAGCAGTAGTCACAACTACACTATATTTAATATCGCAGGAACCATCAAAGTGAAAAAAATACGAATAAGCAACCGGGGGCTGTCTGAGAAAGATGGTCACGAGTCCTCGGTTAGCTGCTGTGAAATTAGCCGGTCCTTGCAGGGAAACAAAGAGTAACAATGCTGTTCTTTAGCACGTCAACAGTGTTTTGAATTGTTTGTTAGCATTCATCTGAGCTGAGTTTGATTTATGGTTAGTTCACAATAACTTTCCCTACGATGCTCCAGCAGTGCTGCCGTCAGGCCCGTCGGGTCGCTGGGGTCAAATGCTATGCCCCATTGATGCCCAGACGGCCATCTTGATTGGAGGTCAAGGAGCCAGGATGCAGTTCTGCAAAGATCCCTTGTGGAAGCTCTGCACAGGTTTGTCACGTGTATGATATCTCGGGCTAAAAGCGGACATTATGCAAGATCTGGAAAAGACATTTTCCTCTGAGCTCGCGTTCTTGTTCCCGCAGAGGACCTGTCCTGGGTGCCGGCCGAGACGCTGGCACAGGGTCCGACTCCCGAGGCCAGGATCGGCCACACGGCGGTCTACGACCCGGACTCCGACCGCATCTTCGTGTTTGGCGGCTCCAAGAACAAAAAGTGGTTCAACGACGTCCACATCCTGGACACGCAAACCTGGAAGTGGACCATGGTGGAGGTCAGGGTCAACTTGGAGGGCGGGGGGGGAATTTGACAGTGATTGTCGTTCTTGTCTGTTTCCATTTGTGTTCAAATATGCGTCGCTTAATCAA
>NW_017805014.1:606777-626080 GCF_001891065.2 Hippocampus comes
GCCCGACTTCCTCGACTGTCGATCAAAATAAACACCGTGACTGACACGATTATTCTTTGCCAGGCTTGATGGAGTTTTCTGCTGTTCAAACAAGTGGAAGAAGCCCCGCCCCTCGATGGTAAACGCAATTTGGATCGTTGACTTGCGTGCATGCATGCAGTGTGTTTCTTATGTGTCTTACTCTGTTTTGTGTGTGTGTGTGTGTGTGTGTGTGTGTGTGTGTGTGTGTGTGTGTGTGTGTGTGTACATACGTGCGTGCCAGGGTCACACTCGTTTTGTTTTTGTTTTTTGTCGTTTCATTTCAAATTAGTTTTGATTCATTTTTACTGCTTGTTTGTTCATTTTTTTAAATTAATTTGAAAATGCTTTCTTTTATTTTAGATTTTGTTAGTTTTTGTATTTGTTTGAGTTTTAAAAATATTGTTAGAGAGTCTTTGTCAAGTGCAAGATTTTTTTTTTAAGTGTTGCGTCATGAAGTAAGATAAGCGACAATTCTCAAGCAGCTGTTTGACATCCCCTCCTCTGTTTGCGTGCGCAGCAATCCCGATATGCTGTAAATACGTTCTCGTGTATCATGTTAATTGACACAGACTTAAACAAAGGACATTTTCGTTTTAATTAAAGCTTTAGTTAGTTTTATAAACATAAGCTGTCGTTTCATTTACGGCGCATTTTGGTTTTATTTGATCTCATTCACAAAAATTGTTCTTTTTTTTTTCCGATTTTAGTTATTTCGTGACTTTTCGTCCAAAGTAATAACCATGGTGCGTGTGCGTGTGTTCCTGTCGCAGCTGGCACGGCAGCGCCGTCATCTCGGCCACAAAGTTCTTGATCCACGGCGGCTATAACGGAAACAACTCCCTCAGGGACGCCTTTGTTTTCGACACAGGTGAGCAGTCGTCGCCGTCTTTGCATCGCGCAGCTGTACCTAATCAAGTGGCTGGCGAGTCGCCCCACAATGTCGTGTTTTTGCAAACATTAGAAATTTTTTTTTTTAAAGTCTACAATACAACAAAAGAGTGTTCACTGTACGTCACAATGCAAGATTTCCAACATTTTCTTTTCCTGACGTCAGAGACAAACACGTGGACAGAGGTGACGCTCCCGCAGCTGTCACTTGCCCGGGCGGGTCACTCCATCGTCGCCATGGAGACGGCCAGCGACCGCGATGCCGAAGCGCAGCAAGCTGACAAAACACTGCTGGTGTTCGGAGGAGGCGACAACGAGGGCGCCTTTTACGCCGACGTGACCGTGGTCGCCGTCAAGGAGATCCTCGCTCTCCTTTGACAGTTTGACGCCACGCGCTACAAGTTTTGGTTCTCTTTTTTTTTTTTTTTCCCCCCTTACTCATTGTTGGTTTTTTTTCCCTATATTTTATTTGTTAAAAAACTGTATTTTTGTTTTAATTCACATGAATAAATTGGGTGAATTTGAAAGGAAGTGGCACTTTTATTGTGTGGAAAGAAAAATGAATGAAGCATCAAAGCATGACTGTCAACTTTCAAGGTCCTAGGTGCACGTGTGTGGCCGCACATACGGCACATGTCCGAGACGCCCTTTGTCAAAATAAACATTGGACGTCACCGACCGGTCATTGAATGACACAAATGAAAGGTACTGTGTAAATTTACCTTTTTAAAAAATATCTATGTTGTGTCCTTTAGGAAAAAAAAAAAAAATCAAAGAATGACATTTTTGAATATTTGTCATTTTACGGTCAGCAAAGGAAAAGTCATTACATTTCCAGCTGTTTTTATTGCTGTCAACAAGTGTCACATTTGACCTGAACAGTGTACAAGAATTTGGCTCTTCCTAAATTCCACTTTTTCTCCCTCCTGTTTGTCTCAGCAGCCGCCCTGCGTCACGTCAGCGTGGGAGAGGAAGGAAGTGCCGAAATAAGCAGGAGCAGCGGCGCGCCCTGGCTTGAACACCATTTTTTGTCTTTCTTCCATGCGCTGCTCCGACGGAGTTAGACGCACAAAGTCGCCATGAAGACCATCAGGGTTTTTGTCCTCCTGCTAACATCGGCTCACGTCTTCACGCCAGGTAAGAGAATCGACTTCATTGTTTTGGTTTGTTTTTTTTTGTTTTTCCAGAGCATCTTCAAGCAGGGGTGTTATGCTTTGAAAAAACATCAAATGTATCACAACCTCATATTTTGAATACAATACAGCGGTGCCTTGAGATTTTGTCGTGATTTTTTTTTAATAAGATAAACACAACCCTGTAATGTTGTACTTCATTAAAAAGAAAAAAAAGTGACCGTCATGACAAATTCAATGAATATAAAGAATTGAAGTATTTGGCCCATCAATGGGTATTGTGCTGCTCCCGATGTGTGCACCTTGGCCACCTGCGGGCAGCATAACAGTGGCACATCAAAAATAGTTTCACATCAGGTTTAGGAGACTGAAAATATATGCTGCTCTTCACAGAGGATAAAGAATAAATGCCTGAGTATTGTTATATTATTTGTCTACAATACATGTTAAACAGGCAGAGGTGCAGGGTTCGATTCCGCCTGCGGCCTTCCTCTTGGGAGTTTGCATGTTCTCCCCGTGCCAGCTTGGGTTTTCTCCGGGTACTTTGGTTTCCTCCAACATTCCAAAAAACATGCACGACAGGTTAATAGAACACTCTGAATTGTCCCGAGGTGTGATTGTGAGTGCGGATGGTTGTTCGTCTCTGTGTGCCCTGCGATTGGCTGGCACCCAGTTCAGGGTGTGCCCCGCCCGCTGCCCGAAGACACCTGGGATAGGCTGCGGCACGCCCGTGACCCTCGTGAGGAGAAACGGATTAGAAAATGGATGGATGGACATGTTAACCAGGAGTAGCAGTAAACTGTTTACAGCTTCCATTTTGAAAAATTCTTCACTATCTGCCAATCACCAAACAATTTTGGGCAGTTTGGACTGTTCCCAATGGAACGAATCCAAGTTGATTTGGCACAGCTTTGATTTGTCCATCCAGGGAACGCTGACGCTTTGAACCATCAAAGCAGACGCACACAAATGAGCCCTCGAGGGACAGAGCGACAATGCAACTCGTTTGGTTGACGCAGAGGAAAAAGTCCCTCCATGTTTTTGTTTATCTTCTGTTTGTGCCGCCGAAATAGCTCTTATCGGCTCGCCGCTGGCCCCGACAGATGATCCAGGAGGGGATAGCGTTGGGAACCAAAGTGCCGTCACTCTCAGAGGGCATCGAAATGAAATCTGGAGGAAATAGCGAAGGAGCTTAGAAAGACAAATGCTACTCGCCGGAATAAAATATTCTTCCATTTAATTTGAACGGGGTCGTGCGTGTCTTGTCGCGTCGTGTTCCTCACAGCTGACAAGTGCAAGGAGAGGAAGTGCAGATTCGAAGGTCAGGGAGACAACAATAGCCCAGGAGGACAGGATGCAGCTTCGGTCTCTCCCAGCGGAGGATGTCAACTGCATTGAGAAGGAGGCAAGAGTGATGGGAATCATTAAAAAAAAAAAAATCAAACAATTGTTGTGTATACACAACTTCACAACCTTCATTTCCGGACGAACCTGAAATGCACCCTGACCTTTCCGGGCGAACTGATGTTGACCTTCTGTCAACTTTTTGCAACCCCAACCAATTTTGTACTTTGTCAAAACATTCAGTGATCACATAATTAAAAAATGAATGTCAAGACATTTTTTTGCCACATTTGTTTTCTTTTACGTCAATGGACATTGTGCTGCTCCTTCTGGTATTCATGTCTTGACCACCAGAGGGCAGTATAATACACCCATCCATCCATTTTCCGATCCGCTTTTCCTCACAAGGGTCGTGGAGGGTGCCGGAGCCTATCCCAGCTGTCTTCGGGCAGTAGGTGGGGGGCACCCTGAACCGGTTGCCAGCCAATCGCAGGGCACATAGAGACGAACAACCATCCGTGCTCTCATTCACACCTTGGGATATTTGGAGTGTTCAATCAGTCTACCATGCATGTTTTTGGAATGGGACAATTTGGAGTGTTAAATCAGTCTACCATGCATGTTTTTGGAATGTGGGAGGACACCGGAATACCCGGAGGAAACCCACGCAGGCCCGGGGGGAACATGCAAACTCCACACAGGGAGGCCGGAGCTGGAATTGAACCCGGTACCTCTGCACTGTGAGGTCGACGCGCTAACCACTGAACCACCGAGCCACCCCAGTATAATACAAACGTATGGATATACTGTGGATGGAGACAGTCTCGGCTCCTCAGTAAACTGCAGTAATAGTCGCCTTTCTTCAAGGAGAATAAAGAATTTATGCCTACGAGTATTGTGATAGTTTTTGATGTGTTGCATAACCCTTTGTGTTCAAATGTCCGTTCCTAAAAGGGTTAGAACACCAGGACACTCGCTCTCTGTTAGTGTTTACCGTGATGTGTTAGCATAAAGGCAAAACTGTGGCTCAATATGATCTCAAGGCACACACTGTATATGCAGATTGCGTCTGATGCTACTTTATGAACTAAAATGTGCCGCTGCTTCTCCATGTCGGTCTGCTTCAAAGTGTCAACAGAGGAAGTTGTCGAGAAGCAGCAGATGGAGAGTCCAACGACAATCAAAGCGACGACAAAAAGCCACCAGGGTGAATAGAAACGTTGCATATGAGGAACCGACCGATTAATCGTCTGGCCAGTATTAGCTCTTTTGAAATTGCCCCCCGACCCCCCAAAAAAACAAAACCCAACGGCCGATTTTTGTTTGTTTTTATCACACGCAACATATGACCTTCCTGCCAAATATTGGCATGAAATTGGAAGATTTTTCTCTCGGTTGTAAAGTTCAACTAAAAGTATTGTAATACAAGAAAATGTTCTGCCTGTAAGTCTATTGTTTATTGATGTCAAGCTTAGTGGACCAAAAATGACGTTATTTTATTCATTCTATATATTCTTGATTAGTCGGCCGATGAATTGGTTCTCGGAATTTTATTCTGCCAAATCAGCATTGATTGGCCTTCAAAGATGTTCATCGGTCCGGGCCTCTTTTTGATACCACCTAAGTGTTGGCCACTGGTTTATTTTGCTCTTTTGTGCCCTTGAGCAGCACAGACAGCGTCTACAGCTCCGACCGCGGCACCGACAAACCGTGCGCCCCCTCCGGCAGAAATCACCCAAAAACCTGCGGAGAGCAGTGAGTGTGTCAAACATCTCAAAAGACGGCGCCATATTGATATCAACCCTTTTTTCCTCAGCAAAAACAATCGCGGCGGCGGTGACGCCGGCGGCGGCGGCGACAGCGGCGGCGACGGCAGCGACTACCGCGCCGATGTCGACGCAGCCATATGTGACGTCGCAAGTGGCCAGGGCGGCCGAGAAAAGTTGGAGCTTTCGCTACCTATTTGCACCTCGCTTCGCAGCAACTGGTCCTCGATAGGTGTTTTTTTTTTTTTTGTGTTCACGAGCAGCGGCAACAGAAGCTGCGGCAAATAACAGCACCCAGCCGAGGACCGCCAGCTCCCAGACTGACAGAACGACCAGCCAGACTCAAGGTAAAAGCGTAAAGAGGATCGCACAATTGAATCGCACAGAACTCACGACTAAAGGTGATTGAAATATAAATAGGACCGAGCCCCACCTTGGCCCCGCCGCAACCTGACAACGGTACTGTCGTGTATTCTCCACATGGATTCATCATGCTATTGTTTTCCTTTCAACAACTCTTCGTTGTACTTTCAGTGATGCCCCGGCACGAGACGGGCCGGACCACAGAGAAAAGTCCTGGTAAATCACCTTGCGATCTGTTCGAGTGGGACAACAGTTAACATCATTTGATAGTACAGTGGTACCTCTACTTACGAACGTCTTTTCATACGAAATGTTCAAGTTACGAAACGCCTCAACAGGAAAATATTGCCTCTTGTTACGAAAGAAATTTCAAGATACGAAAGGGAAATATTACAGTGTGGGCTGCTACTCGCAGTTCCGATTTTCCTGAACGCAACATACTTATAGCTGCTCTGCCATTGGCTATTACCGAGTATCATCCTGGCATCTCATTGGCTAAGAGGGACCTCTACCTTACTGTAATGTGTGTGTAGATAGATGAATAGATAGATACAGTATGTGTCTATGCAGCGTCCTTGTCATTCACCCCTGTGTGTCTTTGCGTGTCGATAAATCGATGTGCGTCCTTTTCATTCGGCCATGAGGCGCTCCGATAGTTTTACATAAATGCGAATCAGCCTCGGCCATGAAGCGCTCCGATAGTTTTACATAAATGCGAATCAGCCAGAAAAATTGTTCACCAGTCAGGCGATCGCTCGCTATGCTGATGTTTGCCTTGGACATTTTCAAAGGATTGTTACAAGCCAACAAAAGCAAACGTCCTTTGCTCAGTTGTTTACAAAACGCCAGTGAAAAAAAACACTTCTGAGAGAGAACATGAACTAACGAGTCCAAAAAAAAAACTATGAGGACGCAGTTAAAAGTTAAATGAACATCATTTTTGTTCTTTATTCTTTGTTTTATACATAATGCACAACTCTCGTTTATTGTGCAATCATCTCATTGTTAACATGTATTTGTTACATATTTAGATGCATTTTTATGCTTTATAAAACATTTATGTCTGAATTTTGGGGGAGCCTTGGAAGGGATTAGGGCATTTACATGGAAAAGGTGTCTGCACTTATAACATTTTCTAGTTAAGAAATTTCTTCCAGAACCAATTCATTTCGTAAGTCGAGGTACCACTGTAAAGCCGTGACAATTTGCAATTCTGTTTTTGGTCCCACTGAATATTTTCATCAGTTGGTGTCAAAAACAAAAAGAAAAAAAGAAGCATTTCATTTAACATTCCTTTTCGTTCACGATAGTAGTAGTGCCTGAGACAAAGTGTTTGAACCAAAAATGATTGTGATTGTGATCCACAAGGTCCTCAGGTTGGCGGCGGTGACAAAGAGGTGGCAAAAGCAGGTGAGGGACTGACCGGGCGGCTTGAAACTGCGCCCGACCGTGCTTGACAGGCTCATAGGGAGATTTGATCTATTTTTTTTTTCTGTTTTCAGCAACAGACAAAAGACTGTGGTGGATTGTGCTGCCCATCCTGCTGGCGGCCTCCGCCGCCATCATCATCCTCAAGTTCAAATGCAAGAAGATCCACGACCACACGGGTACGTTACTGATGTTCATGTCAGGTCAAATGTGACATGTTTTTAATGTCATTTTTTTTTCTGCAGAGACCATTGATATTGGAACTGAGAAGTAAGTTGCAAGTGCAAATCCTCGCCTTGCGTTGATCGTGCGCCCACAAACGAGCCTCGGGCCGTCCTCATCCCCCGTGTGTCCGCAGCGCGTCCTTCCAGACTCGCCCGGAAAGCACCAAAGACGGCGTCCTGCTTCTCGGCGTCAAGTCGTCAGGTGGCGAGGAGAACGGTGAGCCGTCTTCAGCGTGCGGGCCGTGCTTCCTGCCTTTTAGCGAGGCGGGAAGTGGCGGCCTTTTAATATCTTATTGTGCTGCGTGTGTGCGCGCAAGCTTCGGGCCTGGACTGGGCCGCAGAAGGTGTTTCCTGTGATTTGGAGCAGCCGCCCTCCAAGCCAGCGGCGGGACCCAAAAGTTAGCCGCTTCCTAACATAAACACGCATTTGTTTTGGGCAGGGGCTATTGTGTGCCTAAAAAATGTCAGCGTCACCCAGACACGCACACATACACACACACACACACACACACACGCATTTGTTTTGGGCAGGGGCTATTGTGTGCCTACAAAATGTCAGCGTCACCCAGACACGCGCACACACACACACACACACACACACACAAAAGAGTGCGTCTTTTGTGCGTAACGTGTGTATCTTGAATGTGTGTTTCCTTGTATCCGGTATGTATCTGTGTGTGTATGTGCCCGGTGGATGCTCCCATGGATCTTGGGTGTTTTTTGTGGTTTATCAACACTTGACTTGGACGTGAGCTTCACCGGGAAGTTAAGTCACTTTGAAGGAATTCCGCAGAGGAAGAAAGGGTTTATGGAGTGGCTGTATGTTGGATTCCTTTGGAAACGCTTCACAAAATACTCCAAAAACGAGTTTCGGAGAAATAAAAGATCGTTTCGTTGTTTGACATCCCACACAAGCGTCTCCTCCTTCCAGTTTAGATACGAATTGCTTTTCGTCACTTTTCAGGTCTCGCCAGGTCTTCGCTGTGTGTTGCGTAGCAGCAGCACCACCTAGTGTCTCTTTCTGAAACTACACAACGTCTCATTCTCGTTGTTTTCCTTCACCATTTGTTCCAGCTGCAAGATGAAATGAAGTGGCCAGGCATCATGGTGGAGCGGCCTCTCGACCTCCAGTAACCTTTTCATGTCCAACAAGCAGGAAATGAAACGGCCCTGCGAGCTCCCGCCGACAGTAGAATAAAATTGTTCTCATTGTACAAACAAAAGACTGTGCATCACTCCTTGGGCCTTGTATGAACTTATTTCAGTGGCGTGTCAACAAAGGTACGCCCAGTTAGAATCAGATCCTTCTCTTATTCATTGTATTCACCCATGCTCATATCCGACGTTTAATTTCTTGTGACATGTTTGTTTGTTTTTGAATGACAGTGCTCTTATTTTGGAACCGTATTCACGTGTTGTCAAGAAAATGCATTCTGCAAATATTTGTCGTTCAATATACAGTAAGGGATTAGTTGTCTAATAAATCCAAATTTGACCCTCTTTCTGTGGCATATATTTGAAATGATGCTGTTTTTTTTTTAATTGCTCGACCACTCAGTGAGGATGAAACTCTAAAACAAGGACACAAGCGCAGCATGACCTCCTCTTCATAACCCGGTGTTTATTACCAAGGGGCATTTTCTGAGGCTGGTGACACGTGCCAGCGAGATCTCGGTGGCCGATGTGAAAAATCCATTCAAGCCAACCAAGCGTGACCCACTAAAACGAAATAATACCCCCCACCCAGATCCCCCAAAAGAAAAAACGATCTTAAAGCTCCCGTGACCTCCTTCCTGAGTTCGGTGAGACGATCTGCAACATTTGTAATGCGACTCTGGCCAAGTCCATATGAGTGCATTCCCAGTGAGGGGAAGGGGGGGGGGGCATCTCTATGTAGCTACCAAGTAGAACACCAATGTTTGCATTTTCGTTCGCTTGTCCCACATAATGCACAGTTAAAAGGCTTGTAAGGATTTTATGACAAGGTATAAAATGTAGGTCAAAGGGTTTTTTTTCCTTCTGTATATGTCCATGTGTTGAAAGGCAGCTGCATGTGACTGCGGGAAACCCTCTCTGGCCTGTCAGATTCCTTGACCTCAGGCCAGCTGAGCTACTGAGGGGTGAGGGGGGGGGGGGGCAAGATCCACTTACTGAGACATCAGGCACCAGCCAGAGTGTAGCAGCCAAAGTGTTCTTCGCAAGTGTTGGCCAAATCAGATTGTCCACGTCGAGCGTTCATTCATCTATTTTTGATTCAGTCATTTGCTTTCTACTGTATAATACAGTATATGTGTACAGCAGCCAAAGTGTTCTTCGCAGGTATTGGCCAATGATTTCATGCCGAGCTTGATTGAGTAGCCAATGAGGAAGGCCGTGGTACCTGATTGGTCAAGCTTCTGGGTCAGCTGACCCCGGGGGAAGTTATAAATGGATGGCGGCAGCCGGAGTAATGATTCGTCCGTTGCAGTGTCATTTGTGTGTTCACGTCGCTATATATTTGTATGTTTGTCACCTAATTTATGAAAAGGAAACTATCCAAGTTTAATTTATTTGCGTGCTAACTATAAGGTGAGTTTTTGATTTGTGTGTGGTTGTCAAATTCGGTTCCATTGATTACCCTCCCAACACACTCTCACGCCCCCGCCCCCAAGAGTGGTGAAGAAACGGCGTCAAAATGGTTGCCACAAGCACCTTGAAGCCCAAATCAAACGAGTGCACCTGCGACGTGGCTGAGTGGAGAAACGACCAGACTTCCTTCGAAAAAGGTGAGTTGTGTTGCCTCTTTTGCCATCTTAATTTGTGCTAATTAAAGCGCGCGGATTGATGACGCCTTTAGTGTCATAAATTCCTTCAGTCTGTATCTCAGCAGTTTTTGTAGCGATAACATTGAACTGATACAATTTTCATGTCGACCCCTCCCCCATCGCTGTTAATTTTAGCATTGGTTTATTTGTTATTGTAAATAGAATATGATAAAGTTGAAAAACAAATTTAAAAAGCTTGGATCTAAAACAAAAATAGGCACCTGCAACATTGATGTCATACTTGTGCAGTATAAAGTTTTTCCAGGTTGAGATTAGTGTAATGGACTGAATGAGTGGCTGTTTATCAGTTGAGCACCCTTTTGTCGCAGTGTGTGTTACTCAAGATGCATTATGAGATAGGAAGGTGAAAAGAAGCATTTCCCACAGCCCTGGATAAAATATTTCCAATGACTCTCTAGAACCGGATTTTTGGGAGCCCTGGTGGGCCGAGACCCAGAGGAATTCGGAAGCCACCAAGGACAGAAGCTGTCTCTGGCTGGCCAAAATGCTGGAGAGCTGCCTGTCGCGAGCCAAAAGGTCGACCCTCCACTGTGCCACCGTGCTGGTCCCGGAGCAGCTAACGCGGCGGATCGCAGGGCAAATGCTGCGGCTGGCATCCTGCGAGCCGTGCGGCCTGCGCGGCTGCGTCCTGGACGTCGTCCTGGAAATGGACAAGGGCTGCAAGCGACTGGAGCGCTTGGTTTACGACGCCAGCGTGGTTCCCACCTTTGAGCTGACTCTAGTGTTCAAGCAGGATGCCGCCGTCTGGCCCAGCTTGCGCGACTTGCTTTTCATGGGCACCTGTTTCGCGCCGTCCTTTAGACGCGCGCTAAAACTGAGTCGAGGCTTCCGACTTGTCAAGAAAAAACTTTACTCCTCTTCGGGTGGCACAGTGATCGAGGAGTGCTGAACTACGGGATACATACATGCTCTTTGCCTCAGTTGTAAAATGTACACTGCTTACAGTGCACATAAAAAGTGCACACTCCGCTGTTTAAATGTGAGGTTTTTATGATATAAAAATATAAAACCATGATAAATAATTTCAAAACTTTTTCCACCTTTTAATGTGAATTAAAACATGTCCAGTGCAATCGAGGAAAAAAAAAACATTTGGAGATTATGTAAATACCCGGACTTTGAATGTGATTCATTCTGAATACATCCCTATTTTCAGAGGGTGTGCGCACTTCTGCAACCGCTGTTTTCCTCCAATTTATTTTTACAGGCCTTAAGTCACATGAAGGGTGGAAAAAGTTATATACTGGTATATCTTATTTTCATATCACCAAACTCAAGTTTGATCAAGGGTGTGTCGACTTTTTCAATGGCTTGCATGTTGATTCTATTTGCTCACGTTCCTGTCCGCAGTTTTCATATTTGCGTCACATTTTTGAACTTCTCTACAGCAATGACGTTCTCAGGCATTTTTTAAAGATTAATTTGGCTTTGTCGATCTGATGACTGCTTGGCAACAGTCAACATGACTTTGAATAGCAGGCCTCATTGCACTCGTGACTTTTTTTTTTTAATGTCATTTTTCCACAGCCACGCAAGTTTCGTCTACATTTAATCGCACTTTTAAATCCGTGTTTGCTTTTGATTGAAATCGTTTTGCTGTTTCGTAGACTATAAAACATTTCGACCTCGTTGACGCCATTTTGTTATTTGTATATCAACACACGTAGGACAATATAGCGTCTCAGTTGCAATAAATGGGCTCATGTGATCATGTTTAACAGGAAGTCTTTACAGAAAGCTTGATGTAAATATTACGAGGCAGAAAAAGTCCGCTTGTACGCGCAGGATGAAATGGCAAAGTGACAGGAACATGAGACATTTGAAGTAGGTCACTGGCACTTTGTGCCAGTACAGGGCTGACTTTGTCACACTTGGTCAGCCTTCCTATGTCCTTGTTTACTTTGATGCTTTTTGTCCCCCTCCCACTCACCTGCTTTATTTATAAAGCATCAAACTTGGTTTTTGTGCTACTGGGCAAACGTTGAAACAGCCTCTTTTTCTATCGATGATTCGATACTGCCACCTAGAGGATGCTGCAAGTAATTTAGCCACCACAGTCCAGCAAGTTTTGTTTTGATTTTATTACAGTACTGTACTTTGAAAGGTGCCGGAAGCTCTTCGCGTGTTTCCCAGAATAACTTCCTGTGTGGTTGTCATGGGCGACACGGACGCGGGGAGACTCCACACGGTCCAGCGTGGGTATTTTGGCGTTTTTTTGGGTCAAAATTAAATCCCTGGCAATTGTCTGAAGCGAAATGCCACCCAAGGGTGCAAAAAAAGGCGCGGCAGCGAAGAAGACCGCCGCCGCACAGGGTCCTGACGTCCAGACTTGGGAGAGTGGTCTCGCCAATGCACAGTTTGACGAGGTGGGCATGATAGCGTCCAGTGCTAAATAATGTGTGGAGGATCTGTTCAAACGTTTTGTGTGTAATTTTCCATTCGGGTGCATCTCAATAAAAGCTGTTGAAACATGGCTTGTATTTTTCTGGCCTAAAACAATCAAAGTTGGAAAAACTTCAGAACGTAAATCACTGTCATATATGGCAACAGTGTTTGCGCACTTCTCTTTAAATTAGGGTTCAACAAAATGGACGACCGCTCTGTGAAGTCCTATTTCTTTGGGGTGCAATGCACGAAAGTCAGTTTTCACGACAGCGAAACTTAAAACATTTAGTTGAACTGCACATCTTAAAATGCTATCGACGTTTGTCGCCTTAAAATTTTGAATTCATCCGACACTGTTTAGTCCTTGCACAGTGTGAACGTATTGAGACGGGTAAAAAGGAAGATTTTTTTTCAAATACTATATACAGGGGTACCTCTACTTACGAACGTCTCTTCACTCTGAGAGAGAAGATGGACTATTTGTTACATGTTTTGACGCATTTTTATGATTTAGGAAACGTTTTTGTCTGAATTTTGGGGGGGCTTGGAACAAATTAGGGCATTTACATGGAAAACGTGTCTCTACTTACAAAATTTCGTGAATTTTGAAAATAAGCATCCACTCCACAAGGGAGCGCAAATTCTTCATTAAAGCGTAAATGATTGACAATTATCAGGGTTTTAGTGCATGCCGCCACCTGTCTTTGCAACGTCGCCTTGTGGACCCCCACGTAATGCGCATGCCAAAACCGCTGTTTGTTGTACGTAGTGATGTTTCTGAAAGCTTTATACGCGTAACCGTTCCTTTTCTCCACCGTCGCAGGACAACTGGCAAGCGTGCGTGTGCGTCTTGGTGGGTCGAAGTCCGGACGACGAGGACCTGATCCGGCTGGTGGCTCGGGCCGTGCAGCAACCGCAGCGCAAACTTTTCACCTCGCTCGCTTGGGAGGACACCGAGGCCAAGGTAGCTAACGTGCACGTCGTCGAATTGCACATGTACGCTCATACGCTCTTTAGAGTCTATCCAGAAATATATCGGCAATTTGTCTCAATGTGTTTGAGCAGATTCGAGAATATGGGAATCCCAAAGCAAAAAAACGTGACGCTTTTCCTCAGTACTACGAGGTTTGTGTTCAAGAGACATGAAGTCGCGTGGCACCCTCAACGTCCACCTCTCTCAAAATTTTGCTGCGCGCGCTTGTGTAGGTGACGGCGCCCGCCAGGGAGTTGCTCGAGGCCCACGAGGAGATCCCTGCTGAACTCATGGCGCAAATAATCAAGTTTATGCTGCTGCAGGTGAAAGAGAGTGACCAGCGGAGGCGAAAAACAGAGCAAGTGAGAAACGTAGATAAAATGTGCTCTTTAGTTTGATGTTCCTGTTGACTGCTAAGTACGTGCTTTCTTTTTTTTGTTTGTTTTTCTTTGTTTCTACGTAAGGTTCGAGCTGCTGCTCCTGTCGCCAAAGGAAAAGCAGGAGCAAAAGGCAAAGACAAGAAGGCAAAGGATGAGCCGCCTCCGAAACCCAAAACAAAACTTAAACGCAGGGATGATGTCGAGCCACCCAAGTACATAAGTAAATATTTTTTATTATTGCTACGCTGATTATAATTGTTTACATTGAGCCCTCGCTATTCGCTGGGAAGAGGGACCCATACAATGGTTTGTTATTGCCTGGAGATGCCACAGGATGGCGTCAAACCACTACATTTGTCAAAATGAAACTCCTCAACTCATTTCAACATTATTCCTAGTCACCGAGATGCCAAAAGAGGGCGGCAAAGCACTACTTTTGTCCAAACGAAACTCCTTGACTGATGTCAACATAGTTCCTTGGCCATGAGATTCCAAAAGATGGTGGCAAAGCATTACTTTTGTTTAAATGAAACTCCTCTACTTGTGTCAACATAGTTCCTTGGCACCAGGATGCCACAAAGTGGCGGCGAAGCACTACCTTTGTCTAAACGAAACTCCTCTACTTGAGTAATCGTAGTCCGTTGAGGCCCAAGTTGCCAAAAGAAAGTGGACTCTACTCCTGTTGGAATTCATCTCAACTTATTTCACCATAGTTGCTTGGCACCGAGGTGTCGAAAGATGATGCTAAAGCACTAGTTTTGTCTCAGTAAAAATCCTTGACTCATGTCAACATAGTTCCTCGGCGCAAGATACCACAAGGTGGTGGCAAAGCGCTACTTTTGCCTAAATGAAACAGAATGTCAAGCAAAAATTCTCCAAGCATTCACGAAAAGGTATAAAAGAATTGAGTATCAGTGCTCGACCCTCAGCACGGACGCAGCGGGTGGACCAACGTGCGGGTTTTTTTGCTTGTGCCGCCGCAGACGACGAGCCCAACGACGGCCCTCAACATTACATCCTGCTGATGGGCTTCCACCAGCCTCAACTGGTGGGGACGCTGGATGGCGCCGGCGTGCACGTCGCCAACGTCATCAGGCTGAGCGCCACGCATCCGCCCTGCGAAGAGGACCACGAGCAGGATGAGGAAAACCCCGAGCCCAACGGTGAGCGGGAGGAAATGATTTACTCACTCACTAATAATGTGCCTTTATTTGTTCATCTATCTATGCCAGTGATGGATAATGACAAGAAGAGCAATAATAATAATAATCATCATAAATGCCTCTCGCTAAAAATACAAATTGCAAGCAGAATGTCACTCAATTTAATTTGCCGTCTCCCATCAGCGGATGAAATTGCTGCCAAAGAGGCGAGGGCTGCACAGGCCAAAGTACTGGACCACTTCTGGGGAGCACTGAGGCAAGTTTTGGACAACGGAGGAGCAAACTCCAGACTCCACAACGTGGCTCAGCTGGAATACGCCGTCCCGGACTCGTTGATGCCCTTTGACCGGCAGGATTTCGACTCTGTGGTGCGTCACCGCCCGCTTCCTGTGTCTGGCTTTGGCACTCACGTCTGGCGTCTGCTCGCAGATGGCGGTGGCGACCCAAATGTTCGACGACGTGGCCAATCTCATCTATGACTGCCTGGACTGGCGCAGGCAGCACCAGCACTACTTGGACAGCGCCAACTTCATACGTGTGCCCTCTGTGGTCTCGGGGCAGGACGCTCCACCACCTGCAGAGGTACGCGCCTTCTGACATCTGTCGCAAGCTCTTTCGAGTACTTTTTTTCAAGAACTTAATTAAACTTTTTCCAAGCAGTTTTAGTATTTATCCCGGTTACACTGCTTGATTTAGCCAATGCTCCATTAAGCGTTTCCAGTTGATCCACAATACTGCTGCTCACCTTTTTTTTTTTTTTTTTTTTTTAAACCAATCCGATTGACATTTTCATGCCGTGGCTTGCCCGCCAGCTTGCTTCCACCCTTAGATTACTTTTTGTCTTTCCTGCCAGACTGGAGCTACTGTGTCCCCACGTTCGAAGAAGCCAGGACGCCCTCCAGCCCCAAGTGAGAGCTTTCTTCTTCTTGGGTCAGCTTCATCCTCGCTTTCATCACCAGCCGACGCTGTTGTGGTTTTCTTCGCGACACAGAAAAGCCGCCGTCATCTCTGACCACCGACGTGGACATGAATCACTACAGCAGCCTCATGGAGCACGTCCCGGCCGAGGCCTGCTCCGTGCCGCTCATCTTGCACTGCATGCTGGAACAGGTTTGTGCGCAGGCGGACATTTTACGGATCGCATCGTTGCCGCTGCCGTTGTCCACTTTGGAAGGCGGGCTTTCAGGGCTTACGCCACCGTTTCATCGGTGTGTCCAGGTTGTGTTGTCAAGTGAGCAGCCCCCGCCGTCGCAAGCGCCTGACGACTCTGACCCCGAGACCGCTCCCGGTCTGGATCATCACGTGGTGGGCCAAATGCTGCAAAACGTCTTGCCTGAGGTCGAACCAGGGGACGAGAAGAGAGACTTGCTCGACAGTTTGTTGACCACTGTACAGAGGCAAGAGGACAAGGAGGTATATGAACGGGCATCGGGTACTCTAAATATTAATACGCCAAGTGTTTCTTTTCATCCTGTCATTTGGCATTTTGTCTTAGATGCTTAAGGAGCAGTTTCAGGTTGAGGTGTCACCGAGAACGCCCGAGCAGCCTGTCATTATCAGACACCATGATGAAAGGGCGCTGCGCTTAATTGGCATAACTGTAAGTCACATTGACATACTTTTTTTTTTTAACATATTTTCCTTTATTCTCTGTGTGTAAATACCAGAAAGTGAGTTTCACGACTTACTAATAAAGTGCTACATGTGTATTGGTTTGCCATTGGGAATTTGTGCTATCGTGTAATTTAGGCTAGATCATATTAATGAACCTCATGTGTATTTGTGTGGTTGTTGTTGAATAATTTAGCTACTCAATACAGAAATTTATTTATGCAACTTCATGAAGCGTGTACATGTATGGTGTTGATGCTTTATGATCCTCTCGATTGTAAATCCTTTGCCGCCATCTTCTGGAATTTTTATGTAATTGCACCCCCTATTTTGTTTTGTTTTTTGCAAACTTTTTTTTCTCCCACAGGGTTTGATCCCTTTTTTAAATACAACATACGTAATGTCTTTTTCTGCGGTCTTGATAGGGGACTCAAGGTTTGGATCCAGCCCAGGAGGAGGCGGCCATGATGAAGCAGTCGCCCGCGTGGAGGCTCATCAACTCTGTGGCTCAGCGGCGCTCCAACAGCTCCTGCTGGAGGGCCATCAAACAGCAGCTCCAGCGCCAATGCACCGATGGTCTGATCGAGAAAAGAAATATATCAATATGGATGCATATATTTTTTTTTTGACGTGTCATTTTTTTTTTAACCTAACCGTGGCCTGCAGATGAGGTGTCATGGCCGCAGGTGGAGCGCTTCCTTCACCAGAGCGTGTTTGAGAGCATGCAATTGACTGGATTGGATGAAGACGGTGTTCTGGGAAAAGACTGCAGACCTTTAGGAATGGTGCACCATGCCAAAAAACCCCCCGTCAACCCCTGGGACAACCCGTTGTCCTTCGCGAAGCAGAAGCTTCGCAACCAACGCAAGAAATGTGTGTCGGTGCTTCACTCGGTCCATTTTTTTTTTTCAGTTTGTCTTCACTTTGTCACATTTCCTTCTCTCTGCTTTAGCTTCAATGTTTCTCCAAGACGACTCGACAGATTCTACAGAGGTGTTTGTATTTTCATCACCGGATGTTCACTGTCAAGCCGAATTATTTCTTTCTCTTCTGAAATTGTTGTCCAGGTGTCACTTCGAATTATTTTTTTCCTCTCACTACCAGATCAGCGAGCGCCTAGTTGTCCAGCTGGACCTGAATGACATTCAGAGTTGCCGATTGAGGTCCCTGAAGGATTGGCACTATGTTGAACACCACGAGGCGGCCGTCTTTCCTCAGGTGAGATCCTAATCTAGTGCCTTGTCGGATTCATGTGATCCTTTGTTTCCGGCACAGGTCCTCCAGTCGGCTGCCCAGCAGTATCGCTGTCTGGACACACTCAGAGGAAGTCATAATAACGTCTTGTACATTTTCTGCCACAATCCCATGAGTTCCAATCGCTTGTGCAAGGAGTTCTGGGACGTAGCCATTCACACGGATGTCAAGTTCAGGTACGAGTGTATTTTGCCGGATTTGCTTGCAAGCTGATAAATATGTTTTGTTTTGTTTTTTTTAAAGGACATATTTGGAGCATGTAGCAGACACCATCAGAGACTGGATTGAGAAAGAGGAGCTAAAGAAGCAGGAGTTGGAGAACACCCAAATAAGTCCAGCGCAAGAGTCAGAAAGTACAGCTGAGCTTCACACGCGGCTACCGTGTTGTTTGTGACGGAATAAAATGATCTTTCTGTTTTCTTGAACAAAAAAAAAAAACATGACAGATTGCACAGAGGAAGATGAGGAGTCACAAGTGGCTTATATCACAAAAAACTCACTCAAAGTTTGTAGCAACTCACACACGCGCACAAAAACCCTCAAGAGCACGCACGTCAAATATATCGAGTTGTCGTTCCAATGGACAGGCTGCCAGGCTGGAGGAGGAAAGGCTGAAGGAAGAGGAATCCAAAAAAGGCAAGAAGCCGGCCAAGGCGGCGGGGGGAAAAAAGCAGAAGCCGGCGAAGGACGCGAAGTCCGCCGATGCCAAGAAAAGCGACAAATCCGCCAACACGGGCAAGAGCAAAACGACCACCAACAGCTCCACGGTCGCCGCCTCCGACCAGTCGCTTTCCATTAAAACGGAAGACAAAGAGGAGGCCGGCAGTGTAAGAACAACGTGACGAATGTAAAATACACGACTCACAAAATGTTTGGGATGTTCAGCTCTTGATGCCTCACTTTTAGGGGTTCACGGGCTTCCACATGGATGGAATGTTGGTCCATCTGTCAGGGTCTCTCCAGTACCTCTTCCCTGCGGCTGGGGGAGACGTTACCGTGGAGACCGTCAGCTACGTTGAAGGTGAAGTCAATTGCGCAAGCTTTCTTTGATTGGTGACAATTTTATTTTTTACTTGGACTAAAAAGATTTAAAAGGCATGTATTTAAAACAACTGGTTTAACAAAAGTCTCACTAGCTCTTGCAAACGCTTATTAGCATCCATGTTGTGGCGCTTTATCCCTTCCAGCAAGGGATTGAACACAAAATGATTCAGCAACAGCACTCAAGTCATATTTTCTTTCTAAGACATGTTCCACGACTAGTATTAATGCTGTACTGAGGAGATCAGAAAGGAGTTGATTAGCTGGTGCAAAAAGGCAAGGAGTGCCGAGAATGTCGGGAGGATTGGGTGAACACTATAGCCTGTCTGTCCGTCTTATACTGCCCCCAGGTGGCCAAGGCAGGCACACCTGAAGGAGCAGCATTTGATTGATGTATCTCAAGGCACCACTGTACTTCCGCAAAACACATGTCCCCGTAGGTTCCAGAATGCTGAAAGTGGCCGTGAAGCAAGACGGCCACCACTTCTACACGCACATCAGCCC
>NW_017805014.1:645567-648552 GCF_001891065.2 Hippocampus comes
TTTGTTTTTTTTTAAAGGACATATTTGGAGCATGTAGCAGACACCATCAGAGACTGGATTGAGAAAGAGGAGCTAAAGAAGCAGGAGTTGGAGAACACCCAAATAAGTCCAGCGCAAGAGTCAGAAAGTACAGCTGAGCTTCACACGCGGCTACCGTGTTGTTTGTGACGGAATAAAATGATCTTTCTGTTTTCTTGAACAAAAAAAAAAAACATGACAGATTGCACAGAGGAAGATGAGGAGTCACAAGTGGCTTATATCACAAAAAACTCACTCAAAGTTTGTAGCAACTCACACACGCGCACAAAAACCCTCAAGAGCACGCACGTCAAATATATCGAGTTGTCGTTCCAATGGACAGGCTGCCAGGCTGGAGGAGGAAAGGCTGAAGGAAGAGGAATCCAAAAAAGGCAAGAAGCCGGCCAAGGCGGCGGGGGGAAAAAAGCAGAAGCCGGCGAAGGACGCGAAGTCCGCCGATGCCAAGAAAAGCGACAAATCCGCCAACACGGGCAAGAGCAAAACGACCACCAACAGCTCCACGGTCGCCGCCTCCGACCAGTCGCTTTCCATTAAAACGGAAGACAAAGAGGAGGCCGGCAGTGTAAGAACAACGTGACGAATGTAAAATACACGACTCACAAAATGTTTGGGATGTTCAGCTCTTGATGCCTCACTTTTAGGGGTTCACGGGCTTCCACATGGATGGAATGTTGGTCCATCTGTCAGGGTCTCTCCAGTACCTCTTCCCTGCGGCTGGGGGAGACGTTACCGTGGAGACCGTCAGCTACGTTGAAGGTAAAGTCAATTGCGCAAGCTTTCTTTGATTGGTGACAATTTTATTTTTATTTTTATTTTTTGCTTGGACTGAAAAAGATTTAAAAGGCATGTATTTAAAACAACTGCTTTGAGAAAAGTCTCGTTAGCTTCTTGCAAACGCTTATTATATGTTGTGGCGCTTTATCCCTACGAGCAAGTTATTGAACACAAAATGATTCACCAACATGTCGACAGCACTCAAGTCATATTTTCTTTCTGAGCCATGTTCCACGACTAGTATTAATGCTGTACTGAGGAGATCAGAAAGGAGTTGATTAGCTGGTGCAAAAAGGCAAGGAGTGCCGAGAATGTCGGGAGGATTGGGTGAACACTATAGCCTGTCTGTCCGTCTTATACTGCCCCCAGGTGGCCAAGGCAGGCACACCTGAAGGAGCAGCATTTGATTGATGTATCTCAAGGCACCACTGTACTTCCGCAAAACACATGTCCCCGTAGGTTCCAGAATGCTGAAAGTGGCCGTGAAGCAAGACGGCCACCACTTCTACACGCACATCAGCCACGTTGTCCATGCAGCGAGAAATGACGTGAAAGGTAAAGATCCGCGAGAGCTTTGCCGACTCGTTCCCGGTGTGTCCTACTGACGAGTCCACTCCAAAAGAGCATCCTGTCAAGACGACCGTAGAGACCAGGCGGGGCTTCTCGGCCTTGCTGGATAACGGCGTCCGGCTGTCTTACAGCTTCGAAAGACCACCAGAGAAAAGCAAAGGTGCTGAAAATGCTTGACTGCTGTTAGCTTGTTTGTAGTGTGAAAGGTGGCTGTGATTGTGCATGACTGTAAATACGTTTAGCATTGTCCAGAATGTTTTGGCTTCGAATAAGAGTATTCCACTACTTTGTATTACATTACACGTTGCTCTGATGCCAACTCTGACAACTGGTAGAGCAGCTTATAACAAAATAATGCTCACAGGCATATATTCTTTATCCTTGTGTGACTCTGTGTGTGTTATACTGCCCCAAGGTGGCCAAGGGACGCACTACCAGAAGGAGGGCAACAATGTCCATTGCATTGAAGTAAAAAAAAAAAAAACAGTCCAATTCTTTACATTACCTTTAATGATGTTGTAACTGTCATTTTTAAGTGTTGAGTGCTGAAAAACACAGTACAAACATTGATTTCAATGCGGGGGGAAAAAAAAATCACAATACCATGGTTTTGAGTCACAACTCCAATCTCAAGGCACCACTGTATCTGGTATTTTTATCACCATGTTTGAATATCATTTGTCACTAATTTCCTCTACATTCCCCCTTGAAAGCTTCCAAGGCGGAATATTGACAAAATATTAAAAAATTCCCACTTCTTGGCAGCCCCACAAGAGAGTCTCAAGGAAACAGAGAAAGGGCAGCAAGAGACGACGGTAGCGGATCTGACCGACATCCCAAACAACGACGGCACCCCTGCAGAGGTGCAGGTGCAGGTGTGGTTTTTTAATATATATATATATATATATATATATATATATATATATATATATATATTCACTGCGAATGTGTTATTTTGTGTTTCTTGTGTGTAGCCGTGTGAAATCCAGCCAGAAGTGTGCCCGAGTCCATTCAACAGCCTTAGCTTGTCTATCCCGAGTGGCCTACTTGTGCAGTTTATCCGTGAAGATGGTTAGTGACGTCCCCCCAGAACAACTCTCACACTTGTTTGCCAGATGCAACACCAAAATGTGCGTGTGTGTGTTTGTCTCATATATGTCCTCAGAGGACCTGAGTATGCTGGTGCGACTGAGTTTTCACGCCGCGGGCTGCCAGGGGCCTTGTCTGGCCAAAGAGGCGTCTCGCACCATCACCAGTCAGGGAACCGTGATCCGATACATGAAGGACTCCTCCAGCGAGGTGAACATGCCGGAATACGAGCACTTCTTGGAGTTTTTTTTTTTTTTTTTAATTTTAGTTTCAGTTATTTTGGTCGTTTTGGTTAATGATAACATCCTTGGTCACAGGTGCTCTTTGCAGATGGCACGGTCAGTTCCAGCTTGGATTCTGGTCCAGTGTGGGTACAAGAAATAGAAGAAGTAGAGGCTCCAGATGGCAAGGGACCCACACTGAACTGAAGACACACGAACGCACGCATTTACTTTTATATATATATATATATATATATATATATATATATATTTTTTTTTTAATGTGTATATG
>NW_017805014.1:649123-651137 GCF_001891065.2 Hippocampus comes
GGTGGCCCCATCCAGTGTTGGGCTGCTGCACATCCAAAGTGACGGCAAGTGTCTCTACTCCAACAGATCCCCGTGGGGTGGCCTCCCGTCTTACATCATGAGTCACACTGACAAAGTGGTCTGTGACATAACGGACCTGGGGGGAAACTACTTTCAGGTGAGTTGTATTTCAGAGTTTGAAGGCACAATAGATGACGCGCCAGCCATTTCACCATTAAGGGCAATGGGTCCCCAAACTACGGCCCGCCTATACATTTTGCCCGGCCCACTGAACAATACCAGAGATGCTTTTTGTTGTTATTGGCTTTCAGGTGAGTTGTATTTCAGCGTTTGAAGGCACAATAGATGACGCGCTAGCCATTTCACCATTAAGGCCAGGGTCCCCAAACTACGGCTTGCGGGCTGATTGTGGCCCACCTATACATTTTGCCCGGCCCCCTGAACAATACCAGAGATGCTTTTTGTTGTTATTGGCTTTTTCTGTTGTTGTTGTTGTTTTGTTTTTTTCCAAGTCTGGCCACGTGATCGATACTTGTACATGCATTGGACAGAACATTCTATTCCACCCTTCTGCAGTCTGTGCCCGAGCTGACCCCCACCCAAAATAAATAAGTAAATAAATACAATCCGCGATGCAACCCTGTCCAATAATAACAAAATGGACGAATGGCAAAAAGATTAGGTAAGAGAAAAAAAATGATAGGTTATTATTTTATTTCAAAAATTGTGCCTGTCAAGAGCCCCCAAAAAGATGAATATCTGGTTGTGTGCGGCTTTTTGGAAAACAAGTTTTCTGTTGTTGTTGTTGTTGTTGTTTTGTTTCTTTCCAAGTCTGGCCACGTGATCGATACTTGTACATGCATTGGACAGAACATTCTATTCCACCCTTCTGCAGTCTGTGCCCGAGCTGACCCCCACCCAAAATAAATAAGTAAATAAATACAATCCGCGATGCAACCCTGTCCAATAATAAAAAATATGGACGAATGGCGAAAAGATTAGGTAAGAGAAAAAAAATTATTGGTTATTATTTATTTCATAAATCGTGCCTGTCAAGAGCCCCCCAAAAGGTGAATATCTGGTTGTGTGCGGCTTTTTGGAAAACAATCAATGTTGATGTCTCGACACCTGGTGCGATCATCACACTTTTTGTTACAAACCGAACCCGGCCCCTGTCAGAGAAGGGAAAAGTTATTTGGCCCTCACAGGAAAAAGTTTGGGGACCCCTGATTAAGGGCATGACTGTGCTCAATGGGAGACACGTTACCAATGTAAATCTGTCAGAACACAGTAACACATGTAGACGGATAATACACCAATACTCCAGACGTATTTTATTTATCCTCTGTGATGAACGATGAATATTACGGAGTGTTTTTTTCCTCATTAAAATTGAAACACATTCCACCCCAAAAAAAAATATTCATTTATTTTTGAGCGACGGCATTTGTATTCATTTCAGCGAGGAAAGACGACGCGAGATTTGAGTATTTTCAGTGCTCAATGGGAGACACGTTACCAATGTAAATCTGTCAGAACACAGTAACACATGTAGACGGATAATACACCAATACTCCAGACGTATTTTATTTATCCTCTGCGAAGAACGATGAATATTCCGGAGTGTTTTTTTCCTTCATTAAATTTGAAACACATTCAACCCCGAAAAAAATATTCATTTATTTTTGAGCGACGGCATTTGTATTCATTTCGGCGAGGAAAGACGACGCGAGATTTGAGTATTTTCAGTTACAAGCATGGTCGAGGAATGAATTAAACTTGTCCCTGAAGGCACCACGGTACAGTGCTTCTTTTTAGGGACTACTAAAGGTTGAAACTGTCTTCAGGTGTTCGAAGACGGCCGGGTGACCGCACACGTTGGCCCAGCTCCAAACCCATTGCAAGAGGAAGAGGAAGATGTGGACAAAAGGATGACAGCCATGCCCAGAGACCATTGTCCGAGGGGACACACACACACACACTATCACACACACACACACACACGCCCACACAA
>NW_017805014.1:651341-659890 GCF_001891065.2 Hippocampus comes
GCACGAGGACGGTTCCGGTTCCGAGCTCCTGAGTAGCCAAGCTGTGACAGAGCTGCTGTACCAGGCCCACTTGGACCCCACTGTGGCTCTGGTGAAGGACCCGCTACCAGACACACAAGGTGAGCGGCTGTTCGTCTGATGCCGTACTGGCTGACGTTGCTACAGATCGTGCCGGGACTCCTCCAGGTGAGTTTGGCGTCACCGTCCTGAAGCCCGGCATCGAAAGCGTGCGGTCCAAGTGGGTGCACGTGAAGCTGGACCGTAACGCCTTGCCTCAGAGCTTCCGGAACCGCAGTGGGCAAAGGTCCTCCTGTTTTGAGGTCCTGTACGGTGATATCTCCACTTCTGAGTGCCCCAGCTTCGTTTTTTCAGTTGTGACTCGGCCAAACGCAACCTTTGACTCTCCCCTCTGTCCATCACAGAAGGCTCACATTCCTTTATTTGGGACCACTACGGGACATGTGACCGGCCCGAAAAAGCGCAACGTCGACACTGTCGCTGTCCTCAACTGCCCCAAAGTCCTGGAGATAAGGGAACTCCACCAGCACAGGGAATTAAGCCGAAGGCTCAGAAACACGGTGGACATGCGACTGAAGGCGAGTACTGACAACCCGCAACTTGTTTAGCCGATATTAAGACAAATGAATGAATTTTAAAACTTCTCCTTGTAGGAATATATTGAGAGTTTGATGGAGAAGGCACAGCGGTCGGCTGACGTGATGCTCAAGGAGCCTCGGACGGAAGGGGAGCGAGCCCACGCTGGGATTCTGCTTAGTCAGGTGCCATTAGCTTGATGCTAACATAGAATCTGAAACATGATAGATGGGCTAACAGAAACTCGCATAGATCTTACACCACTGCTACTTGTGATACTTCATCACTCGCTGTCCGAGACAAAGTATGCTAATAGGACTTTGTCCCTTTTAAGTCTGTTACAGAGGAAGACAAAGAAACCTGCAGCGTTACACAAAGGACCCCAGGTAAAAGGAGTCATGAGTCTTGCCTGAATCGAATGTGCCTTTGTCTCATTGGCCGCGTGTCTGTCCACAGGGGACATTGGCAGTCTGTACAGCAAGGCCGTGCAAGCTCCGATCGAGATGTCGGACAATCTCAACGATCCCGCGATGATGGGCCGTCTCAGGTGGAGGCCGTTTTGGTGCTTGACGTGGTGTCTTTGGGATTTCATCCTTCTCGAGTATTTTTTATTTTTTTTTTTGCAGCTGCACCAGCATCAAGGAGTCAATGGGCCGTCTCAGGTGGAGGCCATTTTGGTGCTTGACGTGATGTCTTTGGGATTTCATCCTTCTCGAGTATGTTTTTTTTTTTTTTTTTTGCAGCTGCACCAGCATCAAGGAGTCAAAGTGGACAAACACATTAGAACAATACAGGTCAGGACTCACAACGCTCCACTCATGGTGGTCATCTTTTCAAGTCAAGTCTGCAGTAGTTTGTTTGTGTAGCCCTTCATTATAAAAGAGAGCAGGATCAGCGATGGCGCTACACTGGGGCAAGCGGTCGTTATAGTTTCATCAGAAGTCTGTGTAGCCCCCAGTTAAGCCACTCCAGCATTTTATGCAATATACTAAAATATATTTATACATGATTTATACAGAATTTGTTTTAAAAATCTTGGAGTCGTTCTTGGGGGGAGGAGAGAGGTGAAGCGGAGGTAAAACAGGCCAAAAGTTATATTGACGTTTCTCTGTATGCATGTGGTCCTTAGACAGGAGCTCTATGAAGTGAAGGCTTGCATCGACGCGCTGAGGAAGAAGATTGTTGTGCCGTACTTTCACCCAGAAAATATCTCATTACACCAGGAAAGTGTTGAATGAGACTTCACTTGTCATCATCGCTGTTCGATGACAATCAAAATGAATAGTTGACTCATAGAGGGTACATTAGTGTTTACTTGCAATTTGATTGTGTTCCAGAATCATCATCTCCGTGGAAGTCCAGAAAATAGGAGGCCAATCTTGAGCGACCCAACCTTCAGCGAGTCGGACGATACGGAAGAAGCCTTCCAGAGGGACATCCGACCAGAAGAGTCTCGTAAATCTGCAGGATTATATCACTGTTAGATTCTTGGAATCTTTCCGAATGATCATTTCTGGGTGCATCTTGTGCTGCTCCCCTCACAAAAACATGCATTGCGTTTTCTGATCTAGATGACATTGTAGCGCCACGGCCCTCGGACCCGAGACCTTCTTATTCTGCCAGGTTTGCCAGTCAGACTGTCAGGTCACCTCATGAGAAGAAGCTAACGTGAGCCGTCTGTGTCCGTGCTCAGTTACGCAGCCGTGAGGAGCAGCAGGATGCCTGGCATCACGCCTCCAACTGCACCAGGTACTTGCTCGTGAATTTCAGCGGGAACTTGGATATGAATATGACTCGAGAGTGCGCTGTATGTCCATAGCGGCTCTTGGTTGTCGGCCGGACTCCTCCAGGCTTCGGAAGTCGGTCCATGTGAATGTAATTGGCGAGCCCAGGCGGACGAACGTCAGACTTCCACCTTCAATCACCAGCTCCAAACCCTTCAGTGTGCCCAATCATCACGTAAGCCAGACGCTGGCCCATCCGGGGCACACTCAAATCACTTCACTGCCTCGCAGACAGCTGGAATTTAGGAAACCCCGAGAGCTGTTAGCATAGCACAACCGTGGCGTTGCTAGCACTGTTCATTTCAGTGAGGCATCTATGTTGTTCATGCCAGAATACGATTGCCGATTAATCAACTTCAAACTATTATCACCTTTAGCATCGGTAAAGTTGACGTGTCGACTAGTTGACTCAGTCGCTAGTCGACTCTGGGAAAAAAAAACTGTTCTGCACACCTTGCTTTTTTTTTTGTTTTGTTTTGTTTTTGAATCCATCCCCAGTTCCGCTCTGTGGAGGAGCCAGTGCGGCGCAGGTGTCGCACCATTTCACTGGCTGACCCGAATGTTATAACCAGAGGCTTTGAGCTGCGCCCGTCCAGAGTCGACTTTGGCTGGCAAAGGGATGGCACGTTCTCACTCGTCACGGTGGTCATGAAGAACGTGGGTGTCGACACCTGCAGGTGAGATGGCGCCAAAGCGTCGGTGAGACGCCTTCCAATGTGGCGTTGAGGTCGCGCTCGCTACTAGCTGGCTCGCCGCTCGGCTTCTCTTCCAGGTTCCACGTGAAACAGCCTCCGATCTCGTCAGGTCTACGTGTCAAGTACCAGCCGGGACCTGTAAGTTGAAAAACGACGACGTGAGCACTTCCTTAAACGCATGCGCTCTGTCCGTCTCTCTTTGCGTCCGTCTAGGTGCCGGCAGGTTTGCATGTTGAGCTGAGTATCGAGCTGTATGCCATGTGCGAGGCACACGAGGGCTACATGGATCCCGCCAAGTACATCTCCCAGGATATTATCATCCCCACGGAGACCGACATCCTCTATTTGCCTGTCACGGCCAATATCCTTCGAATATGTGCGGCCCAACACCGTCCAAGCTTAAACATGAACTGTACATTGTGAAGGGCACAAGGTCGGGTTTGACTTAATTCTCATTGCTTTTTTCTCTCTCTCTCAAAAAAAAAAAAAAATTTCCATTATTTTGACTGAGGCACCAATTTGAGATCAATCAGCGTGTTCACAACAAACAAAGCTTGTCGCAACATCCTTGACTAATGTACCCATCCTTCCTGAGATCTTTTATGACATTTGGATGAGAGATCACCCCACTTCATACAGCAGGAGACACTCCGGGGCCCCCAAACAGTCCTGCAGCCTCCCAGCATGCCAGGGGCTCGGGCAGAACCTGCCCAGCTCTCGAGGGCCCGCGGCTGCTGCAAACACAGGCACATGTGCGCAAGGTCGACCAAAACCCAGGAATACACCATTTTACGCATGGAGTAATTTTTCCTTTTTTTTTACAGGGCACCATAAACGCACAGCGAGTCTGTGAAGAACACATCAATCCACCACAAAAGCTGAATGGAAAGTCTGTTTCAACTAAAAACAGTGTTCAACTTCGTGTGGGTGTGTGTCTCTGTTTTGTGACTTAAATTGTCATTTATCGGATGCTCTTTGGATAAAATTGTCTCCTCGTCATCATTTGAATCAACGGGAGCACCGGGGAAGCCGCAAGCTTCATATAATGCAATGTTATTTTACCAAAATACTGTACTACTGTTATCCTACTGGGGTGAAGCCTACAATGCCAGCTAAACTAGAGAGACAAAAAAATAAAATACTGTTGTAAAAAAAGTTCCAGGATATCAAGGTATTAAATCAGTCATTGGCAAGACCGCAACCTATATTCACTCTCTGCTCACTCAGCATACCACCGCACTCGGCGTTTCAGCACAATTCTGTTTAGTCCATCTTTTAAACTGTCTGCCCTAATCGACTGCAGCAAATATCATCAAACGCACCTCAGTCATCCCTATTTGAAGCGTATTTCTACTGGGACAGAAGAAGGCATGCTGAAAACGTGTCGGGTGTACAGCAATAGAAAGCAAGACACCCTCGCAAAGGTAACAAACGACGCAATCGTCTTCCGCGTGCTCCTTGCGCGCGCACGGCGGGGGAGGGGGTGTCGCGCGCCTCCGTGTGTGGAACGGCGATGACGTCAGAGAAGCGCACAAGGTGCAAAATCAGAAGCGGCGCTCACGGTCGTCTTCGGCGTCTGCGCTTTTGCGGCGCTATCTGTCATCTTTGCGCCACCCGCCGCGTGACTTTTTTTTTTTTATCCCCTTCCCACCAAGCCGAATGGACGAGCCGGCCGAGGATCCCTGAGGTCCAAGAGGCGGACTCGACGATGCCCGTTTGCCACAGGCGCCGCCATCGTGAAACCGGACACCGTCTTGCGGCGGATGGGGAGACCGAAGTGACCGAGCCCGCTGCTCCACCCGGGAGGCGGTGCAGCCTGCCTTCGGACGCGGCCGCGGCCGCCGCCTGTGGCCGCTTGTAGAGGGTGGGAGGAGGCGAGGAGCGGCAGGAGGGAAGATGCGGACGGAGGAGGAGAGGGCCGCCGCACAAGAGCCCATTTTGGAGGAAGGCTCCGGACGAGAGCAGGTGAGGACGCGGACGAGTTGCGCACTCACCTTTCCGCGGACGCCGCGTCATTGAAAAGCGAAGCCTCGCGGCGTCGGCTCAAGGACACTCGCGCACAGTAAACGACGATGCGGTGGTCTTTGATGTCCATGCCCGTCGATCGGCCAGCACCGGATAAATTGATCACATGAAAAACACGATGCGCGTATCCAATCGGAGCGACGACCTATTGCTGACACATTTGGCCTTTGAGACTTCCCGCAGCCGAAAAGTTGAGATTCGCCACTGAACTTAATTGGAAGAAAAGCGCATTGATCAGACTCCCCTTTTTCAAATCTGTTCCAGCCCATTTGTTGTTTTGGTTTTTAATCAGGAAAAAAAATTGCACTCTCTCATCTCGTACTTTATGAAAACCTTTTTTAATTTGTTGACTATTTTGTCTAATCATCAATGAATCGGATGAAAACATTTTCACTTCCATCGCATTTGAAATTGACAGTGCAGAAAATGAATTGTGATCCAGTGACTGTTTTGGACCATCATATGCCAGGAGCCCAAAATATTGATCGTTGTTTTCCAAAATGTATTTGATCAACACAAAGAAAATAAATCTGCTTTCATGGAGGACTACGGAAATTCGAGAATATTTGCTGTTGACAAGTTGACATTCTGAGCCTCTGGTCAATTTTAAATGAAAAAGGATATCAAAACGATTAATTGATTATCAAAAATAATTACACTGGTCAATGGCAAATTTTAAATTTTCATCAGAGACGGCACTGAATAAAAAAAACTGATAAAAAAAAAACGACTTGACTTTGTTCCTGGCAGATGAGGTTTTGCAGATATTTTCTTTTTTAAAAGCTCCCGCAATACAGATTTTAACCATACGTTCTAAATTTTTAAATATGACGTATCCGCCTGTTACATAACCTTTAATTAATGAATATGACATATTATCCTTATTTTTATATTATTTTATTATTATTGTTATGAAAACCTGATTCTGCTAGAGAGAAAAAATGAGGGCAGATTAGGAATCAGCGCAAAAATACTCACTTTGAAAAGTTGTAAATGTAAAAAAAAGTTTGTGTTTTCAATTCATTTCACACTCGATTAGTTGTTGGTGAATCGAGTCATCTTTGTGACTTTTTGCATCTTTGCAAATGGGATGTAAAGCACAAAAGTGTTGTTTTTTTTTCCCCTTCATGATTTCATGCTACATCCGATAGTCTGCTCCTTCTGGTGTGCCTGATTTGACCACCAGGGGGCAGTAGTTTGTCATACAGTCATGCAGACACAAATGAGGAAGACACGCCTACTCAGTGGGAAAAAAAAGTACTTGATTATCAGTTGCAAAACAATAGGTAATGAACTAAAAGATATAATTTGCATATTTTTGAGGAAAACACAGGAAAATTCCACCGCTTACCACATTTTAATCACGTACAAGTTGGAAATAAGTAAATCCAAAGGATCTTTTTTTTTTTTTTTTTCAGCGTATCCACAGGACTGCTACTGAGTCATTTGCTGCGAAATTCGTCATTTTTATGGCGAATGAAGAAAATATGCCTGTAAATATCTGAAGTGCAAATATTGATGCGAGTGTCAGTGGTGTATGGTCCATTCATTTTTCCAGGTCTCAAGGTTTGATGGTTTTAAATACACAACGCATAAGTCTCTTTGTTTGATGTTTAGTTTGACAGTAAACTTGAACCGGGTGTGGCAGTCAACAGCTCAAAAAGTCCTTTTTTTAATGAACTGTTCACAATTTGCCAAAAATGCTGCTTGATTGCAAATGGAAAATGCAAACTTTATTGCAGACAATTGGTTGTTTAAATCCTGCCTCTGACTCGGTTGCACCACTCCTCACTTGCCATCTTGCAAGGGCAGGCCTAATGCATGCGATGGAGTGGGCCACGATTACCCTCGCTTCCTGTTTTGGGCCGGCGCAGCGTGGACTATGGTCTCATCCTCCAGCCTCGCCACTCAAGCACTTATCTCATTTACCTTTCGTCAATAGTCAGGCGCCAAAGTGCAGTGCAGTCGTTCATTCATTATATTACAATTGGCGTCTTGATGATGAGCATTTTGGTGCTACAAAGGAAAAAAAAAATGAACATGATGTTCCTCAATGACGTCGGCAAGAGTTAATGAGAAGAACCTCCCAACGTTCGGCCTTCTTCGCACGCCGCCTCGGCAGCCCGTTTTCCAGATCGTCACTTTATTGGCCGCCCACAAGCCGGGATTTGCTAATTATAGCTGCTCCAGTCACACCTCGGCAGCGGAAGCGGTGTGAAGATGGAGACAGAAGAAGGCCGCCGTGCCGTAATCACAAAGCGCGTGGAGTGCGCGTGAATCGCAGATGTACGCCCGGATTCACTGGATGTGGACATAACAATCCATATTTAAGTCAGAACCTGACAAAGACATCAAACGTTGGAAAAACAAAAAAACACTTCATGCTTCCCGGACATGCTGGTGATGAAATGTATTCAATTGTGCTGAATGCGTCGGAATGCTGACGTTATTGAGAGCTCATTTGAAATCGGATTGGTTCAGGAAACTCTTCCAGTTGCTCGTATAATTGAAGTTAAATGGGCCAGCCTAACTGATTCTAAAGGCTCCGGGCAGATTAGATAGACGTGGCAACACACAGAGGCTGAAATGTGATTGGGCGAAGTAAGTTACGTCCACGTTCTTGTGCCGGAAGCAGAGAAACGTTTCAAAACGGGGAGGACGGACTCGGAATGGAATACAATTTAACCAAACACAGATTAGAATTTAGGTTGTAAATGTAGGTCAGGCTTTTCGTTTCCTGTCGTCAGTGTTCCTCGCTTTTGAGACAAATTCCATCACCATTCCTCGCATCTTGCCTGTTGTGACACTCCCATTCCAATCCATTTAGAGACCGATTCCGGGAGGGGGGTGCAGCAGCGGGGAGTGAGGACTCGGAGGAGGGAGAGTGAACTCAGAAAGAAGGAAGAGGGAAAGGAAGGAAGTAAAAATTGGGCGAAGGAGAATGATTACATAAGCAAAGGTAGGAGGATGTGCAGCTCGAAGACATGTCAGTCCAATGGGATTTGACAGAAAGATTTGAAATAGGCCTTAGCCAAGAGATGATCAATGTGTGCCCTTCAAAGTGTGCTCTTAAACGCCCGCCGCGTTTGTGCTCGCCGTCCTCCGGCGCAGACGACGCTACGCCACCGGGCGCTGGAGTGGAGTCGGTCCACTTCAAAAGAGTCTAGAAGCATCCTTTGCGACTAAATTATTCACATGCATCGCAATGCCGGCCTCCGATGTGCCTGCTGCCAATTTGATCGAGAGGCTGGAGAAAGGGGAGGGGTGTGTGTGTGTGTGTGTGTGTGTGTGTGTGTGTGTGTGTGTGTGTGTGTGTGTGTGTGTGTGTGTGTGCACTGTAATATGATGTCCTCACAGTGCAAGTGAGGCCACATGCACTTAGCCAAGCATTAACTGTGTGTGTGTGTGTGTGTGTGTGTGTGTGTGTGTGTGTGTGTGTGTGTGTGTGTGT
>NW_017805014.1:659927-726922 GCF_001891065.2 Hippocampus comes
TGTGTGTGTAATTTGCAGCACTAATGCTGTGATACATTCAGCGTGGTAATGCATCTGTTTCGGTCGCAACCACAAGCTTACACACTACGAAATGTGACACTCTTTACCAAGCAAGAAGGTCCTAATCGTGAGGACCAAGCAGAGAACAGAACAATGTGGAGTTCATTGATCCTTTCCACCCCCGCGCCCCCAAAAAAATGTGCTTGTTTTTTCAGAAGGAAAAAATCTTATACTGTACTTTATAAAAATGAGTAATGACCGCGAGGCAGTATAATAAACTCGTGCAGACAAATGAAAAAGTAGCACTTCTTCTTCTCCTACTCCTGTAAGTGATTCACGAAGATATTTGTAATTTTTCATATTACGGATATTATGTTGCCTGTCTACACGTGTTGCTCCACCGTTTGGGTTCAAAAAGCCATTACCTAAAGGATTCTAGAAACCTCGATGCCAAAGCTGTTCATGAGCTAATCTATGTCCTTTTGCATTGTGTGTGAGCATTTTGCAAAGCAGACGTTGTTTGTTTTAAATACAGCATGTATGATTCTTTAGTTTGATGTTTAGTTTGATGGTAAACTTGACCCGGTCAGGTGAGGTCCACATGGCAACACATAGAAATCTGTAATCTGATTGGGCAATTGCATCTCTCCGCCTCCTCAGCAACGTCCGATCCAGCAGTCCTTGGCGTCGTCCCTCTGCCGGGAGTCCCACTGGAAGTGCCTCCTTCTGACCCTCCTGATGTACGGCTGCTTCGCCACACTCATCTGGTGCGCCCTGTGCCGCGTGCCGGTGCTCAGCTCGTCGCCGGTGCGCGTGGCCGCCGCCGACAGCAACTCCACCTCGGCGGCCTACTACAATGACGTGCAGCGCCTGGAGAGTCCGTGCTCCAGCGGCTACCTCTACATCCCGCTGGCCTTCCTGGCAATGCTCTACGTGGTCTACCTGGTGGAGTGTTGGCACTGCTTCTCCAAGACGGCCGTGTTGGCTCACGCCGAATTCCAGGTTTGTGCAAGGCGCATCTGTTTGTCGCTCAACGACGTCGCCGTTGCTATGATGGGCGGCATGAGATAAGCCAGGGGTTTCAAACTCATTCTTGTCGCGGGCTACATTTTACTTACCGTTTCCCTTGAAGGGCCGTTATGACTGAAACCAGATCAAGAAATCAACAGTTATTGTTGACTTCTTGATCTGGTTTCAGCTCATGCTAATTTGGGAAGTATTTTATCATTTTGATGCGGTATTCGGTGTGAAAAGTTTGAAAACCACAGGAGTCCTTGAAAAGCAAATCAGACCAAGTGACTTTGTTTGTTCACGTGCAGGATGTGTACGAGCGTGTGCAGCGCCTCCAGCAGGCCACGCCCTGCATTTGGTGGAAGGCCATCAGCTACCATTACGTCAGGCGGACCAGGCAGGTGACAAGATACCGCAACGGAGATGCGTACACTACCACACAGGTGAGTGAAACGGCTCCATCTAGTGGTAAGCAAAAGAATAGCTGAATTCAATGTTCAAACTGGGCATCATGTTCCGGTGGTTTCATATACTGTATATGTATATTTTTTTAAATCCAGAACAGTACAATAAGTACCGTCCAGTTGTATTTAACTTTGCCATCAAGAGTTCAAAACGTTTGTTTTTCAATTCCAGTTACAGTTTTGGCTTTTCCAGGTCTACCACGAGCGGGTCAACACTCACGCCTCCAGCTCAGAGTTTGACTATGCCCGCTATGGCGTCAAAGATGTGTCCAAGGAGCTGCTGGACCTGCAGTTGCACTCGGCGGTTCGCCTCCGCTTCACAAAGTGCTTCAGGTGAGGGCCACCGTGTGGGATTTGTAGACTTTCTTTTCGTTCGTTGCAGTTTCTTGTGAAAGATGACCAGTTTTTCCCCATTCTCAGCTTTTCCAGCGCACGTGCTGAGGCGGCCTATCTCACCCAGGTAAGTGACAGACAAAAGCAGAGGTTGGGGGGCGCTTGAGTCACGTGACTTAAGTTGAGTCACGAGACTGACTTGATGGATGTGACTTGATGCGAGTCACATGATATGACCTGAGTCAGACTTAAATCAGAAATTTTAGGTTTTGGAACTGGGATGGCTAAAACCTATTAGAGATCAACTCGCCTTTGCATTGGTTTAACCGACCATGTTTTTACTCAACCCGTTTAAAATGTATTGACTCGACTTGATTTTTTTTTCTTTGAACTTAAAGCCTTGAGAAAATTTTAAAGCATATCAGTCACGTCACAATTTCTTAACTCAGTTCTTCTTCTTGCCCGAAGCGAGCACGATTCTTCGGCGAGAATGAGGGCCTGGATGACTACATGGAGGCCAGGGAGGGGATGCACCTCAAGAATGTGGATTTCCGCGAACACATCTTGGCATTCCCTGACCCCGCCCACCAGCCGTGGTTCTCCAGGTACAGGGTGTTCTGGCTGGCCTCGGCTTTCCTGCTTTCGTGGCCGCTGCGCGTAATGTCCGAGTACCGCACGGCCTACGTGCATTACCACGTGGAGAAGCTGTTCGGGGAGGACGAGGATCTCGGCGGAGGGGGCGGTTGTGGCGCCGGCGGACCGGGAGGGGGCGGGAGAGGCGAAGGGGAGACAGAGAACGGAGGGGTGGGGATCGGTTTGAACGGGTCCAGCTACAGGGCCATCTCCCGGGTCAACACGGTGGACATGACAGAACTGGAGTGGCACATCCGTTGTAACCAACAGATGGTTCCCAGCTACTCCGAGGCCATCCTGATGGACTTGGACACGAGCGGGGCGACGAACGCCGCCGCTTTCACGCCCGTGTCGGGACCCCCGGGCACTGCCCCCAACCTGGAGGGGAACCGGCCTCCCTTGGCCCTGCCGGTGGCGTTCAACTCAACATACCTCCTCCAGAGCTGCCCTCGATGTCGACGGACCACATCCAGCTCCAGTCTGCCCTCCCGACTGAGAGCGCCCATGGGAACTACGGCCCTGCTCAACGCCACCGTGGCGGGCTTGAGGGCGGCCGGGCATGGCGGGGGCAGGATCGGGGGCCGGTTGGTTCTCAGTCGAAGCGGATTCTCCTTGGGAAGGCTCGGAGGAGGGAGGCGGAACAGCCTGCTGCATTCGCGCAGCATGGGCGGCGGCCTGGCAGGGAGTCGAGAGGAAGGAGTAGCAAGTGGAGTCGGGGGCGGGGGCGCGGGCGGCTTCCTGGGCTTGGGATCCAGGCAGGACGATGAGGAGACCCGAGGCGTGCTGGAGGCAGAAGGCGACGAGGAAGACGAGCAGGAAGTGGAGGTGGAGGAGAGGAGGGGGGAGGATGGCGGGAGAGAGAGGGACGAAGAGGCTGAGGAAGACGGAGGCGTGCCTGAGAGGGATCGTCCACCTTCTTACCAGGATGCCTTCTTCTTCCCCGTGCTTATTATCCACGGCGACGAGAGCTGCCATGCCGGGGACCACCTCTGAGCCCGCACGACACTTTGGAATGATGCAGGTTGTGTTTGGAATCACTCGCTATTCCCGACTTCCTAATCATCTGTACTACAACAACCGGTAATCATCTGCTGTGAATGGAATTTGCGATTCATTGACCCCTCGCCCGCATTTTATCATTGCCTATAGATGCCACAAGATGATAGAAAAGCACTTTTTTTCTGTTAGACAATGCTATGGCCGAACTCTTCAACATGCACATTTAAAAATGCTGGGTTGTTTTCCACTAGATTTTGCAGAAAAGCACTTTTTTCTATTAGACAATGCTATGGCCTAACTCTCCAACATGCATATTTAAAAATGCTGGGTTGTTTTCCACTAGATTTTGAGCAGACTGGGTTACTCTCACCCAAGATTGGGTTCATTATTTTGACCCAATAGATTGGGTTGGTGATTGAATTTGCGTGGGCTAAAGGGCTGAAACTGGTCACCCCTTTGGGTGGTGTGTTCTGAAGTTCCTCAACCCAATGTGCTGGGTATAAATAACCCAGTCTTGGCTCATTCCCTTTTGGACCCAGCGCTGCACTCCATAAACTGTTGGGTCAAAAATAACTCAAATTGGGTCAAAACAAGGAAGGGACCAACTCAACTCTGGGTTACTTCAAGAGCACCCAATTTTGTGAGTTGTTTAGGACAAAACAACCCAATTTTGAGAGCTTGTTTAGTCCACCACCACCCAATTTTGTGGTTTCTGTATAAAACGATGATTATTTTTGGGGGGCGGGGGGTTGTTTTGTGGGTTATTCATTTTACCCGACTTTTTGGAGTCAAATGTACAACTCACAAAGGTTGCTTGTTCCCTTTTTGATCCAGCTGGGTTTATTTTTGGCCAAACTTTTTTGGTTGCTATTTCATCCACTTTGGGTTACTTTTAACCGAGCAGTTTTAAGAGTCTCGCACCGAAGCAATAGTTTTCTATTAGGCATGGTTTCGCCTGAGCACAAAATCAGTTTTTCAGCAAATAACGGAGGATAGGTTCACCCCCGCCCCCCGCCCCCCCAAAAAAAATGCAAGTGCTGGGAGTGATTCCAAACACAGCTGAAAAGAGAAGAGCAGAGCTTACTTTTAGATCAATCTATGCAAGAGCAGGAGTAGGATGGGACCCACAACGTTCATCCACGATATTGACTTACATGGTCATGCCACCCGGAGTCCAGTTCTTCCACACCAAACTCATCCAGGCATACCTTTATGGACTGATGGAACACAAAAGCATCTGAAAAAGAAAGAAAAAGCCCCAAAAGATTCTACTACTTCCTCAATTTGGAGAAAAGCCCGAAGGCTCAACAAGTGCGTGCACATCACCTGCGACGCTATTTAGATGAGCAATCCGAGCACCCCCCATCCTCCGCTCCACATGTATGTAAAGCACACACACGAGACATTGACTAATAAGCAACATAAATGAAGATGGAGCTGCACAAAGGACTCAAATCAGCCACGATGAGATGAAATCTGACATCAGTAAAAGCGAGTATTTTTTCTTTTTTTTTTTTTTTTTACAGCTGTGCACCATCCCAAAAGGAAAACCCTAACTATTTTTCTTATGATTTGATTGTACTGATGGGAAGCACTTATACGATACAATATTCTATCTATAATCAATAGTGTGCATCTGCTGTAACCACTTGGCCACTTAAACGCAACCATGCTTTGACATTTCAGTGCGAGCCATGGCTCCAAAACATGGACTGAGTCAGCGAGTGCACTACTTTTCTATTTACCGACATCGTCTTGGTCGACAGAATGCCTTCATAGGTGTTCCACGCGGTCGCGCACACTCTCCGAAGCACGGAAATGTTCTCCTCTGTTGCCTTCATGTCTGCTACTGCTTCAACTCGGTTTCCGTTTTTGACAACCAAATGTCCCGGAAAGTGGATGTGCACTTGGGAACACAAAGCAACATAAATGTGACATAAAGAGTGTTTGAGGTTAAATCACAAATAACTTCATGAAATTTACGGAACTCGTGAAAAGGGAGCTGTGGTCGCTAGAGGGCAGCAAAGATCTTTTTTAAAAAGCACTTTCAAGGGGAAGTGAGGCCACTGTGACTCAGACAGGGTACAAAACACCTCAAAATTTGACGCTGTGGAAAGCTATTTGAGCATTTTATTTCGTTATTATACTTGGTATCCATCTTAAAATACAAACACGACTATGCACTTTGTCTTACAAGTGGCACTACTGTTTTGAAATGCTATTAATTTGCCATTACTGTAATTTAGTCCAGCCTCCTGAACACCAAACAATATGCCATATTGAAATAGAGTGTAAATACACCGTTTTGTCACATTTTTGTTTTCAATGGAAGTTGTGCTGCTTCTTCTGGTGTGTGAAATGGCCAGCTGGAGGCAGTATAATACAAATATTGATATACATGGAAATGGTCACGACTCCTCAATAAACGGCAATACTATTTGGCCCGATGCTAATTTTTCCCCGTTTATACCGTTTGTGCAGTCTTGGTTAGCATTAAGCTAACGGACTCTCAGAAGGCCATTTATTTTGACAGGAAACGACAAACAGCTTGAAGAATCTTTTTTAAAGAAAAGTTCAAAGTGTTACATGTGAAGTGAGTTGTAATGCTCAAATGGCTTTCGATTGTTGACCGTATTAAAGTCCATGTTTTTGTCTTTGACATACTAGTAGGACAACTACATGTTACTAATGAGGCAACTGCACGCTACTAGTACAACTACGGTACTGATATTTAAAAATAAATCGACTAGCACTTCAGGGATAGTAATACAGTAGTGCCCACAGACATCAACTAGTGACCAGTTTTGCACACG
This sequence comes from Hippocampus comes, assembly GCF_001891065.2. Lineage (NCBI taxonomy): Eukaryota > Metazoa > Chordata > Actinopteri > Syngnathiformes > Syngnathidae > Hippocampus > Hippocampus comes. The sequence continues at coordinate 666,181 of NW_017805014.1, forward strand.
CTGATGAGAAGCACGTCGTTTGTCCTGGGCAGCTGATCCACAACACAAACAAAAAGCACTGTGACGTCACTGACACGGAAGAGCAATTGCAGCGGGCCTGACGGCAAAAGCAACGATGTGACTCAGCTGGTGTCGATGAAATCAATGCCATCAACGGTGTATTTTTTTAATAATCTTGAACGAGTCTGCGACCATGTGACCAGTGCAAGATTCGCACATTGTTAAGACAAAACTAGCAGGGAGGTGACTGAATGGAATCAAATCAACTGCAGCAATATGCGCTAATTGGGTGCTCGTGTAAACACGTGATCGTCCGACGCTTACAATGACGTTGTTGCGGATCATGCCAACAAACATACAGGATGCAAATAAAGTCTGCTTCATAAAAAGTTCTTTGGTGTTGATACTATATATCATTTCACGTTCATTGTTTAAACTGCGCTTATTTACCTAGCGCTATACATGACGTCACTGTTTTCCCGTCCTCTGATTGGTTGGGCTGAGCAAAACTGTTGAACGGTGGTATGATGTGTATATACACACACACACACACACACACACACTGTCAACTGCTGCAGGTGAGACTTGGTACAGTTGCGCTTTTCTGAAACTTCGATGTGATTATCATGGATTAAGTCTGCATTGATTGAAGGGCCATGGAGCCAATGGAGCCATGAGTGTCACTCCACATGATCCCGGGATGCTATTTGAAGCTCGATAGACTCGTCTCCTGCACGTTTTGGGGACAAGGACGGTGGAAAACATGTGTAATGACTTATTCCGACTGGCTTGGCACTAGCCGGGCTCAGATTGGTTGCAGATGGGAGGCAAAGCAGTAGTTCCTTGGTGCGTGTTTATTTTTTTTCCCACTTTACGAGTGCCACTGGACTCCCAAGTTACAGCACTAAAAGGCGCAAATAGAACTGGTGAATGCACCTGAAGTAGTGACAGCTCAGAGGGCCAGACACTGTTTAGCAGGTTGTTTGCATTTGCAAGCAGAAAGTAGGGCAATTACTCCTTTTTCAATTATTTATAAGCTTTAATAACGCCAGTCACTTTTGGAAGTTTAATCTCTGTGAAATATTCATGGCTTTGAAATTGAACGGTTCCAGGCTGCGGGCTCCTTTTGCAACCCCATCCCCCAGACCTCCTTGTGTTTGTTTTATACTGACAAGTCTTGAATGTGGTTCCTGGTTTGGAGAAAACGCAAGCCTGTGTGATATATATTCACGCTGACAAACTCTGTCATATGCCTTGTGGACAAAGGTATGTGTACACGAGTCAATATCACCATAATGTCAACGTTATCATTGTATTATCCATCCATTTTCAACACCGCTTATCCTGAGCAGGGTCACGGGGAGGTGGAGCCTATTCCAGCTGACTTTGGGCGAAAGGAGGACTACCCCCTGAACTGATCGGCAGCCAGTCGCAGGGCACATAGAGAGACGAACAACTGTTCACACCCACATCCTCACAGTCGCTGAGTGGGAACCGATCCCACGCTGCCTGCACATTCAGGCAAGTGTACCACGACACGATCAGCGACATCATTGTATTAAATAGATGTCATCCTGTTCGGAATGCATAAAATTCAAGTTCAAAATTAACATGCAACCAGCAAAGTGAAATCGCTCACAGGGTGCATAATGACACACAATGATTTTTGGCTAATGTTAGAGTTTCACGAGTACATGGTGGATCTCAGAGATTGATTGTCTTCCATCAACTGACAGAGTATCTCTATGAGAGTGCGAACTTGTTAACTTTGACAACATCCGACAACACACCTTCAAGTGCAAATATTTATTCTGCAACTATACACTCTTTCAGCCTTCACCAAGGAAAGGCAATGAGCCGGTCATATTGCCACCTAAAGCATGAGAAACCTTTGTAAAGAGGCAGTATACCTCATAACGACACGGTGAACAGCAATTTCAGAGACACATATAAAAAAAGTTCAATGTGATGATGAAAATAGAATATACATGATCAAACAGCAAAATGTGTGAGCATGCTGACAGGTTGGATAACAACAGGGTGGACATTTTTGGCTAATTTTAGCATTGAATGAGCACATGGTGGATCTTCACTTCGCCGTCACCTAACAGGCTGACTGCAAGTTTTTGTCTCAAATGATATTTGTCGGTGCGAGGGTGCACATGGCAAGCTTGACAACATTTATTCTGCAACGACCCAGTGTTTCCCTTGAAAACATAATGGTGGTTGTATCACTGAAAACATCAGGGGGGAATTTTAAAGGGCCGGTGACACCAAACGGACATGGTGGACAGTCTTGTAATTCTGTCCACATCATTTGCAGCAATATGACGTCTTTGTTGGGTGCCTCGGAAATGTTTCCTTGATGGGAAAATGAACAAATGATGGCAGGGTTGGGGAGAAAACAATCCCACTCCCTGCTTGAGCCATTTCCCATCATTCCTGCACTCGCCTACTGTGCACGCCACCTATTCCAGCCACACTATACAACAACGGTAATCACTCCCAATAAGACCAAGGCCCATTTGCTAACAGTCCACTGAGTGACAGACGGGTGTATGATCAGGGTAATTGCGGAAATTAGACATCTTCCCCTTTCAGACCAAACATATCATTTAGGGAGTGATCGGAGCCGCATCTCAGCCTTGCATGCTCATGGCTTTGATTTACACACGAGTGGTCCAATAATAACCACGCTTAAGGCGCACATTTGCAATGACAGGCTTTTGTATTCCAGGTACAAAGTAGATCTCTCTCTCTCTCTCTCTCTCTCTCTCGATATATGTATATATATGTTTATATATATATATATATATATATATATATAAACACACATGATATTTTGGGGGGAAATAGTGCATTTCTTTGCAGAAAGTAATGAGACGCCTCTCACTTCTATCAGTAAGGATATCCTGGACAAATCCCATCATGCTCTGCGTGCAGTTTCCAAGCAACACAGCCAGTCATGGCTGAATTACAATATTACACTGTTCCCAGTCGTCTGAATTACTTCTTGGCTCCTCGGAATGCATTAGTGAACAGCAGAGGTCCATAACAGAGCCAACAGGTGTGCTGTGTATATATACACAAAGCTTTATATTATGATGATGGGTGGATGCAGCAGTGGAGCGCAGTGAGCTATTATCCGCCTTATGTTTATTTACGAGCAGCACAACTGCTGAATGGCTTTTTGCAGGTGCCGCAACAATTGGATTTGGTATTAAAAGGACGGCGGGCGCAATCGGTCGATCTGCTGCACAAGCACTCCCGAGTGGTTTCACTGAGGACCTGGAGTGTCAGTCAGTCTCTTTTTGACGTAGTGGCACCGCTATGAAGCTGACCTGAGGAGGGGTTGGGGGCGGGGGGGTGTCGAAGGGCACGGCGCCGGTGTTTTTCTGGGTTGCCATGGCACCCGGAACCTGTTTTGTCCTGAAATGACCATTGGAACTGCAACGGTTGACAACAGTTGCTTTTCAGCGGCTGTACTGTATATTAAAGCACTCACCATTTTGTGGGCTATGCTATACGCCATTTGAGCATTTATTCCCTACCTTTGATATCCACGTACTTGTACGCTTCGGCCTCATTAGCAAGACGATTCAGCGCCCTAGTAGAACAGCTGACTTATTCGAGTCAGACCACTCAATGCTGTTTGAGCAGTCATTCAATATCAACCTTATCCAATTTAATGGCCAAGTACGAGTCATCTCTGTCCCTCACGAGTACGACAACATTGGCGTAGTGGTGGGAAAACAAACATTCCGCGTCAGGCCTACAACTAGGAAACTATATTATCTTCATCGTGAAGATAAGGGGCGTCCTTGTACTTGTTTTACTTTTTTATTGTGTTTAAAAATGCACATTTCTATTGTCCAAAAGACCAAAAAGAGATGCACCAGTTGAGTGCGGTGTCTCCCAAATCACCTTGTAATGTTGTATGCCCAAGTGCCATTTTTTTGTCATGTGGGCCCATCTGTATTTATCAAGCTCCTCTGCGCGACTGAGAGCACACGCTACCATCTTGATAGGAGTGCAGAGTCCATGTAAATGCCAAGTGGCACTCGGCCATGTTTGTTGCCAGGCGGTGAAATGTTAAATAAGGACACCGTGTGTTTGGACTGGTAATCAACACAACGGAGCAGAGGACAGAAATTATGTGGTGTCAAACTCATTACTCAGCGCGGGCCAACATCGTAGTTACGGTTTCACCTCATCATTTTGTACATAACCAGTGAGTCTCAAAGGTTGAATGCTTTTCATCTTTCATTTTTACATCTCAAATGATCTTTGCCCACTGAAATGAATGGAAATGCCATTCATCTGTTCCGGTCTTCCCTCAACTCAACTCAACTGTATTTATAGAGCACTTTCAAACAGCCATCGCTGCATACAAAGTGCTGTACATGGAGTAATTCAACATATACAACAAACAGTAAAGCAAATCGGTAATAAAGACGGTAGAAAGCACCGAACAGCAAAACCAAGAACAAATCTAAGTCATGCTGAGTCAAATGCCAAAGAATACAAGTGAGTTTTGAGGTGGGTTTTGAAGATGGGCAGCGAGGAGGCTTGCCGAATGTTCAGTGGGAGGTCATTCCAGAGAGAGGGACCAGCAACAGAAAAGGCTCGATCCCCTCTGAGCCTCCGTTTAGTTCTTGGTACTTCTAATAATGTCTGGTCCGCAGACCTGAGGCGCCCTCCCAAAAACAATGAAAAATGTGTATTTTTATGAGGAAAAATAGCACTCTTTCCTAGTCTACTTCATCACAACCATTTTAGAATTAAAAGTAATTTGACGGTTTTTGTCACACCTCTCATCAGGGTCACACTAATATTTGTCATTCTTCGCATAGGATAAAGAATATATGACGACTGCTGCATATGAATATTTGAGTACTCTTACATTGTTCATGTACATGCGATGATTCATTTGCTGTGTTAGTGTTAGCATGAAGCTAGTGGACTGAAAAGCTAAGCTATGTGGTTGTTTTCTATACACAAGGCATAATTCTCTTTTTATTTATGTATTTATGTATTTATTTATTTATTGACAGTCAAATTTAACTTGGAGTGGCAATTTGTAAACAATTGTTGACTATTTGCCAAAGTGCTGCTGACTGCGAAGAGAGTTGAGTTGACTTCATTGCAGAAATCGGTTTCAGATTTTCTGGTAAAATGAAAAGAACAAATCCATTTCCCAAGACACATGAAGTACACACACTTCATTTGCTTTAGTAGGACACAAACATAATAGGGTACACCGGCTCTCGCCCCCAGGCCTTGAGTTTAACACCTGTGCTGTTGATCAACCGCCAAGCAGCGTTGTTGTTCTTGCTATATTTGTATGCTAGTTGTGCTCTAAAATGAATAATTCAGTTTCCCCCTCTGGAGCAGTTCGCAGCTAATTAACAAAGAAGCGTGGTGCCAGGACCCGGGAGTCACTAGTGGATGTGACGCAGGTTCTGTGAGTGATTCAGCCGGCGCGTGAAGCAGGGGAGCGATCCGTCTCGGATTTATTGACAGTGCTGCTGCACTGACGCCCCAAATCACTGATGCATCATGGCTTGATTAATTGGAGGCCGGACAAGGGGGAAGCCTCGCGGATCAGTTAATGAAACTGCAGAGATAAAAACCCCACCCACACTGATGACTCTTGCCAACCGGGCCATTCAACCGAAGCTGCCACCGTCCCAAAAAAAAACCCCGTCTCATCTGTCTTTCTGTATGCACTTCTTTGACTCTCCGTCTGATCAAACCACGCTCCATCTGCACTCTCACTCTCAATTAGCGCTGTTGTTAGGGGAGATAAATACGTTTGCTACAGCTGCACCACTGTCCAAATTTCCCCGGAGGAGCAATTCTCAATGAGCCGATGCATCAGAGAAAGTTTGGAGAGAAGACGAGGATAAAGAGGCAGGCTTTTATACACCAGGAACAGCTGAGAATAGCTTTGAAGCTTGATTTTCAGTCATCAAGGCTTAAGATGTGTGCAGTATGTACTGTTTTGTCTAAGCAATGATGTGATTCAGTGGCGGGCCTTGAGTTTGGTACCTGGACCCTCAGTGGGGGCGTGCCTGACCGAACTACTTCACCGTCGAAATGATCGAAAAATGTCAGCGAAAAGAGGTTTTGCTCCAAGCAATCAGAGGATAGTAAAATGCTGACACGATTCAGGACCAGCATGCTGGGCTCTGGATGATAAATTGAAAGAAATCTGAATCTATTTCATGCAACGGTCCATATTGCTAATATAGTTGAACAAAAGGTGTCCAAACTATGGCCCGGGAGCATTTGTGGTCCGCCGTCCATTGTAAGCGGCCGGCAGCATATACTAAAAATGACATTTGCTACTAATAAATGTCTTTTATATACTGGAGATCTTTTCTGAATATGCAAAGATACAAATATTTATAACTAAACGAGTCACAACAGTTGTCTTCATAACAATGCGGCGAATAAAGATAATTCATTTTACATGCAAAAATGGTTTCTTCCACTTTCTGCTTTGTGTCAGGTCTGAATTTGTGAACACATCACATGAATGATTCCCATTGATTGAGCAGCTGCAATGTTTAGCAATGTTTTGAAAAAAAAAAGACTTTAAAGAGAGCTTGGAGGCACTTATGGGCCGCATGGGAACTTACCGCTGTACCCTTTTAAGCAGAGTTGAGGATCAATGGCAGAAGCTGATGAAGCCATCAATCTTGAGCACAATGAGCCAGGAATTAATGGTTGCGCCAAGAATGCATTGCAATTGGGAGCCACGCAGTGCACGTCATTGCAGCGGGATGGATGGCTGGATGAATGGAAAATGGTTTTAAAGGATTGCCCAGCATTTGTCCCTTCAGCAAAAGATAGTTAATCAAATCAAGTGGCTGGAATCTGCCGTCTCTTCATTTCCAGGGCTTGCACATAAACAACGCAGATTGAATTACCGGCCGTCTTTCCAAGTCTTGCAGCAGATCAATTATAAGCCAAGGTTTGGGGACGGCCAATTGGCTAATTTCTCTAACTCGCTTACATTTTGGACGACTTACTGAATCAAATTGCACGCTGAAAGGGAATCGCCAGGAGGGAGTTGATCAAGTTCCTTTCAACACACAATTGATGTGAAGTTTTGCCCATTATAAATATTTTCAAAATATCAACCGTGTGTCTTCACAAACATTAATTTTAATAACACATTCAGAATCATTTGAATACTTTTGTGATTTCAGAAGTGCGCATCAAACTGGCAAACTAGCAGTCTCTTGCATTAATCGGCATCTAAAAAGGGGTTGAACCAATTCGTGGGCCAATCAACAAAGAGATTTTACCATTCTGCATTGACATTAAAAGTTTGAAATCAAATAATCGCAAATGGCGTGTTTGTCACCTGGTCTTCCAGCTGGCTAAATCACAAAGGACTTTTGACTCGGCCGTCGACTGCCGTCGGTGACGGTAACCTTCTGCGGAGCAGTGAAATGGGTGACCATCCGTCTGCGCTGTATGAGAGTTGGATGGTTGTGGAAGAGCATAGCTTAGCTACGGTAGTTTCGACTAGGCCTAGTCTGAACGGTGCTAGATTTCATACCGAGGGTGAGGAACGAGGCAATGACAGCACAGGACCTAGTTTTATTAAGGACATTCCTGCTTTACTTGCAAGTCGTCACCGTTATGTTAGTCTGAGAGACATTTTAAACATTAGAAGCCTTGTCACCGACTAAATAAGCTTGCAGGTAAAACGTTCTCATCCTAATTTGAAACATAGTTGACTTTCTTTCCCCTTATGTCACTTTTGACGCTTCGTAAAAATGTTTCTGCCCAAAGAAACAAAAAACAAACAAACAAACAAAAAACTACTGTGTACTCAGTAATGAACCAACTTTGACTCAACTTTCATCACATTAGCTACAAAAAAAAAAATCTCAATTTATAAGGATCTTTTCCTGGTCAAAAGTTGTTTTTATATCACAGATTTTTAATTTTTATTTAATTTGTTTCAACAATATGCTGTCAAGGCAGAATTTCTCCTCTGTGATAATCAAGTATCGTCTTCTTATTGTAAATGAAATATAGGGGTGTGGCGTTGCGTGCTGTGGACCAATAGGATCGTCTTGTTTTCCGGGTGGGCGGGCTCGAGAGACCAGCACTTTTGCGTGCGCTCTCGCTCTCTCCGCCTCTTGTGTCTCTCTCTGCATTACGTTGAGGCAACTGTGCGCGGGGTAACAGTAAATCAGACCTCGCAGCCGGAGCAGTGAAACCGAAAACCTGTAAACCTCGTCGCTGTATTTTTGGCCGCTGACAGGAGCGACTGAGTCCCCCGCCCCCCCCTCTCCCGGCCTTGTCTTTCCTTCCTCGGCTGGAGGCACCAAGAGACTTGTCCGGCGAGAGCGACGCGGCCAAGCGTTTTTCCGCCTACTTTCTGCTCGAGCTCAATATTCGTTCACACTGGAAATGTCCGAAACCAAGCCGAATGACGAGCCCAAGTTATCGACGACGGACAGGGTGGTGAAATGTGAGTACTCCATTTGCTCTTTGACATTTTCTACCCCCCACCCCCCTTCCCCACATATACACACACACACCCCGAGACGGCTTCGCGGTCGAGATGGTTGGTTGGCCGTGGAGCTGTGGAGGAAGAAGAAGGGTGTTAGCCGAGCGGTGACAGCGGCTCCGTACGAGGAAGTGAGGCTCACTCCCACTGGGTCGACCCAGTTGGGCTCCGTATGAGCCACATTGTACCTTTTCACCGTTTTCACCAGCCACCAGTGCAGCCTGCAAGTATGACACATTGTGCACAATCATTGCAAGGGCGAGTTGGAAGCTCATTTTGCATTGCACAGCCGACCATAGTTTTTTTTTTAGGGCTTCTTTTCTCACTCTACCGTTGCTTAATATTTTTTGGGGGGCGGGGAAAGGTGGGGGATATCGACACTATTCATGCCTACCTGCGTTTGACATTCCACCTTTGCAATCTAGCAAAAGAACCCCATAAAGATCGCAATCGGTTTGGGTGCACACAAAAGCAATGCAGCCAGTTGCATGCGAGTTTTCCTGTCGCGCTGACAAGGATTACAAAGACTCCCCCCCCCCCCCCCCAACACACAGACTCACCAATCCCCATCCCCGCCCCATTTCTGCCTTGTTTTTTTAGCCTCAAACTGAGTGTGACGTGCCACACTTTGCTCCAATCTGCCCTACAAAGAAGGGCTTGTGTGTGTACAGTGGTGCCGCTCGCTTGACAAGCAGCAGATGAGATGGTGCAGAATTCTTTTTAAAAACGAAAAAGGTGGCTTCACGCTTTTTGTTGCCATTCAAGAATATGACTTTATTGTCAAAGTCAGGAAAGAGAATGAAATGGTGTGTGTTAAATTCTCTGCTAGCGTAATGTTAAGAACGATGTAGATGGGTTAGTGAATGCATCGGTTTTCGAGCGTGGTGTTATAACCTGAATGAGCAATTTAGCAAAACAAATTATGTAACAGTGCTTCCAGGCATGTTCTTTATCCTCTGCAAAGAAAGACTTTGAATAGTATGTCAAGGCACCACTTTAATTCAATTCCGACTAATTCGAGACAAACAATTATCAAACCCTTTCAATGAAATTGGATGCTTCAGTATAAAAAGCAAAAAAATGTCCCAAATACTTCCGTTGCCGAACGTTAAAGGACATACACGTAATGTCTTGCTCAGTTGGCTTTTTTTTATTTCCTTGTCAATATTTCAAAAGATCACTCCCCACGACAGTCTCCAGCAACTTGAAGGCAAATTAATAATGGATATGACAAGTATGGCTTTTGAAGAGATTAAGCAATATATTCAAGATGCTCTGACGGGACTTTTCCCTGTGTCACGCGTTTGTTTTCTGCGTTCATATTTTATCATTCTTTATTCAAATGCACTATAAATACCGACTTTGCGATTCAGAGGTACTCGGGCACTCGGAATTGTTTATTCCATTGCGAGAAGTGTGTGTTTTGCTTATTGTGACAACACAGGTGCTTTGCTTTGTGTGTACAAAGCAGCTTTCCAAAATTCCTCCAGGCTAAAGGTGCGAAGTCACTTTTTTGTCCGCCACCTATCTGGCCCTGCCGCAAGCTTTCGGTCCAACTCTGAATCCATTTGGCACTGCGCAGGAGCCTCGTGACCGAGAATGCGATAAGCAGCTTTTTGCATCATCTGTTCATTTCTTGCTTGTGTCCCTTCCTGTTTGTTGAGTTGCTCAAGATTTCTTCATCACAGTGAGGTGGAGCGCAGGAAACGGCATGACTTGAGCTTACTGGCGATGCCTTTCTGATGAGACTTTGTTATCCAACATTCTTGTTTCAGTGTCGGAGAAAATTGTCTCTTTGTCCGTGTCGCAGTCCTATAAAGACATTGTGGTTTGTAGTGCATTCAATGTGTTTCTCTGAGTGCTGAGGATATTTGTCTGTTTTTGACACTTGGAGTGGCCTTTAAAAAAAATGCAGTCAATTGGCGAGCCCAAGGCAAGGGAAAAATTTGCTCTGAATAATACCAGAAAGAAGGTAAAAAAAAAAAAAAAAACCTAAGTGAGGTCATTGTAGTTGATGAAAAGTATTGCAATTACAAAAATTGAACAATTGACTCTTTCTAATCCAGCTATTTTCATAAGGAGAACCTATTGAGTTCCAGCCACTTGAGAACATTCTGACTGATCTTTCAAGGCTCATGGAAAATGATGTTTTATGACTATGGAAACACATAAACTACAAAATGAAAGAATACGCTCTCGTCTTTCTTCACCAAAAAAGTTTGTTTCTACCGTATGCCATTGTTTTGGTAATCAGCAGTCGAGCATGGCTTGGGTTCTACCCAAATCACCTCGTTTGGACCAAAAAAACGCAGCAAACAAGGTCTTGATGCAAATGATTTTTGTTGTGGTGACACCTCAAACACCTGTACAGTCCTTTTCTTCTGTTAAATATGAACAACAACAATGAAAATGTGCTTTCAATGGCACAATAATGACAGATCATCACCAGTGTAACAATTTTACGTTTGGCAAACTACAAACTATTTGCACACCATTTGGTCGTAATAGTAGTAGTAGTAATATTTAGTAGTGTGTGTGCATGCCATGACATCTACTTCTAAGTTTAAATAAAAAAATCATCTTTTCTGTCTTTTATGATACTCTTTGCATTTGAATTAACATGACAAACACTTTGATCAACCACAAGTGGCTTGTAACGGTCAAATTTCTAAATCTCTGCGTTATCCGCATTCTGTTGATACATGTGATCTCAGTAAAGTGAGACCCAATGTTGCCATCTGCTGGCTATAGTTGTTATGTGTGTTTATTTATTAGTTTTTAACTTTCCCATTGCCAGAAATAAATAAATGAAAATTGTAGTTGACGACAGAGTTGCTCGTTAGGATTCCCGACAATATTTCCCTTCAACGGCACTCAAATAGTTGATATCTTAAATGAGCTTGTGGGGTTTTATTTTGGTATTCATCTGTAGAGAATGAATAAGATCAAACAGTCGCCTAAAACTTTGTGAAATTTATCAAAACTAACAAACGTGCTCTAAAACGAACTGAAATTGAAATAAATGCCAACACAAAATGAAAACGAACTGTAATGAAACAACCCAAACTATTATGTAAAGTGACTTTGGGGAAACGATGTTACTAGCTTAGCACAACGCGGGTCTTTCAGTCTAATGCTCTTCAACTAAAGCTGGATGCTAAACACACATTTGACAGTGGCCATGCTCCAAATGGCGGTAATGGGTGTTTTTCTGCTCAGGCGCACCGAGGACCACATCACCACAAGCAGAGACCGATCACATGTGACAATTTGACTTTTGCCGGGAGGCCACCTGACGCGTGCGCGTTTGCGCGTGCGTGCTGGAGAGCTCGCCATGCTGACGGCAGGATGTGAAAATCGGCAGCCAGCTGGAGTCATTTTTAGTCCAGAACGTAAACAAGAGCCACGTATTTGATCCTAATCATCAGCGGATGCTTCTACTTGTGTGTATACCACCGAGTGGATATTTGTATTCATTCATTCATTCATTCATTTTCCGAACCACTTTATCCTGACTTGGGTCCGGGATATTTGTATTCTGTCGTTTTGATTAAAAATATTTTGAAAATTTATTCAGAGTTGGAAGTGGACTTGGATTACTTTGGGCCGTATTCGCCATTGCGATTGATCTTCCATTCCATTCCGTCTCCTCAAGGGAATCATATCTTCACCTCACATTTTATACCCATGTTGAACCGTAAATCAGGATGAAAGCAACTTGATTTGCAATGACTGTACATCATCTCCCATGAGTTTGTTTATTACTGACATGGAAACGCTTTATTAGATACAAGCAAGCTGCCTTTCAAATCAATCCGACTTTGGATTTGACACTTCCTGTCATACCATCATTGGCAGCGCTTAAGTGGGCTGGTATGCTGGTACAGAGTACAACCGCTTCTCACTTTTACCCTTTAGCGTACCGGGACTTCACAGTACGCTCTCAAGTTCTCCTTTGCACTCTATCATGCTCAGGATTCGGTTGACCCACCCAAAAAACAAAATCTGCCTCGCCTATCAGTTTATTTGGTGTGTGTGTGTGCTGTCGTTTTAAACATGTCAAAGAAGCTGCAAGCACACTCATAACGTCACACGTCAACAACGCAATTGCGGATTTCAAAATAAAAGTTTACCAAGCAACACATTAAAACCAATGCAATGGCATTAGAAGCTTTTACGTTGAAGTTGGCCCATTGTGGTGGGGTGACGTCAAGGTTTGACTCCGCCTTACACTAAGAAACCGCCATCGTAAGATAACGGCACAAGTCTCCATCCTTTGCGGCTCGCCGCTTAACTTTGATGTCTCGCGATGCGCACGAGATATGAGGTGCATTCAAATGCGGTCGGACATTTCCCACTCAGGCTTGGTCGATACATACGGGGTTGAGAAAGTAATGTAAAAATATATTTAATAATATCAAATAAAATTCCGGGAGGTGGGGTTTTAACTGGAGCTACACAAATTTTTCATGGGGCTTTAGCACCTCCTCGCCCTGGTGCAGCACCATCCTTGGTCCCGTCACGGTGTTGTGAAGGTGCATCCTTCGAACCTTTGACGCTCATTAGATTAAGAATTAGGCTCTGTTGTGGATTTAGGGCACGGCAAAGCGACGGATTTGGCCAGATTAAGCTCCATATAGGGGGATAACGGCGGCTCTGCTCGGAGGTTGTAATCTGACTCTGTGGATGACGCCTGCTAATTCACGTGAACAAATGGACGCGTGGTGCTTAAAAAGATGAAGGAGCAGCTTGTGAAGTGACGAGATGAAGTTTGAATGGCCGCTCTTGTGCCCGTTTTGACATCGCCGATTGTTTTCTCTGCAGATGCAAAGCATTCAGCGGCTTTCATCTCGTGGCCGCGAGACATCAATTTACCTCGCTTTTTTGGGTGGGGGAGGGGGAGCATTGGCGATTGACAAAAAAAAAAAATAATCATTTGGAAGGGAAACAATATTGGCGTGTTACTAGATGCCTCGGTCGTGGATTCCGTGCGTTAATAGAGACTGTGTGTGTACACTATGCAGAAGTCTACTTTTAGACAAGTTGGCAGTGCGGGGGAGAAGAGGCTAACCCAGTCAGCTGCCAGCTAGCGGGTTCGAGTGGTGGTTGTAAATCTGTTTCCTCACCCTTACGGAGCAGGCACTGGGATAACGCGCTTGTGTGGATGGATCTGTGTACGTGCACTTTGTTCAGTGGCATAACACGCTTGGATCATGTCTCAGCTCAATCAGTATTCAGGAATTGACGTTTGATTGTTAAAATAATAGTCCATTTAGTGACAAACAAGCACCGAGGTGACTGACGACGCCAACTAACCAGCCATCAGTGGCTTTTCACGTGACGATCTCGTCTTATTTCCAAAATCATTGTTTGACTTTTTTTTATTCATGACACAAACACATTCTTCTGCTAACTATCATAACCAATACCCTGTGAGATCCATACATAAATCTGTTCCCTATGTCTGTTTCAGATTGTCCGGATAAACGTCAGTTGGCAAATCGATGGGATTTTCAGTCAGAAGTGGTGCGCCGCGAACTGACTTAGACGTCTCATGTAACATGTTACGGTCATGCTATTCTTCAGAGTTGTGTTCAAGAAAAAAAATCAGGAGGGCCAGATAGTTGATACTGCGACTTCAATTGAATTGAATTGAATACAACTTTATTGTCAAATGTGCTGTACGTATGTGTAACATACAGCACAGATGAAATTTCTTCCCTCTCAACATAAAACATCAAATGAACAGTATAGAACTTAAGTCTCTCTATACCCATTCATAGTCAGCAAGCGGAACATTTCCTGTCATGGAATTAGGTCAGTATGTCAGCATTCCTAGTTCTGGTGTCTCTCTCTTTTTTTTTTTTTTTTTTTTTTTAACTGGCGCCAAAAACAGAAGTGTCATCGTTTGAGGTAGTCAATCTCAAGTATTAATGAACCAGATGTCACACCTTAGTGCTGTCTGACTGTTTGTGTATCCCCAGAACACACACACACACACACACACACACACACACACACACACACACACACACACACACACACACACACACTTGTGACTTTGCCCTTATTATCATGAGGAGGCTTCCTGTGGGGAAAACATACCTGGAGTGTAATTCTGTGGTGAGCGAACAGGGGCAAGCCCCTCCATGCTATTTTGAAACACACACACACACACACACACACACACACACACACACACACACACACACACACACACACCCACACACAACCAAACACACCACACACACACACACACAGGATTTTCATTTGGAGACCCCCTTTCACTCGCTTATGCCATCATAATCATGTCCAGGAAATGTCAAATGACAAAGCTCTTATCGGATTTCTGTCTGTGAAAGTGCGCAGAGGTTTGAATTTCTTTGCATTCAGGTTGTTAATTGTTGCATATCAGCTGTCAAAGTACTGCTATTCCCATTTGTCCTCGAGGGTTGTCGCACCGCATTCCACTGCAGGTTCACTTTGGAGTTTTGCTCCCTTTTTTTTTTTTTTTTTTTTTAATCTGGTAATGGCATCAAGGGCTTTAATGGCATTTAGATGAGGCTGCAGTTTTGAACAGAGAGGATTTTGTATATTTTATATCTCACAGCCATTAAGCAAATGAGCAAAAATGTGGCCAATTGAGAAAAGCCCTAATTACAGATGGGAAATGCTCATCAGTCTTGCAGGTTTTTTTTTGGGGGGGGGGGGGGGGGTAAATTTTCTATCGCCACTCCTTGCTTCACCTGCTGTTTGATATGACAACCCGAGGGAAACGTTTTCCCATCTTTCAGGTGTCATTAGCTCACTAACTTCATTGTGTGGACAAAAGAGAAACTCCAGCTATACAAATACAGCTGGAGGTGAGCGCAGGCCTCAAGGTTTATTTACATTGGTTGGCATTCGCTGATCACAGGCTGCCCCGCTCCGAGTGAAGCTTCTTGTTCCACGTGGTGCTTGGGAGTGAGCAGCCTGCCGGGATACGGTCTTGGCATTTCATTTATTTTTCTGCATTTGCACTTCTTGATGCTACTGACTGATATCGCTTAGATTTTTTTTTTTTTTTTTTTGGGGGGGGGGCAGGGGGAATTAAATTTTAACAGCGTGTTTTGATACACTGCGTTTAGGGGGCGGACGGGGATTTCGATTATATTTTTTTTTTTTTTTTTTGTGGGGGGGTATATTTTGATATCACAACAACAGAAAGCACTCCAAACCGTAATGGGCAAGGCGAGTCGGCACGTCACCCGTGACAATGGTTATTTATTTATTTTTAAATAAATGCTATAATGAAACCACAAAAAGCCAAAGAAGAGTGACAAAAAACATGGCCTGCGATGTCTCGCGAGTCCACAGTCATTAATGATTAGCATGCTTTTATTTTGAAGTTGTTCCCAGCAGCCTGTCGCGGTTTCATGACTGAATTGACTCACCTCCCAGGTTGTGTTTGGGGTATCACAGACTCTTGCTACCGACAACAATACAACGTCCTGAAATAATGTTCAGTTGCTAATTAAGGACGTCAGAACGATGACTTCATTACGCCGAAACTGTATTGTATGGCGCCTGTTGCCAGCGTTTAGCGCTGACACTCCGCTAGCAGCGCTCAAGTTAAGTTAATTGATGTAAACATGACTGCACGTTTTAATGCTGACGCAGTTGTCGACACCGCTGATCACTGTCGGACAAGCCAGGCTTACTCAAGTGTGTTGTTTCAGCAAGCAAAATCGCTACTGTGGTTCTGACGTCACTTTGACTCAAACGATGGCGACAGATTCATCCAAAATTCTCACTCATGTTTATCAAGAGGAACATAGTGTGCTGTTAATCAGTTTAGATTTAAGTTTCAAGTGTTGATGATCTAATAATGAAAACCAGTTCGCCCTTTTTTATTCAGAAATGTGGGGGAGGGGGGGTTGTTGCCTTCTGTATCTTTAACCAAGCAAAAAATATCTACATTTTTATTTTTTCCCCAAACACTCGATTATTCAATACAATTTTCAATAGGATATACAAAGATCAAAATATTACATAACTGCAGGCCTAAACAATACCAGATTTATGATGCATAAACATTTCCGTCTTACAGGTTAGGTTTACGCTAAAATAAAGGCAAAAGAACCATTCGAGGCATCGCTTTGATGGCGCTCATGACTTGAGTGTGCTGTCGGACAAAAAAAAAAAAAAAAAAAAAAGGCCGAGGACTGATAACATTTGAACCAGGCCATTCAGCCTTTTCTACCCACGTGGGGGGAGGAGGACCTGGCCTACCCGCTCAAAGCAAACCTTGGAGAGGTTGAAGTGAGGCCCAATCGTGACCGAGGTCTTTGTGCGTGTGTGTGCTTGTGCGTGTGTGTGTTGTTGTTGAGCAGGACTTGGTGCTTATCTGCTGCTCTGCCCTTGATGTGAAATTTCATTAGCGCCACCCGCTCATTCCCTCCTGCTATGTCCAATTTCTCCGCTTTGCAGTTAAATGAATTTTGCACTGAAGCCACATGTGATAAAGTGCGGTTTGCCGTGAGCCCGAGGCGAAGCAAAGTGTCTCAAACCCTCTGGAAATGAAGCCCACTCCTTCGGACTTGGCCTCCACCGTTGCCAGGCAATCACACATCTCATCAGCCCATCTTAGAGCGAGCTTCCGTTGGCCAGATTGCGTGGAGGTTAGTATGTCCCACGGCTCCCATTGATTATTCTTCTTTGCCCGTCTAAGCATCGCCGGGGAGTCCTGCATCGCGCTCAGCAATCGTTTGATCCCTGATGCCGTCTCACTCCACGTTAGAATAGAGCCAGTCGAGCTTGTAGGTGGGGGGAACACCCGCTCTCAGGGGTATTGTGGCGAGCAATGAGACCCCTTAGTGGAGATGCAATGGAACCTCGGTTCACCGACTCAACTCATTCCGGAACGTTCATGAACCCACGCCTGTTTCACATTGAATCAAACTGAACCAAGTCACGGCAGTATTTATTTAGCTATTTTTGCATTTTGTTCACAAACCCGAGGCATTTGGGTAATGGGGTAGCAGGGAATTAGGGTTGAAACGATATATCAAATACCCGAAATAAAAAGTTGACTCAAGTGATCATTTTTCCCCACGGACGAATGTCTCTGCCGTTTCAGTTGGGGTACTGCTGCTGAACAAACGCTATCATGCAGTCGGTGAAGTGGAAACGATGTTGAGCTCGGGCGGCTGACTCGCCCCTTTGCAACGTCTCTCCGTCAGAGCCATGTCGTAATGACAAAACACGCTTGATGCTTCAAGCCTGTCTTCCTATACAGAATGTAATCCGATCCCCCTGGAGGAACGCGGTGCGCTTTGGGCACAGCCAAAGTGAAGTACCAGTCAGCCGGTCCACCCGCCGAGAATGTAACTAAGTGATTTGAAGCCGGTGCTCCGGTTGCAGGCAACCAAAGAAAAATCAAGTTCGCCTCCGCCATCCTCAAAAATGCATTCATGATATATTTCCATCTTATATACTTCTTGAAAAGGAACAATGTGACATTATCCGGGAACTGCACGAAGGCGTCTTTTATTTCTCTTTGTTTTAGAGCCGGCCCTCCTTCTGCGCCCAAACAGATGGAGTATACATACAGGGCCGTCTCTATTCGGCCGTATTTGCTTTGAAGGAAAATAAATAAAATGTGTTGTGACACAGCAAACTGGCAGAGTATCCACCATATGTTCTTTCAGCCTATACCATCAAGAAATATGGTTTCAAGAGCCATATTTAAATGGCAGTTCAGCAACATTGTCTGCTTTTTTTGTCAGTCACAAGGGAGGTGAGGTCGAACGTGAGCCCGCAAGCCGACGCGACAGTTGCAGAGGCGGACAAAGTTTGGATCCAAAAAGTCCGAATCGCCGTAATGTAAACTTACTGACTCGCCGCAGGGATCAGCGCAACGACCTGGGCAGCCGCAACCTGGATTTTGGAAAGGAGGCCCTGACCCACTCGGTGACGTCGCCTTCCTCCGACTGAACAGCGGGTCGCGAATGTGGCGCTAACTACCTTTAAGCTCGCGGCTGCCCGTAAAGCCTGCACAGATGGTGCCTTCTGCATAATACGCTGCCAGTGAATTTGGAAAGTGCTCTCTCTGCAGTATGGAGGTCAGGCTGGCGGCAGAGGAGGATGATTTACTCTCCGGTCCCTTTTAGCCCACAGCGCTTGCATAATCGCCTGCTACTTCAGGGGCTCCGTCACAGCTTCTCTAGTTTTATAGAGCACCACTGGGGAGCTGGTAATGGCGAGACAAGGTGTGCGCGTTCACTCATAGCCGATGCTGACTCAGAATTCCTTTGCTTGTTAGAGATTCAAGTCTTTTATCAGCCAACCTTGTCTGGCTTTTTTTTTTTCCCCCCCGCCCCTTCAGTTCTTGGCCGTTGGGTACTCCTGGCAAGAGCGGGAGCACCCGTCACGCCCACACAGGCGCGGCCCTGATACAGCCGTGGTCTTTTAGAGGTGGGCGTGGGCAAAGAGGGGGGATCAGGAAGCCGTTGTTAATGGACAGGGGATTTTTAGGGCTCATGTTGTTTTGGCAAGAAGCAGTAGGAGGAGGTGGCTGGCTGCGCCATCCCATTGCCTCGCCACCTGTCCTGAAAAACCGCTGTCACTATGCCAGAAATAAAAGTCAACCTCTAAACACACTGCATGTTACGATGAAGCGCGGTGCGGTATTTCAGTCAAATAGCACTCGTGGGGCTTTTTTTTTTTTTTTTCTCACGGTGCCTTGGTAAAATGCTTTCTCACATACCCGAGGGTGCTATTCCTGCATCCTGAGCAGGGCTTGCCCCAATTAACAGACAAATGTGATAGTTGGAGACTGGTATTTAATTTTTTTTTTTTTGTTTTGGAGACGAGCAGTTGTTATCTTCTGGCCGAAGGCTTGTTGGTCCTGGCATTTAATTTGCGTCATCCTCTGGTCCGGTGTGCGCCGTCGACAAAGTGTGGGTGCAAATCTAGACCAAGCTCAACCCCTCCGCATGAGTGTTGTAATTGCAGAGGAGAACTGTCCACAAGTCGGCTGCCAACGAGCCCTCCTTGAGAGGTGCGATCACGCCTGTTCAGGCATATTTATGCTCGAGACAAACTGTGAATGTGTAGAGAGAATAGCGGAGTCGAAAAGTGCAAACCATGATTAGACCGAACTCCTAGACTTGATGTCCGTAGAATAGACCATGAGGCTCCTATGAAGCCGTCAGGTGAAATAGTCGACGCATTTACTCGCTGTGATGATGTGTTTATTCAATTTTACCTCTGAACCTTCGGATGTTGGAGGTTTTTGTGATGAGAACTGCGACTGAACTGCACTCGGTCTGACACGTCCCTCGTCAGCATGTCACTCAACCAACAAGGATCACTGGCCGGGCTCTCCAGGGTGAGTGGGGGACATATGTTTGCAATAGAACCGACTTGTTAGTCCCTCCCACTACAAGCACCAGTTGACAGCTCGATGGAGGGTGGCGAGCCAACTCACAAAGGTGGTCTGTGCATGTGCAAAAGCCTCTTTTTGTCCTGACGGGAACACAAACGTGCATACAAATCCCTTCCCGCTTCGCTGTTTCTAATGTGCTGAAAGCCGTCCAGTGAGAGTTTGTGGTCATATCGCACAGATGGAAAGACAGCTTTTGTCTTTGCTACCCAGTGCATCCCCACCATATTTCGGTTCATTGATCCTCGCCCCAAGTGTAGTCCCACATTGTGCTGCAAAATCCCAGGCGGCACCGAGGCCTGCTGGAAGACATGCCGCACAGTTAACAGAAGAGGCAGAAGGTTGTCGACTATATTTCAAGCGTCACTTTTCCCACAGTGTGGAGAGACTGAGCTGTGACTCTTGTTGTATGCTCCGTTTTTATATGCCCTTGCTCGTGTGAATCAAAGTAGCCGTTGTTTTTATACGGTCTGTGCCGCTTATGGACTTGTGCGAATGGACAAACAATTCCGCTTTGTTTCCGGAGCGAAAAGTGAAGCTACCGGCGGCCATCTTACATTGTCACTTGCGAAGCGCGCCTAACTTGCATGCATGCATTGACTTTTCTGCGGTGCTTTCGCGTTATTTTCTGTCCCAATGCGGAAAATGCCACAGTGTGTCGCATGCTGTTTTACTAATCAGTCTGTGAGAAGCGTTACATGCAGATTTAATCGGTCAGAATATGATTGTAAATTTGATCTTTTAAGGCATAGCTACTCAAAAGATCACAGTGTCAGAACCATCAACAATGAAATGAAAGCAAAGCCCATCAAGACGAAACTCACTGCACAATGTAGACCTAACCTCTGTAAGTCACGAGTCACGTTACTGAGATAATATACACTGAATGAAGTTTATTGTTTGGGAGGCTCTCGTGACTGTACACATAGCGTTAAACACGCACCGAAAAGTGATTTCAGTGAAAAAACAAATTGCCAGTAAGATGGCCAAACGTAAGCGGCACGGGGCCAATTTTTAGTTCACTCCAACATAAGTCTGTGGTGCCCAGTGAGGAACGTATCTCCTGCGAGGTTCTCTAATACTTCATTTGCATTCCTTTCCACTGGAAGCGGCCTTTAGTTTGAGGTTCAGTAAAAGCTGTAGACTGAATAGAAATTCAATTAAACAAACTGGGCCAAACTGTTCTCTCATCAACTGCTGCCAATCATTTCCAGTTCGCGCCAACCCTGCAGGCAACATCGCAATGCTGTTCACGTCCGGGTGTCCTCAAACTTGCAGTTTGTGTACAGGGCTCAAAAGTGCGGCACATTTTTTTTCAATGTGTGCTCGAAAAAACGTCATCCGGTCGCACCAGTGCGAGTGCATGTTTTAACGGCCGTACCGTTCCATACAGTGGTACCTCTATTTACGAAATTAATTGGTTCTGGAAGAAATTTCTGAACGAGAAAATTTTGTAAGTAGAGACGTGTTTTACATGTAAATGCCCTAATCCGTTCCAAGCCCCGCCCCCAAAAAAACCATTCAGACATAAATGTTTCCGACAGCATAAAAATGCATCACAATATGTAACAAATACATGTTACAATTAGATTATTGCACAATAAATGAGAGTTGTGCATAATGTCAAAAACAAAGAATGAAGAACAAAAATGATGGTAATTTAACTTTTAACTGTTCTCATTGTTTTTTGCCGTCTTTAGTTCATGTTCTCTCTCAGCAGTGGTTTTTGCCTGGCGTTTTGTAAAGAACTGATCCGAGGATGTTTGCTTTTGTTGGTGTTTAACAATCCTTCAAAAATGTCCAAGGCAAACATACGCACAGTGAGCGATCGCCTGACTGGTGAACACTTTTTCTGGGTGATTCACATTTACATAAAACTATCAGAGCGCCTCATGGTCCCAGGGGCGAATGACGAGGACGCTGCATAGACACACATCTATTTATCTACATGCATAGACACACACGGTAGAGGTCCCTCTTAGCCAATGGGATGCCAGGATAATGCTCTGTAATAGCCAATGGCAGAGCAGCTCTAAGTATGTTGCGTTCAGGAAACTCGGAGCTGCGCCATACTGTATTTTGACCTTTCGTATCTTGAAATTTCTTTCGGAACAAGAGGCAATATTTTCGTATGTTGATATGTTTTTAAGTAGAGGTACCACTGTACAGCAAAAGTGCTCCAACTCTGTCCGCCTGCATAGAGAAGGTGGAACACGCATCAAGTCCATCCATCCATCCATTATCTGATCCGCTTATCCACATAAGGGTCGTGGGCGTGTTGGAGCCTATCTCAGCTGTCTTGCGGCAGCAGGCAGAGTACACTCTAAACCGGCTGCCAGCCAGTCGCAGGGCACTCACGGACAAACCACCGTTCAAACTCACAATCACAGCTAAGGACAATTGAGAGCAATCTTTTCAACGACCATGCAAGTCTTTGGAATGGAGGAAACCGGAGAACCCGGAGAAAACCCACGCAGGCATGGGAAGAACACGCAAACTCCACGCAGGAAGGCGGGAGCCCGGATTCGAACCCTGCACCTTTGCACTGCGAGGCGGACGTGCTAACCAGCCGCTCGCCATGTCACCTGTGAGATGACGATACATCAGCAAATATGGTTACACTGTACGATGACAAAAAAAAAAAAGACGCAACCAAATGTGTGCTTTCTTCAGTTGGCCGCACGAGTGCAACAGTCAGTGTGAAGCCCCGAGTGTAGAATTCCTGCTACATTTGCCCTTAAAAACTTGTTTTATGAAGACAAAATGGTCTCGCGATGTGGTGTCGCTGGTTTTCTTGTTAGCGTACAGGCAAACCTGCGCCCCGTCTTCCAGATCCTTTCTACCTCCTCCATTGTTCCGCTGCCGCTATGCTCCAAAGCTGATTACAGCTCCGTCTCTAATGAAAGCTAATCCTGTGTCACGGCATTGTGGAGGGAGGGGGCGGGAGCAGACCTCAGCCAGGCGAAGCCAGCGGGGGAACGTCTTCTTCAAGACCTGTCAGAACGGCTTTCGCAGGAAATGCCAGAGTGGAATCCTGGCTAGGAATTTGCGAATCTGAAAGCTGTTTTACATCGACGCTGACCTTTAGCGCCGCTGCTTCAACTTGTCATCAGTTGCAAGTTGGATGAGTGGAACCTTTGATATTTTTCATTCGGCATGAGAGCGACTTGTTGAGGAGCGATGAGCTGACATCAGTGGCGCTCCAAACGTCACCGTCGTTGCTAAAATCCTCGTGTGCTCTGAGCATCACTCTGACCTGAGCTTCCCTCGCTGCAGCTGGGAACAGGATTGGGTTCATTTCATGCTAGGATGAACGGAAATTTACAAAGCCTCTGGCTGATTCGGACCCTAGAAAGCCACGTGTTATGATATCCTTGGTATGGTCTTGGATGGGATGGCAAGGGGTACTCCTCAGTACACCGAATTGGGTCTGCGCGGTTTCATGGTCTTAGCAGTTTTAGAACATCAGGGTTTCAAAACTGCTACAACCTTCAAAGTGATGCATCCGCTCCTTCTACCGATGTTGGTGCGAGCAGTCCACAAGGACGACTTCACCGCTCGTAAAAAAAAAAAAAAAAAAAAAAAAAATCGTCTCTTTTGAGAATTTGCTTCCGATGAATGGCTGCATTAGGAGGCAATGCTTCCAATATGATATGACCTTTATGAGAGCGCCACGCATCACTTTCGGACAAAGTCAAGGTAACGTTAATGTATAACCAGGGATGCATGGAAAATTTTTAGCCGCCGTCCTCAAATGAGCACCAGAGTTTGTTGTTTGGTGCTCATTTTTTTTTTTCCTCGACCCACTGACCTCCTGAATGAACTTAAAGACCTGCGGCACATCTGGTCAAGGTTTATCATGAATATTTACAGATGTGTCATTTTAATAGAAATGAATACACTTTTTTTTTTATGTTTTATTTCCTAATTATAACACCATATCAGGGCTACACAGGCAGTGTTTTACAATACAATACAATCTACGGATTAATAAATATACAATCAATTCGTATTTAACACAATTGAGTTGCATGGCCAAAAGAAAAATGAATTGCCCGCCTCAGACTTGCGGTATAGAAAACAGTGATCCGCTAGCTAGCTAGCTGAGGAGATGTCTCTAGGGCAGCGGTCCAGTGCGCAATCTTTTATTTTATTTTTTTTTGCCCCGCAGACTGTAAGGACATATGTTGGAGCTGCGGCACAGCCCAACGGAGATAACCCTCCATCCGGTGGCTCTCCTACGACGCGTTTAGACCATTCGCGAATGTCGTCGTGAGCGAGCCTAGTCAAGCCGGCCGTCACAACAGTTGTTCACACGCTACGTCACACGCCGCGAGGGTCAACGTCACTGTAAAACCGCAAAACTGTACATGGATATCAATGCCTGACTTATCCTCTGAAGCATTCGTTGTGGCAGCTGGCTTGACTTTGAATTGAGGTTGAAATGTCGGACCGCATTCAAGCTGAATTGATTCTAGTGCGCGAAAGCGCCGCGATCGACTTGAACTGGAGCGAATTATTCAATGTGCGGTGCTCATGCGCACCGACGCACCGCTTATGTGCACCGCTGTATAAATCCCTGTCTTGAATATTTGCAGCCAGCTATGGGAGTTAGCTTGTTTACAATTGATGAACTAAATGCTAGACTTGCAACCAAGGCAAATGACAAACTTAAATAGCTAGCTAGCACGGCTAACATCAGTTCGTTTCCACTCTGATGTTACTTCACAAAGGGACTAAGAGTGCGTAAGTAGCTATTTGCTTTTTACTGTTCCAGTGTATTTTTTTTTTTTTTGAAAAATGCAATTGTTTCTTTTCTTTCTACCTTTACCAATGTAACTCAATGCTGCCGGGCATGTTGAGGCACAACGCGGTAGGTACCCCACTGAAAGTATGCAACTCTAAATTGTGACTTGCCTAGCGGATACTGTAGGATCCCCCCCACCCCCACCCGTACCCGCCATAAAACGTTTGCTTAAAACTCTGTAGTGAACCGTGACATATGGGGGATTGGAGGGGGGGTGCGTAACATAGGAGCACATTATATTTTTTTCTGCTCTCTTTTTTGCACATCATTTCATTGACTGAGCTCTCAGGCACGCGGCCCCCACCCCAGCGGCTCTGCTGCCGTATATGGCAGCTGTGACAGGGGTCCCCGGCGGCTTCTAACTGTGTCATTGATCTGCTGCCACTCCGATGGCTCGCCGCACGCACCCAATCTCCAGCAGGAATCTACTGCGGGGACTTCCCTCACACAGTGACCACTCAGCTCCGCCCCCATCGTCCCCCCCCCCCTCCCTACTTCCTGTCATCTCGCCTGACTTTGCATACATGCCGTACAGCCATCGCGCCTCCCGCGCTTCTGCCCTTGCTGCGCTAATTGATCGGGGCGATTTTTGGTTGTTCTGCCAGCGTGCTTTCTCTGCGGCGAAATCTGTCGAGCAAGCAGCGGGATTAACAGCGGCCCCTCGCCCTGTCACTCAGGTCTCGAAAGCACTGACGCCGTCTGTCAGAGCTCGATGGGCCTGACAGCCGTGCCACAATGGACGGCGGGTTTGGCGCTCACGTTGCCTTGTCCAGCTTCATAACCGGCAAACCGTGTGGATCGCCGTTCCGCCATAACGGAAGCCTTCTTTATCGTCAAGGTTTCTCCAATTTGGAGGCATCCAGCTCCACTGAATTTCAGGCCGCCTGTGGCTCCACAAGCTGTGACATCATGAACCTTATCTAAGCGGTGTTGCACGAGTTGGGCATTTCCGAGATGTAGAATAAGGGAGGATTCCTCAAGGCCAGGTGGTGACAAGTGTTTTAACCAAATTGTGACGAACATTACCTTTTTTTTCTTTTTAAATGTGTTTTTTTTCTTTCTTTGTTTTTTTCACAGCCAGTCACCCACACATGTGCAAATGAGCAGTGGTACCACCTCTGCCTCTATTTGAACTCGGAAATACCACAACAGTTTGTTTGTTATTTAGCATGACAGAATGTGTAGCATATATTTGCTGCTCGCATTTTTTTTTTTTCAGCCTTGGACCATTTTGGTGCATCGGGTAATAAGATAAAGAGTTTGACTCTCCAGGGCTGTTTCCCTGGCAACGTGCTGTACTCGCTTTCATCTGATATCTCCTCACCTGCTTGGTGGCGCCGCAGAAAAAGCTTGCATGTTGGCCGCAATGGTCAAGAACGCCTTGCAGCACGCTAATAGGCACAAATGAACTTTCATTGATGATGACACTAACTCCAGGTCATGCTATAATGAAGTGAAAGTCTTTTCAATTTGTAACCGTGTTAGACAGAAAATTGCATGATTGACATTCACGCAGGGTTGCCCCTGGCTCAAATGGAGGCGACTGATCCCCGACCGGACCGCCGGCGCTTGCCCGACAGCATTTCACAGCATCGATGCGTCATCTGGCGCCCATCCGGTTACCGTACGTCGGCAGGCGTCAGCGCTAAGTGCCCACTCCTCGTTCGACGTCTTGATGACTGTGACGTTCCATTCCCAACCGACTGCTAATTTGGCCCCAGGTGTAGGATTTTTGTGGCATGAATTAAAGCTTGCGGAGGGCGAAAAAAGCTGCGCGCGTGAAGGCGTATTATGACTTGCGGAAGGCAGTCGTCTTTGACACTGCTCCCTCGCGACGCTTGTGTTCACTTCCCGTTTGCGTCTTGATTGCCTCTGATGCTCCCGGCAGCCCTTTTTCTGGGCTCTTTCCCTTTCTACCTCAGCGATCCGTGCGAGGCACCTGCTGCTATCCCGCGCCGCATGGCGTCGTTCCCTTACTGCACGCAGATGTAATCAGCTCACTCAAATACACTTAGCTCCAAAGCGTCGCTCTGCGAGGCGTTTTGTTCAGGCCGCCTTCCATCACTAATGCATCATGAAGTGCTGCGCGCAAATTTCTAAGCGGTCCTTTTTGCCAGCAGCACTCCACAGCCTGCAGGCCCAATATTGTAGCAAGTCCTTCCTTTATTAAGTTTCGTTCTTAAATTGACTGAATCTGTTCCATCCTTTTTGGTGTAGCTGCTGCAGTCCTTTGCCATGTCAACTCAACCTTTCGTTATGTCAGAGCTTTCGTCAAGACCAGCGATGTTAAACTCGGATGCATCTGAGTTTACAATGGACTCACAAGCATATCGTATGATGTCCTTTCCAATTAAGAAAATTGATCATCTCTGGAGAGTTGGGTGGCACTTGTTGGCCCACTCAAGGCTTTGCACCCAAAGTTTTTTTTTTCCAGCGAATGGATGATGCTCGACGTATTTCATTAGCAGATGCAGCAATTACTCTCAAGCTACTGGTCATATTGCGCTGACTCCGCTTTATGAAAGCACATCTAAACTCGTTCATTTCTTTCTGGCATTCTGAAGGGACCCCGTGGTTGCCTTTGTGTCAAATGTGGCTTCTTTGGTGGACAAGTGACAAGCCGAGCGTTGGACGTCGCCTGGGGGCTCCGCACCACGCACCGTCAGCTTTTTCACCGGGACTCATTTTGCTATGAAATGGGAAGATGGTGTGCGAATTCTCCAGCTCATAGCAAACCCTGCCTGCGGTCTTTAAACTCGCTTCTTCTCGCTGGCCAATACACAGACAACCGGTCGACGTAGTTTTATTTCAACGTACCTCGGCAAGTTCATTTCAACTGCTGCTATCACAGCAGATTCAAGCCTGCAGAGCAGCTCGCCGTCGACATCCGCAAAGGGACGGACAGGCGGTTGAATTCATGAAAGGGAGAGGCACAATTGCAGCGTTTTGAGCGTCACGCTTCACATCGTGCGACGCGCCGGCAGCCGTGAAAATGATGGCTGAACGAACACGGGGACAGATGCCTTGTTTTTAATCGCCGTGCTGGCGATGGCATTTCTTGTTTTGGGACACGCACGCTTCCAGCCTGCCATTACTATGTCCCATATAATCATTTGGCAGAATTCAGCGTTAATGGAGGGCTGTTGAAAATTCCATAAGGGGGAAAGTTGAGTGCTTCCACTGTCCTGGCTGGAGGCAATGAAAGAAGGATGTGTTGAGGACAACAAGCGCTCCTTTCTCTGGGGTTATGCTTGCTGAGGTCTAGTGTTATTCTTTTTCAGAGTCTTATGTCACCTTCGGCGGCCTGCTCGCCATTCCCAGGTTTGTGGGAACTCCCATCTGAAAGGGTCGCATTGTTGCTCTGGGTGTGCCAGTGGCAGCACGACGGCAAGCATTTTAGTCACCGTTACAGACTCGACCCGAAAACCAGACGTCGCCGAGTTCTTTTATTGACATCAAAGAGAAGCGTGGGCCTCCGGTCAGAAGGCCTGGCCTTCAGGTTTGAGTGTCGCAGCAGGTGCTAAGAGGAGGTCGACCCAGGACCTTGTGTAATTCGATATTTGACGCTGGGTTGTCATTGCCCCAGATACCTGAGGGGAGCCTTGTCGTCGAGTCTTTCACAGCAAGTACAGTTCGTTTGTAGCTCGCCTATTCGGAGGGAAAGATGCATTCAAATACGCCGTCCTCAGCAAGCGTTGCTCAATTTCATTTAATACCTTCGATAAATCTCCAACGCTCCTTCACCCCTAATTTTTAGAGCAGACCTTGTACAAAAACAAAGCAGCAAGCGAGAGAAAACAAAAGTCATTTGCCAGACGCTTTTCAACGTGGAGTTCCCATATTGCAAGCCGTTGTAGAGCATTTGGACTCATTTTTCATGACCCGCAGAATCTTGTGTACTAAGACACTATCAACGCTGAGACTATCAAAGTAAAGGGCAACGCTTCAACTCCTGCACGGTCGCAACTTAAAAAGACGCACTTTGGAACTGGAAACGTGGGACTGTTTTTGATTTCAGGTGAATCGGTGCACCGTAGTACTGCCCCAATTGGATCCATAGCCCAAAAAGTATTGTCTTTGCTACACATCCACACATCTTTCACCACAATGTTATTTTTTTTTTTCCTTCAGTAATCTGCAGTTTGTGCCAATGCCTTTGACGCTAATAGATATAGAGAGTTTGCTTTTATCACCTGGAACTATGAAACAATCAAATCAAGACCGAGAAAGGGCTTTTGGTGGCCAAATATCAACTAAGAAAGGCGGCGTTAGCAACACCGACTCACCGCATGGCTCAAGTTGAATGCCAGCGGCTTTTATTACATGCCCTCATCTTTTCTCACAATCTCGACACATGTCGTTGATACCACGCTTTTCGATATTCTGTTTGAACGTGAGGTGCCGAAACTTTTTCGACTTCCGCTGAATTGGCATTTCTCTCCCTCACGAGCCACGGGACAAGTCGAAGTGTATCCCGATCTGGCTGTCCGTACAGTGGTTTAGAAATATTGGCAGACAAACTAATGTCATTTTGAACGTAGAGACAGAAGCGTGTTGACGAATAATGTCTCTATAAGCCAAAATGGAATTATCCAGAAGTGTCCTACACGGTCTGGAAAAAAATTCGTTTTGTTTCGGAGCAGTCGAACTATCACGTTTCTGCATCTATAGAAATGTGCCGTTTTAACACACAGCTGTTGCATAGATTTAAAAACGGGTCAGTTGGGACACCAAATATCATTTCACTTAGCGAGGGGATGCCAAAGTCCAGGTCTGGTTTCCGCTGATGTCACCTTCAGCGAGGATGCATGTCACGCACTCATAGCCCGCAGCACACGAGTCTTGGCTTCAAGCGTCACACCTGTTCGATGTGCAAAGCCTGCACCGAGTGAAATCTTCTTCTCAAAAGAAGCCACGCTCCGCAAGTGTTTTCGCCATTCCAACACATGCAGCAGTAGCGGCGAATAAACATCAGAAACGATGTTTTCGCGACGGTATGATGAGCCGGTTTAAAAATAGAGATGTCTGACATTTTCGTTTGGTCCCCCTGCAGCCGTTCCGTTCCCACCCAGTCATCGACTGACGGCCAAAGAGGTCTTTGACGGCGAGGGCAAGCCCAAAGTTGACGTGCTGAAAGCCCACCTGACCAAGGAGGGACGCGTGGAGGAGGCGGTGGCGCTGAGGCTCATCAGGGAGGGTGCCGCCATCCTGCGCTCAGAGAAGAACCTGCTGGACATCGAGGCCCCGGTGACAGGTCAGCGGGTGGCGAGCCGTGTTCTTGTCTTTGACTTGAAACTAACGTGGATGCTTCGCCAGATTACAATTGAGTCAACACCTGAGATACGTTTCGATCCAGACCAATCCACAATGGATGAAAATCTGCAATGAGAGAGACCGAATGATTTTTATACTCCTCCAAAATGCTCGAAACACGTACCGTAACCTACGAAAACACACAAGTAATTATTATTTTTCTTCTACATGTTAAATGGGTGCGATCAAGTTAACATTCAGACCAAATTAAGTTTTTGTATCGGGTCCGGTTTACATTCGGGTTCCAAATTAGAATTAGAGCCACTTTGGGTTTTGGACTCTAAATTGAAGTGGTTCTGATTTGTATTAGGAATGGGCAGGGTAATAGCGGGAACTCACATTTCGAATCAAAATTCATAGCCAGGCAGATGTCATTTAGAATAGATGTTCCCGAAGTTATAAACCTTCAAACAACTGCCACTTTTTGCACATGCAAAAACCCACACAAACAGACGTGTAACTCTAAATTTGGGATTGGTTGTATATTGTGAAACAACATAAATAAAATAAAAATCTCGAACATATCGAGGGCACAAAGATAAGGCACAATGACGCCAAAGCCCTGTCCAATAGGAAAGTAGTACATGGATGTTCAGGAAGTATGTTGAAGTGGTATGTCTCAGCTGAGAGACAAGCTTTGCATGTCAACGAGAAGCAAGATTTAGCCTGGGTTGTTAGCGGAAGAACTGCAAATGAGTCTTCACCTCATGCGCATGTACCGTACATGCGTACTTCCAGTCTGAGCGTTTTTTTTTAAATGTTGCAACATGCGATTAAAATTATAATGAGTTTAGGGTCATGGTTGTGGTCTATTAATAGTTTCAACTATTGCAAATTAATGTTTTTATAACATGAATTTAATGATGTCATAACATTCTGGCAATGTAACTGCTGTCCAAGCTTATTAAAAAAAACAAATGACAATTTCACCTAAATAAGGATCTTGAATGATTCCGTATTGCCACATTTAAGTCACTCCGAGCAGGAGACTCACCGAGGCACACGGCAGTGGCTATTGGTGCCTTTCTTCTTGGTCAAGTGCTCCTTCCTCCATTAGACTTTTTAATGAGGCTCCTTTGATGCTTTTCAAATCCCACACAGGATCTATGGCAACAACCCATCATTCACTCACATTATTTTGCCCCCCCCACCCGATCGCATAACTCACTATATTCCGAGTGGGTTGTTGAACCCTCGAAGCCTTTTCAGGCGCCACCGTCGAGCTCAGAGGAGGCAAAAACAAAGTGACAGCATCTCGTTACGTAAGATCTGAGTTAGGGCAATGAGATGGGACAAAATGTGAGAAGTTGGTGGGGGTGGGGGGGGGTGGAGGGGGAGGAACCCTCCTTTTTAAGAGTTGCGATGAACTATTTGTTCTCCGCTCCACCGCAGCCGCCCTGTAAACAACAGCCCAATTCCCACATGACACAAGGCCGGCGAATTAGTATGTAAATATTTTGTGTGGACGCAACGAAGCACGACACGTCGCCGCTCTCGCTTCTCTTGTGCTTGTCACGCTGACACACTTACTTCCTGGTCACGCCAGATGGTTGGTGGAGTTTTTTTTTTTTGTTGTTTTTTTTGGGGGTGGGAGGGGGTCTATGACAATTAGAATACAAGTCACACACGCACGCACACAGTAGTCGGCTGTCAGTAAAGCTTTTGGAGCCACATCACCAGGCAACATGCTTTTACAGTAATGCACAGCTCCTCACGGATTTCTAAATGGAACACATTTTATTCACTAATAGTCCTCTGGTGCGGCTGCTTTAGGGTGCCTCATTGTCGGCCTTGAGTACATGTGACATAGAGAAAGGCGGAAGAGCAAGGAGAGGGGTGGGGGGGGGGGTTCATTATTTCTTTTTTTCAGTCCGACTTGACGGCTAACGTGGACCGAAGCTCATGTGGTCTCTGAAGAGCATCTCGTGTCACCTCGGAGTGTGCGCATGTCACAGAGATAGGCAGAAGGGCAAGGGAGGGGATTTTTATTTTATTTTATTTATTTTTTTTAAAGCCTGATCTGACAGCCAGCATGTGGACCGGAGCTACAGGCCGGCGTGGCCGCTTCAGAGTGCCTAGTTATCGTGGCGATATCTAGCGATATATTTATCCAGGTAGCTTGCACTCTTATTCCTATCTATAAATGCTCTTTGTCGTTATTGCCTTCTTCTCCTTCTTCTGAGACGTCCGTCGGTATTTGACCTCGTTAATGACGATTACATTGGCAGATGAAAACGCATTTCCGTCAGTGCTTAATCCGCACTTTTTTTAGAGTCTCCTGTCATTCGTCAGCAAAATGATATTTTTCATGATAATGAGGCATCATTTTGATTTCTTTTCATCATTCATATTTGGCATGATTGTAAACAACACCAGAGAACAGCTGCCGCGCAAATTGGGTTTTAAATTGGGTTTAAAATCCATCCATCCATTTTCCGAACTGCTTTATCCTCACGAGGGTCGCGGGGGGTACCAGAGCCTATCCCTGCTGTCTTCGGGCAGTAGGCGGGGGGACACCCTGAACCGCTTGCCAGCCAATCGCAGGTCACACAGAGACGAACAACCATCCACACTCACATTCACATCTCGGGACAATTTGGAGTGTTCAATCAGCCTGCCATGCATGTTTTTGGAATGTGGAAGGAAACCGGAGCACCTGGAGAAAACCCAGGCAGGCACGGGGAGAACATGCAAACTCCACACAGGAAGGCCGGAGCCGGGATCGAACTCACGACCTCTGCACCGGTCGACGCGCTAACCACTTGACCACCGGGCCGCCCTGGGTTTAACATATTTTTAAATTTTTTTAATTAATGGATTTTCTCTCGAAATCGAGTTTTTTTTCCCCCATTTGCAGATGAGTCTGGCATGCACCCCTCACCACTTACTGTACACCTTTGTTCTCTTTAGCGCACGGCTTGCAGTATACGGTTGGAGGAGAGTGCACCGTGATAAAAGACCCTGCTGTTGTTATTGTTGTCATCGTACCTCAGTCGGAGCTCGATACGGCCCAGACTCCTGATGCTCAATGAGCCCGGCCGGCCTCGGAGTGGCCCGTGTAGGTTCTGAAGCTACATTGTGTAATGTCCGTCCGCCCGCCCACTCACAGAAGCTGCAGCCTGCTGATGTGCCGCTTCTCGGGGAGCTCGCTTTTAGCGCAGCGAGCAGGCTCTGGTCAGAACGAATTGTTTCTCGCTCCGCTTAATTTACTCCCACCTGTTCTTCTTATGTGGGCTCGCTTCTCGCCTCGCGTTTGCGGTGACAGGGAGGGGGCGGCGCACGTCTGTAGGTGGACTGAAGCCGAATGACGGACAGATTGACTCTCTGCGAGGATAAAGCAGAAGAGTGTGCCACTATTCTATCCTCCCTCCCTTTTAGATTACTTCTCTTTCTCAATGACATAAGACTCAATTACTCAGGCGTTTCCATAGCAATAAGCATCCTTCACAACAGGAACCGAGATGAATCACCTGTACATTTTTTGTGGCTCTTCTGAATAGAAACTCTCTTTATTGCTTCCCTGCATTGTTGTGCTCCATTGCGTGGTTCTCGTTAATCTTTCTCACGCCGCCATGTTATCGAGAATCTCCGTTGCCATAAATGCGCATCGAGGAGGAGTGAGGCTTACACCCGGTCGACACGTTTTTACAACATTTTTAAATCGGATGTGCGAGCCAACTTTGCTGAATGATTTTTTTTTCCTTTAATTCAGAATCTACAGGGTTTTTTTTTCTTCAGCACATCATGTTTTCACAATAATATACTGTCGTAATATATTTGGGAACGTTTATGAATTAAGGCTTACGTTCGACAACGGGTGTGAAACGTCGTCGCCATGAATTACGACTGAGTATAAAATCGGTATGGCGCAAGCTTTCATTGGTCAGACCACAAAAAATGAAAATGTCACGAAAATCTGATGGACATAGCTAGAAATAACACAAAATAACTTTTTGAAGTCAGCATTAAAAAATAAATTTAGTGGCACATCAAACCATCTCTGATTCCAACTTTGTGTTGAGCAGCGTTCTTAATTCCCATGAAAGGTTTGCTGCTCCTTCAACAATCTTCGTTGCAAAGAAAAAAAAAAGACACTTCCTGTTGACGCCCTATCGGCAGTAACCAGCCAGCCAAGGGAAAGTAGCAGGATGCACTCAACTGCTTTTGAGCCCAAATTGGGTTTACTGAAGCCATTTTAGCGCCATCAGGAACTTAACAAGCGATCTAAAATAGTCCGGCGCGACGCCATTGTCGTAGTGTTGGCTTGCCGGCAGAAGGGAGTGAGGCCGTTTTTAGAGATCTGACACAAATCGTCTCCAAAGGCTCCATTTGTGTGTGTGTGTGTGTGTGTGTGTGTGTGTGTGTGTGTGTGTGCGCGTGCGCGTGTGTGTGTGTGTTTTAATAACGAGTGTGTGTTCAAACTGTGTCACCGTGTGGGTATAATGAAAGCTAAATAGTAAGAGGGAGGTTTACGATACACTCCAGGAGTGTTGATTCCCTTCGCCGTCTCGTGAGACTTGTAACCAGACTTAATTGCTCTTCAGCGCTGTCCTACAGCTCGTTCTAATTGGTTGCCTTTTTCTTTTATTTGTAGATGCGCGTCGTAAAGCGGCTAATAGCCAGTATGCGATGCAAACACGTTTGACTGTTCTCGGGTCCCTTGTTAGCTACTTATTGTTAGCCTCTTGCGCCAATGCTTTTTGTTTGCAGGTTCAGGAGACTTTGGACGCGGGAATCCAACTTTGAGGACTCAAAATTGTTGATTTTATTCGGGTTAAATTCCACCAAATTGAGCGACAGATCTTGAATTCGAGGTGCAAGGGCAGCTGGCGCGAATCGCAGGCCCGCTTTGGACGCCCCCTGCGCCCCCTCTCCAGGGAGTAATGGAGTGCGAGGTCACAAAGGTTACAGGAAACTAATCCGCATTGAATGATTTGTGCTTCCCGTCTCGTGGCGCTGCTCCCAATTCTCCAACCGGGAGGCCGCCGAACGGGTTTGGCGTGATGCGGAATTGCCGCAATCGGATGAATCCAAAGGGAAACCCATTGGGATTAATCGGCAGGGATTTCAAGCGGGGGTAAAAAGACTCCCGGCACCATCGGGATGGATTTCTCCGTGCGAGTATCTGTCTGTGAAGGCGATGACATGTTTTCCAGCGCTTTTTGCCAATGCACTTTCAGTGTGTTTGGCAAGGCCTGATGTGCTCAGATTAAATCTGGCGAGGCTGTTGAATGGCTTCAAGGTCTCCAGTAGAACAAAAGAGACTTATGGTTGAATGGCATTTAAAAAAAAAAAAAAAAAAATCAATAAAATAAAAAATCCTTTCCTCCAACACGGCACATTATGCTTGCATTCCTCTACCAAGGTTATTAAAGAAAAAAAAGGTTAACAAAACGAAAGTGGAACTGTGATTGAAGAAACATTTCCATGAGTGAAATAATATAAAAATGAAAAGGCCTAAAAAAAATAAAAATTTAAAAAAAAAAAAAAAACTGAAACTACACCGTACATTAACAACATAGAGTATAACAATGCCGCAAATTGAAACTAACTCTAGTTCTAGCAAAAAATATCCTTTGTTTTTATTTTCAGTGACTTTATTTCATCAAGTATTTTATTTATTTCTGTATTTATTTTTAATTATATATTTTATTTACTTCATTAAACAGAACGGAGTGATTTTTTTGGGGGGGGTTGGGGGGGGGCTTTCATTCGACGAACACACCCTATCATTTCTCAACTAAAACTGGTTTTACGACCCTGGGGATGAAATGTTGAAGTATGACATCAGCTATCAGTTCACAATTGTTCCAAAATACGAAACAATGCCACCATTATTCTCCCATGGCGTTCTGTGGATTGGAAGTAGGTTCTCCCAGTGTTGTGTTGGCTTTTTGGGGCTGTCTTCCTCATGTGTGTGTGTGTGTGTGTGTGTGTGTGTGTGTGTGTGTGTGTGTGTGTGTGTGTGTGTGTATGTGTGTGTGTGTGTGTGCGTGTGCGTGTGTCAAACTTTCAGTGTGCGGCGACATCCACGGGCAGTTCTTTGACCTGATGAAGCTCTTCGAAGTGGGCGGCTCCCCAGCATCCACGCGCTACCTTTTCTTGGGGGACTACGTTGACAGAGGGTATTTCAGTATTGAAGTGAGTGGTGCTGGGAGATTTTTCTGCGATGCATTTGGTACCAGGGCCTTCAGTGGGGACGTAATCTACCTCTTCAGAACACCGCTGTCCCATCCAAATTGTCGAAACGGTCAGTCGTGTACAAAAACTGTGCCATGCACATCAGCAGATGACAATGGAGGTCGGTATGGCAATACTTGGAGGCTGACATTTTATTGGCCAATAAATAAATAAATAGAGTTGCAAGTAGCTACAGTGTGAAGGGCCCTGGCAGCCCGGGCCACTTTGCCGTTCTGGCACTATTGGAAAATGCCCCAATAAAGCTCTAAAAGATTTTTTTTTTTGGACCAGGCCTGATTTGCGTTTTGGGGCATTTTTAGACCTTCAAAAACAACTTGTTCTTGTTAAAAAGTGTGGGGCAACGGGACTAGCATTTAATGAAACATCACACAGTCACACAGTCGTGTTGACAGTCAAGAGAAACGCAACCAAATGAAGAGAATAGACTGTTGGGGATAAATTAAGACAATTTAATGGAACAAAAATGTGAATTTAGGTTGTAAATGTAGGTCAGCGTTTCCGATACTGTGATATTAATAAATAGTGGCTGCATGCTTCCGGGCTTTTTTTTCCCCCCCTAGAAAACTAGCCTAAATAGCAAGTGTCACAGTGTATTTTTATAAACTGCTGGGGTTCAAATGCATCTCTCCACTTGGACTTCTGCTTCCATATTAGGATTTGATCAATGAAATCTGTCGGTCCTCCGCTTAAGCAACTGTTTGCCAACCGCACTGTGTGACTGCGCTATGGTGAGCAGAGCTTCCCGCTTTGTGTCTTAACTGCCTGTTGTTGTTCTTCTTCTTTGCCCACAG
The DNA here is from genome assembly GCF_001891065.2 of Hippocampus comes. Lineage (NCBI taxonomy): Eukaryota > Metazoa > Chordata > Actinopteri > Syngnathiformes > Syngnathidae > Hippocampus > Hippocampus comes. Next base: position 703,254 of record NW_017805014.1, read on the forward strand.
TGTGTGCTGTACTTGTGGGCCTTAAAGATCCTCTACCCCAAAACTCTTTTTTTGCTGCGTGGGAACCACGAATGTAGACATTTAACAGAGTATTTCACATTTAAGCAGGAATGTAAGTGGCCCTTTTTCATCCTAAATGGGACAGCGATGGTTGTCCCGTTTTCCTGTCGGGCTTGTTTGACTTGGCGCGCGTTTTCTCCCCCCCGCCCATCTCTATTCCAGGTAGAATTAAGTATTCAGAGAGGGTGTATGACGCGTGCATGGACGCCTTCGACTGCCTTCCCCTGGCTGCACTTATGAATCAGCAGTTCCTCTGTGTACACGGAGGACTTTCCCCAGAAATCACGAATCTTGACGATATCAGGAAAGTATGTGGCCGACTTGAGACTTTTGCTTTTTTTTTTTCATGTTTTATTTTTTCTTGCTTGAGGGCAAACCTCGGTAGTAAACATACTGCACTTTAAGCAAAGCAACTCTGGCAAGAACGCTGAGAAATGCTGCTCGGGCACAGTGAATCTTTGCACTAATTAAAACAGCTTGAAGACCTGGATGCTGCGCTCACACTAATTCAATCATTCCAAATGGATCGTGGGTGTCTAATCAGGGAGCGTGCGTCATAGATTCTACCATATTCAAATGTCCCATCATGCAGTAATCTGCAATCTTCTGTTTGAGAACGAGCGACCTCTCCTTTGCTCAAAAGAAACAGCCAATGCCTTGAATAGTGACTGAAACAACATAAGCAACAATATGTCGCAATGATAGCTGATGTAATCCTGTCCAGAATGCTCGGATGCTTGCAATTAGGAGTGTTTCTATCATTGCCATGGTAACCATCGATGTGTCGTATTAGTGGACAAGCCTGGACACCTCCACGTGTCTTTTGGCTTCACACGGCATGTTTGCTGCTCTCAGTTGCTTCAAAATCACTTGGTGTTTGGGGGGGGGGGGCAAGTATTATTCCTTCCTGCAGCTTTGATAGAGAAGTCAAGTCAAACATTTTCTTGGCAATAATATGTTCCATGCTCCATTTGTCTAAATATGGCATTTTGATTAATATTGTGTTTGTGGAATATGAACAAAGCAGAAAAATCCACCCGTTTTTGTCCACCTCAGGGGGCGGCCATTTTGCCCTGTACGATCCCTTGCTGTCAACCCGAAAATGACGTCGGAGTGCCAAATGGCTCAGATAACGACCGTCGCGGCTCACCTGCTTTCTGGGTTTGGTCATGTGATGTTTCCAAGCTGAGCCCTTGGACACTGTGATGTCATTTTCCTTCAACAGCAAGTGGCAGTTCAAGACAAAATGGCCGCCCCGTGAGGTGGATAAAAATAACCTTGAATTTTTTTCTTTAAATCCTATTCCATGAACATAATATTAATCAGAATACCGAACTAGTGGGGGCACATCGAACATTTTATTGTCAAGAAATGTTTTGACTTGACTTCCCCTTGAATGTCTCTGTAAAGTGAAAATAAAAATGTCACCACAGAGAAGTGGTGATAACAACCATGACAAATTTGAATGACTTTTATTTAAAATCACCAAGTACTGTATATAAAATAAGGCTTCAAAATCAGGAAAAATCAAGGATCCAAAGCAAGGTGTATTTTTGGGGTGCAGGCAGAGGTAGCTATTTTGCTTACAGCACCTCACAATTGTGCTGGATAACCACTGCGGCAAATGCCCCCTTCTCCAAAAATCCAAGAACCGAAATGCTGAAAAACTGTTGACACTACGATCTCCACAATTGAGTCCTACATACTTTAGAAACAAACTTTCTAAATTCACTTTGCATGCCCTTTAAGGAAAAATGTCCAGATTTGCCAATGTCCATTCTTTCCGTCCGCAGCTAGACAGATTCAAAGAACCTCCAGCGTACGGCCCCATGTGCGATCTTCTGTGGTCCGACCCCCTGGAGGACTTTGGGAATGAGAAGAGCCAGGAGCATTTCACACATAACACAGTCCGAGGCTGCTCCTACTTCTACAGGTCGGTATTGCTAGCTGGTTGTTTATGCGGTGTCATGCACAATTGGAGGATGGCCGGTGAGGCACCTTGTTGCTTAGTGGCGACCTGAACTCGTCACCGTTTGTCGTTTTTCTGTCAAGTTGACGCAAAAAACAAACCAATTAAAAATGGGATATTCACTCACCAAAACGTTCACCCGAACCATAATGTTTTTGTCGAAAGAAAGTCCATTAGCTTAATGCTAACATTAGGGATCCATGGTAACTATCGGACGGATAACCATTGGACTGATATTTGGGGGAAAAATGACCACACTGTCAGTGTGTGTGTGTGTGTGTGTGTGTGTGTGTGTGTGTGTGTGTGTGTGTGTGTGTGTGTGTGTGTGTGTGTGTGTGTGTGTGTGTGTGTGTGTAACAGTTACTCTGCATACCTAGCTAACATGTAATACAAAACTGTATCAAGCTTTACCTTATTATACTCAGAACAAATATTCGAGCCTGCCTACATCAAGGTAATAAAAGCAAAATGAAAGAAAAAAAAAAAACCAGCATCATCCATCACCCCCTTCCAACTCATAAATACCCTTCTTGCCAAATTGTCTTTTCTCGCGTCCTCGTATTGTTTGATCATGTAAAGTTGCGTGTCGCAGAGCCGAGTGTGACGCTCGTGCGACTTTAGGCAGGATTTCTGTAGCCCACATGAGCTTGGATGGAGTCGAGTAAGTGAGCAAAGGAAATGCAAGGAGCAGGCCGGGCTGGGGCCGCCACAGAATGTAATGAGCTGGCACGTCGCCACCAGGCGTAGCCCTCCCTTGCTAATGCGTTCAGCAGTCCCCGCCGTTCATTACGGCCTGAGTGATGCTTCCTTGGCTGTGGCGGGCCTGCGGCGAGCCAGCACAAGCAATCAGAAATGCCTCCAGTGGCCAAGTATGCATTTTCTTCTGCAGCCAGCTAATCTTGCGGATAGCCTTTACACATCCCGTTTCGGTGATGTCACGCTGCGTTTATGCTCAACGATGGCGTTGGTACACTAAATTCAGGGACAAAGCGAAAATGTGCTCGACGTTTTTATGGGGATTTTGTATCAACTTTTAAATGGCCCACTGGTTCAGTCTTTTAAGTCATTTGGGCACCATTTCCAGAATCATGAATGAACAATACCGGTACTTAAATATTTTTCTTCTATTGATGTTGAAGTTGTCATTTTTATTCGTTTTTACACTACACGTCAGACTTTTTTTCTTTTTACTGAAGATCTTCAGGAATCAGTACTTTTTTTTTCTCCCCAAAACATGTCTTTACTTCTGAAGTACAAAATAATGACGGACAGACACGAACTGGTCTGAGCGATGCCGCATTTTGAAATTCACACGTCGGCTAAGTTTCACAGGTTTCTGGATTTTTTATTTTATTTTTTTTGCTGATCCATTACGAGGTCAATAATCCACTCTTTATGTGGAAAAATATTCTAGATTGGGTTGGCGTTGGAGGAGTTTAATTCAAGGTTTTTGCTCTCTCCCCTCTGACTACAGCAGCGCGAGCTTAAAACACACTCGAACGCTGCCAAGCCAATGTTTTTTCCTCTCTCACTTCATCCAACTCTGACTCATGTGTCGCACTTGACATTTACGCTTCCGTTTAAAATAAAACCCACTTTTTGAAAGTGTCCCCTCTGGTTGTACAAGATGGGAACCTGTTGTATCCTTTCATACTTTCACTATCCTGCGTTTTGTATTGCCTGTAATGTGCCTCCGATGAATTAACCGTGCTTCCTTTTTTTTTGTTTTTTGTGTGTTTTTTTTTTCTTTTCTGCTGCAGCTACCCTGCCGTTTGCGACTTCCTACATCACAATAATTTATTATCGATCATCCGAGCCCATGAAGCGCAGGATGCTGGGTGAGTTGTGGGCGTCTTCCCTCATCATGTGATGGCAGCGTTGCTCGGTGGCGTTTGACAAAAACAAAATACAGCCAGCGTGTACTGGAAGGCTGACACGACAGGGGAGGGGCGGTGGGGCTCATGTGGAGCGTGTTGAAATGAAGTGGTGCGGCACATTATCACAGCCAGTCATATGATTACTGAGGTGAAGCAAGTTCGCATGGTGGGAGGATTCATTTATTTTCCCCGGAGAAACTTATTCTAAACATTCATCCTGACCATGGCTGTTCCATATTTTGCATTTTTTTGTCCGATCGGATATCAGCCTCTATGTTTTGTCATGTCAATGTAATCCACCTTAGGCTTTTGGAGTCCTTCGTGCCACCTTATTTAACTGTAGTCGCAATGGTACACTTTCTTAAAGCAGTAAGATTTCAAATTCATCCTTGCAGGCTGATTGGCCCAAAATAATGACAGCATGGCAACACCCAAGTACCAAATGCTTGGCCTGCCACTGTTGAAATCTGATTTAACAGCTTGCATTTGTTGGATCCAAAAGAAATTCTACCCCCTTGTAGCTTTTATGAGCCAACGTCGAAGCGGTTGATTGACTCATTATTTTTTTGGAAATGGTCTGCATTCTCCAAGCGCCCTTGTTTATCATTTCGCACCCATAGCCAGGTCATGTGGGACACCTCTACACATGAGGCTGCCGCCCCGGGGGGCCGAGAGAGAGAGAGAGAGAGAGAGAGAGACATTCATGTGGTCACTTCTTAATTTCAAAATACCATTTTTTTTTTCCATTCGAGTCAGTCTGTTCTTATTGTCCACCACACCTGGCAGACGTTGGGAGTCACGAAAGGTTGATCGCAATCACATGACTTTTGGAGATGGCGAATGCGTGCATGTCACAGACGGAGAAGAAAGTTCTACAGAATGCAGAATTGGCTATAGCACTGCAATGCGAATCTGCTGTAATGCAGTGCATAAATCATTTGCAGCTCAAGAATACAATAATGCAGCCAAACCCAGTCAGCATGGACTCCTCGAATGTTGCACTTGAGCCACGCTGGTGTTTGCTTGTGGTGACTGTCAACATCCAAGAATCAGGACAGGGATTTAATCCCCCGGGGTGACATCAGGTCCCCCCCTCGCCTACGCGTCACTTTACCAGACAAACACGCCACCGTCCCCGTAAGAGTAGGAGATCACACTAATCATATCCCGAAGGGGAAGAGGCAAGCAGCCAATTTGATTCAAAGTCAACCCCTCCTCACTTCTTGTCTTCCTTCGCCAGATATCGCATGTACAGAAAGAGTCAGACTACTGGCTTCCCGTCCCTCATCACCATCTTCTCTGCGCCCAACTACCTTGATGTCTACAACAACAAAGGTAAGGCGAAGTTTGAAGAAATATACTGTAAGAAGCGCAACTCCCTTGTGACGGGGATTTATCCCCAGAGCAATTCTAAGACAGGACTTCATAGTTATGTGATACGTCACAATCATATAGCTTTTGATTGGCCCAATGACAAGGGAGGGAGGCGTAATTTTTTAGCTGTTTGTTGTAGTGGCCACAGATGTAGTTTAGGATTCTTCATTGTAGTGAGCCGTGGACTGAAAGCCACTCAAAATGCGTCATTCACACCATAAAGGCCACTGAGAAAATGTGCAAAGCTGTTAGCTCGGCAAAAGGTGGCTACTTTGAAGAATCGAAAATTATAAAACGTATTCTGTTTTGATGAGCATTTCTTTTTTCATTTACCAAATAATTCCATCAGTATTTCTTCATAATGTAGATAAGTATTTTTAAATATTATATAATATGAATTTGCTAGTGTGCCCCCCCCAAAAAAATACATAATCATATATTGCAAATGATTTAACAGACTCCAAGCTTCATCAGGTTGGTGGGTTCTGTTGATGCCCCCTCCTATCATTCAGGTGCATGGGGTCCGTCCACTGGTTGAACATAGCAAGCCTCAGTCATGAATCGCCTCCTCTGAGCATCTCGACCAGCCCAGCACACACCCAGTGATTGTTGGGCAATCAAGTGTGCACATAAATCTGGAAGGGGAGGGGCGGGCGGGGGGGGCGCTGGGAGTGGGTCCCATGAACCAATGAGACTTTGGCGCATTGCCTGTCAATAAGGAGCAAGCGGCAAGGGAGAAGTTGTTGCGTAATTGCGCTAACCCACACGCAGTGAAGTGGCCCTCAGTCCAACAGCCAGTTCTGCAACAATCCCTATTTATCTAATACAGTGACAAAAACGTAACACGTTTCAATCAAACACATCATGCTCACTACAATCACTGATTATTATGTGTCTTAACATGCGCAGATCGCAAGCGGAACAGTTTTGCTCGCTAGCTGGCCCTATGAAGCATTTCTCGAATTGGAACATGTAGTCAACGTTACGTCGGGCAAATGCTATTTACATGGCAGCACACAGAGGATGAAATCTGATTGGACCCCCCCCCCCCTCCCCCAAAAAAAAAAAATCTAACGACAAAGCACAGCCAAGAGGAATGCTAGCAAATGAACAATGTAGACTAACACAACACAACAGAACATAACAACATAACACAACTGACTGGGGCACACATTAAATTGGAGGTTGTTAATGCCCGGTAGTTCCGTGCTTCGATTGCGGTTTTCAGTCTTTGGGTTCTGAAGTGACTGCAATGGTGGGGGCGGAGTGTAGGCAGTTTTGTCTGTGTGTGTGTGTGTGTGTGTGTGTGTGTGTGCGTGTGCGTGTGCGTGTGTGTGTGTGTGTGTGTGTGTGTGTGTAAACATGGCCCGCGGGGTGGGGGAGTTGGCAATATTGCTTGTGGTTTTAAATTAATGGAATGTTTTCTGCTGCATGGTTATTGAGTGCACCCGAAAGCCAACAACCCTTAATGGTTTTGCTGCTTGGCTGTAACAAAAGCAAAATATCACAAAGGTTTCCGGCGCCAATCGCAATAATAATAAAAATAAAAGAGGAAGAAAAAAAAAACATGGCCCTTCGGATCGCTATTGCAGGCTTTGGACTCGATATGTCAGACCTTACATAAGCGAACAAATGTCTTCTTCCTCTCTTGTTTTTGGAGGCCAGATGGGATTGATGGAGCTGAAGTTAGGTCAAAGTGAGCCCTTCCTGGCGTGTTGTCATTTGGCTTGGCGGCAGGTACGCTCAAAGGGGGGGATTCATTCCAGGCAACCCTCCCCCTCCTGTCCCCCGACAGAGGAGAATTCCCTGCTACAGATGCCTGCCCATCTGTTCTCACTTTGGCCATTAGCAGGTTTCCCTCCTGTTTCCGGCAGCCACGTTTCTCCATTTTACGCCGCGTCACACGGTCATGAAAAAACAATGTTGCGCAGGGGACGGTGACTGGATCGAAGTCTTTCTCAGCACTCCGTTGATATTTATCCTGACCGTAGGACATTTCACCATGACATCCAGTGTACTGCAATTTATGTCTCAGCAGCTACATTGGTTAAAAAAAATAAAAAATAGACTGGGCGCAAACGTACATGCTAAAGAATTTCTCTCAACTCAAGTGTATTTCTTGAGCACTTGAAAACAACCACCGCTGTAAAAAAGTGCTGTACATGGAGCAGAAATAATTGATACAACAGCAAACAATAAGTTAATACCAAAGACAGTAGAAAGCACAAAAACAGTCAAATTTAAAAAATCAAGTCTCATGCTGAGTCACAAGCCAAAGAATAAAATTAAGTTTGAAGACGAGTTTTAAAAATGGGCAGCGAGAGGGCTTGCCGAACGTTCATTGCAAACGGAAGAGGGGAGAGAAATGTCCCCCGATAGATGCAACTATAAAACGGAATCATGAGGTGGCCGTTCTCATTTCACGTGATCCATAATCTCTCGGAGTTCCCAGTTAACTTGATCGGTCCGGATCCACGGGTTGAAGAGCCACTCCCTTAAAGTGCGCCGTTTTAACACGGCGAAACTGAAGCTGCGCAACCTGATCCAGGAGGCCTCTGGGACACATGCGACGCCGCGCATCGAGTCAGGCCAGGATGTCGGGAATCTCCGCGGCTCTCACAGCAGCGGTATTGACGGCGGCCGTTACCGGGGAAACAGGCTGGAGACACTCCCAAATAAATAATTCATGAGCAGGCGTAGACTCTCAGTGTTGCCGTGGCAGCGGCCTTGGCATCAGCTACCCCCACTGACCCCCACCGCGTTCTTGTTCTCAGCGTCGGCTCAGCAGAGACACCTAGTGGCGGATATGTGCAGTTTAGTTGAGCAACACTCGCCCTCCAACCAAGAAGTGACATTTGTTTTTACAACATCCAAAATAAACATCGGGCCATGTTTGTTTTGTTGAGTGCAGGTTGTTGGGGGAGGCGGGGGGAGGTGTTACTGTTCCTTTAAAGGGAATCTGCCTTGAGGGAGCGCTGACCTTAATGTCCGCCTCCTCACCAGCGTCCGTGGCTGCATTCAATCAACTGCCGCCTTGGTGATATTAATGCACGATGTAACGTTTACGCAACGACTACCCGCGCGCGCCATCGCTGACATGCGTGCGTCCCCACGCGGCGTCATGTGTAATGCGGGAAACAGAGTGAGCACGCCTCTGTCTGGATTTGACATCATCATCATCATGCATCATCATGGGGTCCATCCCCATTTTTTTTTTTTTTAAGCCCTTAACTCCTCTCAAATGCTTTAAACAGAGTGTTGCCACAGTTACTTTGAAAAAGTAACTTATTATATTGAGTACTTAACTGTAAAAATAACTTTATTCAGTTACTGATTACTTGATTCTAAAAGTACTTAAGTTAGATTCCATGTTGCTTTTTTTAGTTATATTCAACCGATCCCGACAGCCCCGCTTAACATAAAATTGACAGCTGGTTTTGCCAATTCTTAATTGGAAGTGTTATTTTTAACAGTGACGTTTAAGAATGAAGATTCTTTTTTAATTCAACAGACGACAGTTTTTGACTTATAATTTTTTGGGGGAATAGTCTTTCTGGATTTCACTGAACATAAATGGCTACTTGTTTTCATAAAAAAATCTAGACTTCACTCAACATAAATATTTTCTTAGTCTGTTTGGGCCTGACATTCAATTGTTCACATTGTCAAAGCAAACTTAACATTTATAGTCTATATTTTTCATTAATATAATCATTACATTTGGGGACCTCCTGTAGTCACACAGCTTTGTGGGTGTTTCTCCTTAAGCTTGAATTATGCTGTGATCTATAGTTTTTTTTTTTGTTTGTTTGTTTTTGATTAATTTTTTTGGACGTCGCGGTCGTGTTTTTGAAGCTAGATAACGCTTTGTCACCAGCACAGAATGCACAGCGCACCATCCTATTTTCTTTAGCTGACACAAGCTCAAAATACTGATTGCATTTCCTGTTTGAAAATTTGAATCTCTGCTTCTTCCGTTTCTGTTTTTCACATGGTCTAAACGTGACACGGCACGCCCTTGATGTCACGCCCCCCGAGAAGGGAATGCAAATTGTGTCCCAGAATGCTTCACTGGGAGTGCAAAGGATGTGAACCGCAATTTACTGTTCTCCGTGTTTGACAAGGGACTCAACTCAACTCATCTGTATTTATAAAGCACTTTCAAACAGCCATCGCTGTATACAAAGTGCTGTATGCACGACTTGGTCATGTTCAGTGATTTGACACACACGGAATGAAGCAAAGCTCAAGTTAGCAGGGTGCGTTTCGCTCCCGTTTTGTGTCGCTAGCGAGTTGAGGCGATGGCCTCCTGGGAGGCCGGCTCTGATGACTTGCTATTCCCACCGCGGAGAAAGTTGGCTGTGGGGGACGGGAAAGTCCCCTGCGTTGAGCCAGCAGCGGTGTCACCCGATCTGGACTGCCGGTCTGCCAGCATTTGGCATCCCTCATCGGCCCATTAGAACCCTCTATGCTGCCTTATTCATGACTGATGTAACAGACTGGAAACCGGATTATCATTGGAGCTATTTAGGACCAAAATGACCCCACCCCCAGACTTTCAATCTTGGGGTGACATACATAATGCTGCACGGCTCCTGCCGTGGGTCGGCATTATACAACCGTTTTGGAAAACTAATCGGTTTGTTTCCAAGCTCATTTGAACTCTTCAAACCGGTTGCTGATGCGACGTTGAAAAAGGCAGCCAGCCTCACCGTTTTTGTTTTGTGCAGCGGCCGTGCTGAAGTACGAGAACAACGTGATGAACATCCGACAGTTCAACTGCTCGCCTCACCCCTACTGGCTGCCTAACTTCATGGACGTCTTCACCTGGTCGCTGCCCTTCGTCGGCGAGAAGGGTCGGCAAAGCTTTTCGTATTCGCCCGATGGTTCTGTTCAAACAGTTCGATGAGATTTGAAGAACTTTGTGTTTTCTGTGTGCAGTGACTGAGATGCTGGTGAACGTCTTGAGCATCTGCTCCAATGACGAGCTGACGACCGAAGACGAATTGGACGGTGAGCGAATCCGCGAGTTCGAATGTGTTGTCACGCCCCCCCAGCAGGTGGGTCCCATATGGATAAAAATCTTCTTTTCCCCTTCACATCTTTTCACTCATTCTTATGTGTTTTTACATGTCACTCTCTCCCCCTCAAAGCTTCTATCACTCATGCGCTCATTTTCCACAGTATTTTTTTTTCTTCACATCGTCATTTCCTCTCTCACTCATGCTGAGATGTCCTCGTTTTGTTGACTTCATCTAATTTCTCTTCTCTGTTTTCCAGAGTTTTATGTGTTCAAGGCATCGCTTTTTCTTGATGCCTGTCGTGCTCTCTTTGCTCTCTTTCCTCTCCCACCCCCTTCCTCTTCCTTCTCGCTCTTCACCACCCACTGCCTCTCTCATGCCGCAGCCATCCACTGACCTCTCTATCCCCTTTCTCTTGTCTCTTCTCCTGGGGGTGTTTCATGAGAAGGACAGCTTATATATCCCCCCAAAAAAGGTACAAACACGAGCCGTGCCGGTGTGTGCAGCAGGTTTGTCGGGTGCTTGCCCTCTTGCTTTTCACCGGAAAACTAACCTGTGACTGAGGCTCGTCATTGTGCCTTGGCGCCAGGAAAAAACATGAAATGTTCAAGTTAGGACTACCTGCGACGTGTTACCCTGACTTACAGAGTTGATGCATCAATTTCCCCTAATTGAAATGAATTGAAATGCCATTACTCAACCACAGCCAACACGATTCATCCATCCATCCATTTTCTGATCCACTTCATCCTCACAAGGGTCACGGGGGTGCTGGAGCCTATCCCAGCCGTCTTCGGGCAGTAGGCGGGGGACACCCTGAACCGGTTGCCAGCCAATCGTAGGGCACACAGAGACAAACAACCATCCGCGCTCACAATCACACCGAGGGACAATTTAGAGTTTTCCATGAACCTGCCATGCATGTTTTTGGAATGTGGGAGGAAACCGGAGTACCCGGAGAAAACCCACGCAGGCCCGGGGAGAACATGCTAACTCCACACAGGAAGGCCGGAGCCGGGATCAAACCCGCGACCTCTGCACTGTGAGGTTGACATGCTAACCACTGGCCCACCGGGCCGCCACGTCCATGATTGTTTTCCAAAAAGAAAATAGCTCTCTGTATTGCATCCCAAAGCACAAGAAAAAGAAAATGTCAAGAATTAAACTGTGAGCGTACTTTACGCCCAGCCTTTAAGGGGTGTGGCCTGGTGACACCAGGAGCTGGAGCATCCTTGTCTAAATGTGCGCATCTGTGGCCTACAGCAGTTCCTTCGCATTTTGTACCGTGCCTTTGGCTGGGAAAGCGAAGCATGCGGAGTCTCTGTCGCAGAGAAACCAGTCAGCGAACCAGCCAAATTATGCACACGTTTTCCTTTCTTTCATCTTGGCTCTCGTTCCACTGTTGTAATACAGCTACAGAGGCAAGTTGGCAGGTTGGGGTACTTGTGAGTCAAGGTACCACGGCATACATAACTCCGATGTTTCCAAGATCCCTTCCAAGCGTGTCGGGGATTGTGATTGATGATGTAACACCGGTGGCATGTATTCACCGTTGCTGTGATGTTTGGCTCAAGTTGAAAACCCGTTACGTCATTCCGCCACTTGGAAGCGTGCGTGTGTGCCCGCGCAGCGGCTGATCGTATGTGGCGTGTGGCCCCCGCAGGTGCCACGGCTTCTGCACGCAAGGAAGTCATCCGCAACAAGATCCGCGCCATTGGGAAGATGGCCCGGGTATTCTCTGTTCTCAGGTAACAACACCCCTTCTTGTGACAGAGAGTGCTTCATTTCGGTCGCTCAGTACGCCTTTTTTTTTTTTTAATCCATATATATTTTATTGATTTATGTATGTCGTGCCTAGAGAAGCTGAGTGCTTCAGAAGTGCAGTCCACATGCTTCCATGTCCTTCTTTGCTGAAAAATTGAAGTGACAAAGCCACAAATTTGTTTGCGTTTTTGATGTCGACTGATTTATGTTGACACCGCATTGCTTTGGAAAATTGTTCGTGTCGTTATAGTGAAGGCTCAAAAGACTGCTGGTCAAAGTGTTTCGTAAGTGGACGTCTGTAATTGAAGTAGATCCGCATTTTGTTCACAAAAATTCAGGTTCGTGTGCTTTCATTTTAGCATATTTTACAGGAGGAAAACAAATAAATCCAATTTTGTTAATTGTAATACATTAAAAAAAATAAACGAGAAAGAGAAAAATAGACGAGAAAGAGGACCTCTAGAAAATATTGAGAGGGGGGCGGGGGAAGAAAAATCGTAATTTCATCATTTTTCAAACTTGTTCAGCCCGACTATACAGCATAAAGCAAGTGCATTACTCCAATATTATGCACAAATATAACTTTAGGCTTTTGTCATATTCTTCAACCACAAAAAAAATTCATCTGCCAAGCTCTTGAGTCGATGAGCTTTAAGCAGCCTCACCAGCAACTCAGCCCTGATTGGTAAAACTCTTGACTCCTTTTTTTTTTTTTTTCCCTTCTCTTCTTGAAGACAACTCGATAAACGAAATCAATGCGCGCACTGACAAACGGTTCCTAGAAATCGAATTACAGAGAACTGGTTTTCGATTCCCATCCCGAGCCATAATTCTGTCGGTGCAGGTGCAATGAATCCACTAGCTTTAAGACCTTGTTGGGACAGTTTTGATGCTCGCTCGCGTGTCTGCATACCATATACCAAAAATCGAGGTGTTTTTGTTGATTTGGAGAACTCTGTAACCTTTTTAGTGAAAGTGCCATATGTCTTTGTTAACCAGAGAGGAGAGTGAGAGCGTGTTGACGCTGAAGGGACTCACCCCGACGGGCATGCTCCCCAGTGGCGTGTTGTCTGGCGGCAAGGAGAAGCTGCAGAACGGTAAGCCTGCATGCGCGCCATTGGAAGGCACCCTTGGGATGCACGCGAACAGGTCGCACGCCCCACCCCCGGCGGGTGGCACCCTGCAGATGGAGCCAGATTAACACCTCCCCCAAACCATGTCGATGGAGATGTCATTTGCTAAGATGCGAAAGTCGCAAAGGAGCAAATAGTGTCAGTTCTCCTTGTCTATTCTACTGGTTGGCTTTCAAATGTCATCGATCTCTTCTTTCTTTCTTTTTTTTCTCTCTCTCCCTAGAAACTGCAGGTATATTTGGTTGTGCAAGTATTCCGCTTACTCCCCCGCCCCGCCTCCCAACCCTCCTCATTTTGTGACACCGATTTCGATGTCCCCGCTCACCCTGTCATGTTGAAGTCCAAACAGCTCCACCAATGAGAAAAAGTCACGTTCTTATTTGAGAAAAAAAAAGAATGGCAACTACTAGTTTGGATGTCGGTTGTGAGTGGATGGTTGGGAATGGACAAGCACTTGTGAATGAAAGGGGAGGCGACTGCCTTTTTATCCACAAATGCAAGCAGGAATCTGGCTCGCTTGACTCTGCTCTCGGAGGATTTCCTTGACTGCAAAGTGAATTCATACGCAAAAAGATCGCATTAAAAAGAAAAACAATTCTGAGAAAATGTGCTCTAAATTTTGCCTAAAACAGGGCTTCTCAAACCGGGTTTGGTTTCAGAGGATTTTTTTTTCTCCAAACAGCAATCCAACAGAACCATGTGTACCTGGAAAGTTGTGTAATGTTACAATGACACATTTTTAACCCCCTCTACGCTGATACTGGAAAAATGACAATGAAAGCAAGGGCAGAAAGTCATATTTGACTGAGTGAATTTAAAAAAAAATCTATATTCTCGTCATGTTACACCTTTTATTCAGGGAGTATATTCTCATCGTAAGGCTCATAGAATAGAAGACACAATAGTGGCTGCAGTTTCGTTATGCATCCACTAGATGGAGCAACAAAAAAGGAATACAATACAATACAGCATTATTTATATAACGCTTTCACAACCGAACAGAACATTTAAAATACTATGTCCAAGAAATCAAAATATTGATCCATATTATAAGGCGCATCAGATTATAAGGCGTATTGTCTGCTTTTGAGAAAATTGAATGCATTTAGGTGCGCCTTAGAGTGTGAAAATATTATTATTATTATTTTTTTTTTTTGTTTGTTTGGTTTTATTTCAAGAAGGAAAAAGTGTAGTATTATTTTTTGTTTGTTTGGTTTTTTTTTTCAAGAAGGAAAAAGTATAGTTGGGAAACAGAATCAGACAAACTGAACATTTTTAAAGGATTCAAATGGTTATGCTGTATTTCATGGTAAAGTTTGAGAAGCCCCAGTAAAGAAGAACCGGGCCTTCCAACTCCAATACATCCACTGGGGTGTCAAAATCCCAAAAAGTCCTATTTGAGGCAGAGTCAAGTTCCCGGATTCCTGTCGCACATCGGTACGATCTCATGACCAGACGCTGGCGTGTTGCTCATCGTTGACGTCGCCACCATCCTCATCGTCGTTCTTCAGTCTGTATTTGTCCCCTGGTGCTCATTTTTGCGCTCAGTGTTGCCGACTTGCTGGTTTTGTGGCGAGAGCGACGGTAAGTGATGGACGCGTGGCGGAGGCCCTCGCTTTTTTTGATGTGGCCTCATCAAAAGATGCGGCGCCGGGCCTGCCCACTTTTGCGCTCTGCTGCTTCACGTGTGAATACATCCACTCCTCATGTTCATCTGTGCTTCATGAGAGGACACTTGGCAGGACCATGCCAGCCCTAACATGTCACCCTTCCCCTTTTACAGAAGTCCTCCGAAAGCGAAGGCGCATCCCACCGTCGGGTGGCGTATGGGCCAAAAATAACATTTACCTCATGCACAAAAAAAAAAAAAACCCTCTCACCCCCCCCCAAAAAAAAAATATATATGTGTGTGATTAAGAGCACTTTTGTGGGGTGTGTACAAGATTTTGGGAGATTTTTTTTTTTCAAGACGAGATGTTCATTGGTGTGTGAGAATGAATGGATCTTTGATATCTCCATTTTTTGCTTTGTGTGACAGAATTTTTGGTGAGGGAGTTTTTTTCTGTTTTTTTGTGAGTGATAAGATTTTTGGGGTGTGTGTAGATAATGCTTTTTGGTGTGTATGAGACATTTTCGGGTGAATGAACGTTTTTTTGTAGTGAGAGTGAGATTTTTTTTTTGGGAGGTGATTGTAAAGGTTTTGTCGCATAAGTGAGGGTATTTGTTTTGGGGTGACTAAGAATGGTTTTGATGCGTGCATGTGGAGAATTTTTGGGGTGTGTAAGAGGTTTTTGGTGTGTACGAGATTTTTTCTTTCAAGTGCGAGTGAGTTTTTTGCAGAAAGTGAGATGTTTTTGATGATGAGTTTTTGGTGATTGTGAAGTTTTTGGGGGTGAGCAATTCCATGTGTCTTTTTTTTTTTAAAGCGTGTGTGTTTTTTGGAGGGGTGAGGGGGGCAGCGCACAAGAGCTTTTTTTTGGTGGATGAATTTTTTGTGTGTGGCAACTGGTTGATATGTGTGAGACAATTTCAGTGAGTGTAAGAGGTTTTTGGGTGATTGAGAGTTGAATGTTATTTTTTGCCTCTATGGCTCTCCATACACCCCCCCCTCCTCTCTCTCTCTCTCTCCCTCTCTCTCTCTTTCTCTGTCTCTCTCTCTCTCTCTCTCTCTCTCTCTCTCTCTCTCTCTCTCTCTCTCTCTCTCTCTCTCGCTTCTCTTTGCTAACGTGACGAGAAATAATGCGTGTTGTCGGTATTGGCTGTGCTCCCTGATAAAATGACCTCCTCTTTGCTCACCTCTCTCGTTGGTTTTGCAACCCCCCTCTTCTTCTCTTCAGCTACTATTGAAGCTATTGAGGCTGATGAAGGTAAATAATGAGCTCTTGTGTTGCACTGCACAGGGGGCTGTGCAGGATTTTCCATCCATCTCGCTGATGCTTGAGTAGCGTGTGTGGGGTGTCTGGGCTCGAACCACGTGTGCCGCCGTGGTCGCTGTGCGAGAGCCGTGCGGACGTCGGAAGCCCTGTGGCCACGCGGGTTTGAAAGGGGAACCGCCTTCCTGTGAAATCCGTTTGATTGGCGCCAAACCGTGGGTGTCCCAAGTGCCACTCGGGAGGCCACTGACCTGACGCATAATTGAATCGTAAAATTAAGCAATGATTGGAGCAGAAAGAATCGTTTTTAAAAATTTCAAACATGTTTTTAAACGTAATTGCGGAATACAATGCTTTTAATTTTTGATGTTGGCATACCTTATTGAGGAGGAAAGATGGGGAGAGGGAGGGAGGAGGAGTGAGAGAGAAAGGGGGAAGGAAGGGAGAGGGGGGAAGAGAGAGATAGAGGGAGGATGGAAGGACAGAGATGGGGGGAGAAAGAGAGGGGTGAGGGAGAGAGACAGGCACAGAGAGGGGGAGACAGATGGGAGGGAGAGATGGAGGGAGACACAGAGAGAGACATAGAAAGGGGGGAGGAGGGGGAGAGATAGAGAATGAGAGTTATGGGGAGACAGGGGGAGAAAGATGGGGGAGGGAGAGAGGGAGATTATACAATATATATGTTTTCTGAAGCTGAGTCATGATTGGTTTGTTACATGAGCCCTGAAACAAGAGTGATGCCATTTCAGTTGACAGCAAAATGGCCGCCCCCTGGATGGACAAACGGGTGGATTTTACTGCTTAACTCATATTGCACAACCACAACATTAATCAGAATGTCGGCTTTAGCCCCGTGGGCCTCCATAGAACATATTAACGTCAAGGAAATGTTTGGGTTGATTTGCCCTTTAAATTACAATTCACTTTGTTTCAGCGTGTTTCCTAAACACCAAGTGAAGTGGCCTCCCGCGAGTTTGTCTTTGATGTGGCTGTCAGTGGACGTTGGGACATCCCCGCCAAACAAAACAACAAGCAGCATCCCGATACGATGCCTCCACCAGTTCATGGAACTTCCCCTTTGAAACCACCCAAGCAGTTGTGCCTTGTTATTGCTATAACGATCCGACTGCCCCCCCCCCCCCACCCGCTCACGAAAAGCTGTTTGAGCGTTGAGTCTCTTTCCTCGATATCCGGCCGAAGGTCACGCGAGCCCAGGCGCTGAGGCGAAACGCTCAAACCGACTTTTCAACTTGCCTCCCTGCTTGGCCACTCGGGCAAGAACAACGTCAACTGCGTGCTAAATAGTAGTTTGCCCAGCTGCTATTTAGGCGCTGACTTGGTGGCTGGCCCAGTGGAGCCCTTCTCAGCTTCCTCTTCTCCGTAGTTCCTCTGTGGCCCCGCTGTGTCGTGTGCTCATAACCGGCGGCTGACCTGTGCTATGCAGCAACACCACTAGCCTACATGCCCATGTCCACGTATAGCCAAAGCCGTTTGAGCATTCATACGTCGCCCCAAAATGCCCACCGGTAGTTTTGCCTCCCATGTAGATGTTCTCACTTTCGGGCTTATCATTAGTCAACTTTACGACTCCGTAACGAGTGTCAGAGCCTGAAGTGGAGAAGTGACTAAGGCCCGCCCAATATGGATTTAAAAAAATAAATTTCGGCTTATTCTGCTGTTTGGCGGAATATGATTCCGATAACCGATTCATTGGCCAATTATTTTCGAAATCTATAATCAATAAAAATAGCAAGAATTACACACCATAGTTTTTACTGATTCACAATACTATTTAACTTTATGACAGAGAAAATTCTGCCAAAATGAACAGGTTTTTTTTTTTTCATGTATGAATGTGAAAAAAAAAATGCTATCTTTGTCTTATGTTGTATTGTGTGAAAATGGAAAGTCTGCCAAAATCCGGCGTCCTTAATCGGTTGACATTCTGGAATTCGACTTGTTAACTTTTAGCTCAGGGGTGTCTAAATCGGGTCCTCGCGATCCCCAAACTAGCCTTTTTGACATGTTTGTGTGTTGGAGGAGGGAAAGATGTCAAACATGCTGGTTTGGGGCTCACGAGAATCGGACTTGGGCACTCCTGCTCTCGTGCTTCACTAGTCGTACTTGGAGAATGCAGATGTCAACTTGTGCACAGTTTTGTCTGACTGGTACTATCGGCATCTTGATTTTGATTTCGCCAAAACATCTGGAGGACACCTTTGGCAGACTAGCGTGACAAATTCATGTGACTAGCGCGGCAAAACTGCGCACTGGTTGACGGCTCTGTCTTCCTCGTACCGCTAGTGACATAATATCGCACTAGTGAACATCCGCTGCGTCACTCGTAGGGTGCAGACGTCAACTCATGCTCAACCGGCTTTCCGCAGTTAAGACACGTGGAGGACGCCCACCCTTGATGATACGTCACAAAATATGAAGACCTTTTTCTTTTTTTTTTTTAAATTGTGTACTAATCTGGCTCCCCCCCCCCGTCAAAGATTTCTCGTCATTGTTCCCCCCCAGACGCCCCGAATTGCTGCATGCTCCAAGCAGACGAGCCAAGCGGTTAGCACCCCGACTTCCTCTGTAGTGTCTTTTGTCCGTCAGCTCAAGTCTCGACGTGGTTCCAGTTTGTGGACGTGAATGTCTCAGTGGGCGCCACGACGCGTTTCTTTCCTTTTCCCTCGTCTTTGTCTCTGATGATTCCCCTCTCCTTCCCTTTTGTCGTTCTTTTTCCAGCCTGTGACGTGTCGGGCTCCGTCTGGACTCCTCGGGGTACTCGGCCGCCTTTTGGCAAATGAGCAGCGTGCCAAAATCTTCCACGCGTCACCTCAAAAATGCTCACAAAAGGCGGCCCCGTTCACGCTGACACCAGACGGGCCCGACGTGGCGCTCCAGAGGGATTTCCAAATCCTCTCGTCTCTCCTGTTTTACAATTTCAATGAGATTTTTTTTTTTTTTTGAAGTCCTTGTTCAAACAACTTGGAGTGGGCAAACTGGTCAACTCCCATTCAATCTCATGTCCAAGTAGTATGACATGAGACCCCATGGCGATTTTACCACACTGGCATGAAAACAGGAGTTCAGAACATTTTGAGGTTCGACCATATGGTGCCTGACAAGGTCAAACGCTGCAAACACAGAAATGATGCAAAACCAAAAACACGCAAACGCATAAAACAAATGCAGAAGGGAAACGCTTCAAAGACACAAAACCCCAGAAGGAGCTGCAAATTTACTGCCCAAAATGGGAAGAGTATTTTCCTTTTTTTTTAAACACACCACATTCTTTTCCAGTGCAGCGGTGCCTCGTTCCTTCACAAAAAAAAAAAACCAAAAAGATTAAAGTTATCTTTCCCCATTGATATGAATGGGAAAGCTCATAATATGTTCCAGCATCCAAAAAAAAGAAAAAAAAAACCCCACTAAAAATTCTGAAAAATAGCACTGGTTAATATCTGATCTTATGAAAACATAATAACATAATCAAATTGACTATTGATGATGCAACAGTTTGTACATTAAAGTTCTAATAGTTTTGGATGTTTCATTATAGTTAGATTTTATTTCATTCCGACTTAATTTGAAAAAGGCAGGTTTGTTCATTTTTATTATTATTTTTTTAGTGCTTCATTTTGGTTTCTATTTATGTATTTATTTATTTTAACATATGGAGTATTTGTGGAGTTCAAATTTTTTTTTTAAATGTCATCAAGTAATGTGTGATCAAATGAAGTAAACTACAATTCTCAAATGACCGTTCGGCCTTCTTTTTCTGTATGGCCTGACGGTAACACCAAAATAAATCCATTAAAAATAAATCCCAAAAGCTCACGTATGAAAAAAATTAACAAAGAGGATAACAAAGGACATTTTTGCGGTAATTATAGTTAGTTGTGCTCAGTTTTATAAACATCAAATATAGATTCAGTTAGTTATGTTTTTTTTTTTTTTTAAGCACTCTTGTTTCTATGTTATGTCGTTAACTGAAATGTTTTTTTCATCAAGGAAAATGTTCTTCTGTTGTGGGGATTGAATTTGCGGCATTGTGTTCTCCGACAGTTTAACTTCCAGCATTTTCCTTTTTGTTGAGTTTTTGCTTGTGCTTTGTTTCTGTGGTTGCAGCACTTTTCTCTTGCCGCCTTTCTCTGTTGTATTTGTTTTCTGTCTTCAGGTGTTTTTGCTTTTCTGGCACGTTTGGCCTTGTCAGCCACCGTAGTCCCATGCCATTTCAGTACTTTTTGGAATGGGGTCGGGGGGGGGAAGCAACTAATTGATGTCTCTATAGTTGATCTCAGAAATGTGCTCAAACGCCCACCCTTAGAAATAACTAGCTCCCTCTCAAGGTCCCCAGTTATTATTTTTTTAACAAGTGCAAAAAAAAAAAATTCCGAGGGTATGTGGATCTATGAAGTCACACAGTACTTGGTACACCCATACGTTTTTTTGTTTTGTTTTTTGTTTTTGGCAAGCTTTTCACCATAACGACACGTGTACCTCCCAGTGGCAAAGACTAAATTGCATCACTGGTAAACAAAACAAATATAGATATTTTTTTTCTCATCCGCTTTATCCTCATGAGGGTCGCGGGCGTACTGCAGGCTCTCTCAGCCTATCTTCGGGCAGTACGCACGGGACACCCTCAACTGGTTGCCAGCCAATTGCAGAGACCAACAACCATTCGCGCTCACAATCACACCTAGGGACATTTTGGAGTTCCCAATCAAACTGCCATGCATGTTTTGGTAATGTGGGAGGTAACCGGAGTACCCGGAGAAAACCTACACAGACACTGGGAGAACATGCAAACTCCACACAGGAAGGCCGGAGCCGAAATCGAACCCTGCACCAATGCACTGTGAAGCGGGCGTGCTAACCAGTCGCCCACCGTGTGTGCCTCTTTTTCTCGACGTATTTTCGGTCGGACAGGGTCATTAAATAAGTTTTAAGTTCCGTAAAAAACAACGAGAACGGCATTAAATGAGATGTTCTGCTAAATGCAGAAACCCTGTATTAGTGGCGCTTATCGAGGAGTCGCCTGTGTTATACTGCCCTCAGGTGGCCAAGCCGTGCACAATTTGTAGCCAATCTTTTTTTTTTTTTTTTTGCCACCGGGAAGTACCCTGGCGTTGATTGTGAACAAACACGATGAAAAGGTCAATCGCAAACGGTCCAAGTAGTGCAGGTGGCCTGATATCACTGCTCTGTTGGGATGTTCTTCAGCATTCTCTCTACGGAAGTCACAGCAGACGGTGCTTTTTTTTTTTTCCTCTTTCTCTCGCTCTCTCCCTCCCCTGCAGCCATCAAGGGCTTCTCGCCCCAGCACAAGATCACCAGCTTTGAGGAGGCCAAGGGCCTGGACCGCATCAACGAGAGGATGCCGCCGCGGCGGGACGCGCTGCCCTCCGACGCCAGCCTCAACTCCCTCAACAAGGCGCTGTCCTCGGAGACCAACGGCACAGACGGCAAAGGGAGCACCAGCGGTGGCGGCGGCATCCAGTAGAGGGCGCGAGCGGGAAGAGGTCGGCAGGGGACGCGGAGGTGGGGCGGGCCCGGAGAGGGGGCAGGCATGTATGGGTCACACCGGGGAGGGAGGGGGGTAGGGGGGAGGGCGGGATATCATGTCACTTGCTCGTCTTTGGATATGCCTTGGAATTGTTCGTCAAATCTTTTACGTTATTAGCCCGTGCGCGCGCAGTATGTGACGGAGAGACGCGTAAGAATGGCTCTTTCTTTTCTTATCCACTCGGGAGTCCCTTGATCATTTACCTTCTTACTAACTATTGTACGTTTACAAAAACACAGCACTAAAAAAAAAAGGACAGAACATGAGATGCCGTTTTTAAAGATGTAAGGGTGTACAAACTAAGTAAGAATTATTTATTGATTTTTTTTTTGCTCCTCTTATAAAATAGCTTTGAATGAATTAGGCAGTCTTAAAAAGAATGTTGTGGAAATGCCAAATATTGGAACGTTTTATCGTTATGTACATATGACGCTTACCTCAGGTTCTTTTGGTGTGTGCTTTGACCTGATTTTTTTTTCTTCTTCCGTTTTATGGCTCAACAACTCGATAATGAATACCTATTTTCTTGAGTTTCATAACTGGAATTTACATTTACTTATCATTTGCTAATATGTTCATTTGTTTGTCTCTCTTTTCGGAAGGGAAGGTTAGATTTATTCAGGCTTGCTGGAAGTGAGTGTTCATTTTCTCTTTTTAAGTATTACGAACAAAGTAAGAATAGACGGCCTATATTGTGTAAAAAGGAAAAAAGAATAAAGTGTCTGCCTATGCATGTTTTATAAAAAGTCAAAGAACTGAAGAAGAAACTGGGAAATCTAAATATTTGAACTATATTGCTCTTTAGTGAACATGTACTGGAAACATTTACCTGCATATTTTCAACGAACACCACGATGCGCTATGCCTTCTTTTTTTTTTTTTTTTCTTTTCAAGACGACGGCAACTCCTGTTTTTAAGCGGCGCTTGTACGTGCACACAGTCCAATTAAGCATGTTTGACAATTATTGTGAGGTGTGTGGTTACAATGTGGAGCTCAAAAATGCATGATTAGCCATTGGTGTCATAATAACAAGTTTCAAATTTTAAAAACCAAAAAAAAAAAAAAAAAAAGGCTTTTGTTCAGTTTTGTAAATGTGCCACAGAAATTGTCATTTGGTCCTTCTCCCCCTAATGATTCCCATTATTATTTGGAACTCTGCTTTGTTATATCAGTTACAGGTTTGATACTGCTCAGTACTTTAAACAAAACGATGTTGATCTTTTTTTAAGAAACTGCTTAAGTGCCCAAGTAATTCACTACACAACATGAAGCCTTGCTTTTTGTAATTTAACTTTGAAACTGTTGGCAGATGAGGCATGCACTTGCAACTATGAAAAATTAGTATTTTATATAACTGTTCAATAAAAATGTGCATGAATTTCAACTTAAACAATCCAGTTTGACTTGTTTTGCATCGACTACCCCCCCCACCCGAACTCTTTTTTTTTTTAACTAAATGTCCGATTGCTCAAGGGCCTTTCCACGGCAGAGACGTTTCAACGGGTGCTCCACGAGGGGGCGCTCCGACAACAAAGGCATTTGATCTTATTTACGACTCACGTTTGCGAGCCCGCAGCCAGACGGAGAGTCCCAGTGAAGTGGACTTTTGTCGTCAGTTGAAAGTCATTTGACGCCCGTTGCGCAGAGAGCGACCGGGAGGACTTCAAACCCATCACATGTGAGTCCGTGTTCGAGGAGGGAGGGATGAGGGCGACGAGGAGGAGGACTTGACTAACGAGAGCGGGAGGCGAAAGGGAGGGAAGAGGAAAGTAGCGTTGGCTTAGAATGGGGGAGGGGAAAGGAGGCCTGGGGAGTGACGAGGCAACAGAAACATGGATGGAGGACGAGGGTGGAAGAGGCCTCGTGGAGAATGAACGTGTGCGTGTCTGCAAGTATGAATCTATGCGCATACTTGAGAGAGAGAGAGTGAGTGTGTGTGTGTGTGTGTGTGTGTGTGTGTGTGTGTGTGTGTGTGTGTGTGTGTGTGTGTGTGTGGGGGGGTTACAGTGGGATGAAGAGAGGTGACTCTTC
>NW_017805014.1:727169-786839 GCF_001891065.2 Hippocampus comes
GTGTGTGTGGGGGTTACAATGGGATGAACAGAGGTGACTCTTCACCTCTGTGAAGGGTGGATGTGCATGCATGCACAATCCATCATTTTTGATCATACAATCCGCAGTCAGGGTTTCATGAAATATAATTCCCGCATATCCAGGCCAATCACTCATAATCTAGCAGGAATAAATTTGAGTAAAAAGCAACCTTTTGCTGGTCTTAATTTAATAGATAACCCAATTTCCTTTGCTGTTACTTTTTTGTACTGTCATAGTCAACTTCTATCTCAAGCACTAATTTGCAAGCGAACAGCCATAGAGTGATCAATTGGCACTGATGGCTGCATATTAATTCTTCATAATTTCAAATATTGTTTTCTACTAAGGTTTGTTTCTGATTGTATTCTGAGTTACGAGGCTGTGTGTGTGTGCAAGATTGTGCATTTTATTTCATGAAACCATGAATGTGAATGGTATGATAAACAATGACTTCTCGGCCGTGTTATGTTGTTATGGGGCGATGAAAATGATGACCTGGATTGTCATCGGTGGCAATAAAATAAAATAAAACAAAACAAAATATATAAATACATGCATACAAACGTACATATAATAATAATTGAGAATTTGCGTTCTTTTTTTAAACGTGCAGTTCATATGAATCACTTGAAATAAACCAAAAGGGTCTGAGAATAGTGCATGATCTCCATCTATGTGAAAATGGCAGAAAAATTACACATCTCGAAAGTGCGTGTGTGAGCGCGCGCGTGCATGTGTGTACCAGTGAATATGCACGTGATCCACGAGGGCCTGTTTTCGTGCATGTTTTCCAGCGTCAGGTGTGAGACAACATACCACAGGCAGCAAGGAACCACTAATTGGAATTAGGGGTAAAATATAAAACTGTTTATTCTTCTCGCTGCCTCTCAAAGGGAAACACTTGTGACCCCCCCCCACCCCCACACACACACACACACACACACGCACACGCGCGCGCGCGCACGTACACGCACAGTGCAAGTCTGGACAGCCTGCCTCAGTACAGAGATGCACACTTGACACATCCCTCCGCGGGCAGACCGGCAAGTAGTCCCCAATTGTTGGTTTTGTTTGTCCACAAAATAGTGTTCAACACATATTTCTGCGTTTCTACAAACCTGAAGACAAATGACATTTAAGCCGAATGGGCGACCATTGCTGACTTTTATACAAACCACTTCTTCCTCACTCCAAACGGCGAAGCTGGAGCCTGGGAGAGGCACCGGGCGGCGGACGAGCACCTCGCAATTCCGAGGGCGCTGTGCGGCTCGCCGGCTGCTTGCATTTGTGCTCCACGCCGCCGTTTCACTTCATTGTATTCAATTGGAAGAATTAAAGCGTCATTTGGGCAATAAGTCTTTATTTTGACACGTCCGAGGAGATTGGCAAAGGCACCGTGAAAGGCAGAGTGGCATATATAAGTTGGGGCTCGGCAGAGGATCGAGGCACGCAGGTACAACGCGACTGTTAATGTTGACTCGCAAGTCGGAGTAAACGTTACTAATGTAACGCGGAGGTGCTGCTAGCCTCGGCGAGCTAAGTGGCTAACGCTAGCATCCCAACTATGGATACCCACACACCGCACTTGCAAGGAGGATCTCGGCCACACTTTGGAAACAAATATTTTCTTTTTATGAGTCGACGTAACACGACGAAAAGGAAGTGAATTTAGTTTTTATGTTATGAAAAAAATTTACTTTTTAATTTCTTCAACGAGAGTCGGTCGCTGACTGGGCGACGTTGAGCGTGTTGAAAACAAAAGGGACGCACTTGTGTTTGTCACATTAATGATAAACAAAGAGGAGATTTTATTGTGAAAATACTAGGGCTGAATTTGTTCGTCGGTCGCGTTCTCGGCACCCGAAAAAAATAAGTACATCTGGCGTTATTGCGGTGTAAAGAAGACAAAGTGTTTATTTTAACATGAATGCATCTTAAACATCGGTCAAAACCTGGGCATCTTGTCTCATGGCAACTCTTTCCAAATAACCATTTTTAAAATAGTATATCTATCGTTGTGCTCGAGGCTACCATCGGGTATGACCGAGGCTACCGCAGTAATTCTCCCTTTGGTGCTCATTTAAAAAAATATTCCAAGTTGTCAGGAGATTCGCGATTTCCCCTCAGCCGTAAACGTCGACTCAAACGTCGTAAATGTTCATTTTGAAGTATTACTCGGGTCGTCGGGACAGCTGTTGCAGTTGGGGAGGGGGTGGATGGGGGGGGCATTATGAGGGACAAAGACCCCCTTAGAGAGTCTCGTATTGTTCTTTTTAACACTTTTTGAAGTGGTCGCAAGTTCGAACAAGTCTGTTTGTTTATTTATTTATTTAGCCTGCTAAATTTGAGTTGTATGGACGCGTGTGTCCTCACGTGACCGATGAGGAGAAAGGCTGCTTGACAGCGTAACAAGGCCGCTGTGCATTGTGCAGTTTTTTTCCAGTCTTGGCGTGTTTTAGGACCATGTCACGGGACTGCTAATCCAAAGAAAATGATCAAGACTGTCTGTCGGTTCTCCAACTTTCCACACCAAGTATCTACTGAAAAAAAAAAACATTTTACTCTCCAAGCTACCTCTGTAACATGCACATTTTGAACTACAGTTGTGCTTAAAGGTACAGTGTGTGTAATTCAGCGTCATCTAGTGGTGAACTCATAGAATGCAACGATTTTCGGTAAATGCAGGCGCACTCGTTGCCTCAGGGAGACCACACACTTCGCAAGCCTACCACCAATTCCTTCAGCAGAGGTGCATGCAAAATCTCATCTCAAACGACTTCGAGTATTCCCTCAAGTGACGGACGAAGTGCATGGCATTTGTCACACATCATCATGTTGAGGAATTACATTCGCTAAGTTTGTCTCCTTCTAAGATCCGTAACAGAAACATGGCGGTGAAACATGGCAGCCTGCTGTCGGGGAGGCTCGCCCTATGTAATCTAATTAGCGATTACTTCACCTACAATTATATTTTTTTAAAATTATGTTGATGTGATTGAACAGATATTTTATAATTAATATAATGGTCGGTTTTTGAAATAATGGCCAGTTAAAATACGACAAATCCTTACACGGTTTCCTTTTAAATAGGAGGTGGGATACCTTTTCACAACCATTCAAAGAATAAGCACAAATGTATTGTACTTTAAAGCGAAACCAAAGTATGTTAATGCAAGCTGGATATGTTCAGGGTCTGTGGCGGTGTCTCGCAAAGCCATGCCCTCGGTGATGGAGCGCTCTGGGGCCGGTGTCCTGTCCAGGAGCCGAGCCAAGACCGTAACCAACGGTAACAGCCAACCGCATTCCGAGGAGGAGAGCAGCGATGAGGAGCATGCTCATGGTATACACACACACACACACACACACACACACACACACACACACACACACACAAAGTGACGACTTCAAAATAAAACACAGCGACACCTTTTACTCGTCCAAACATGTCATCTTTGACAATGTTGCATTGTGAATATAGCGTGCCACTTTTAACACAAATCATGTACAACTAAGCATGACCATAAACCTTATCATCATACACAGGACCACTCAAAAGTTTGGAAACATGTTCAAATGTGTGTTTCTTTTTTTTTTATTTATTTTTATTACATTGTAAATGAATACTAAAGACATCCACATTGTGCAGCAACAGGTAAATAATCATTTACTAAACTTGAGTTGCAAATGATGATCAAAAAGATTTTAAATACTTCCCAGTTGGCACCTTTTGCTTTGATTGCAGCTCTGCACACTCTTGGCATTCTTTCAATCACTTTGAAATGGTTCTTCAATGGTCTTGAAGGAGCTCGCGTAGCAACCTTCACTTATTCGTCACCTTACAAAGACATGTCGGTCAACCAGAACTAAAAATCTCAAATTTGGACCCGTCAGACCCAAGGACAGCTTGCCACTGACCTAATTGTCCATAATTTGTGTTCCGTGGCCGTTTCCAAATTTATGAGGTACTATACATACACACACATGCAAACACCTTTAGCGTTGAGATTACCGGTAATCGGTCGGGCCCTAAAAACGACTGTGAGCTTTTTATGACGACTAGAACAGAACAAGAGTTCATTAGAATGTGATTAAAAATCAGCTGGACGGCTGTTGAATGGAACTCTTTTTTTAAGAAATGATGAGTCGCTCCGTGCCATGTGTGTCTTGTGGCAATCCTGTCCGTCCCGCTCGGCTGCTTGTTGAATGGCGGCCATGTTGTTGACCACGCCCACCTCCTCCTCTGAGCGCTTCCTTTTTCTCTCTTGTTCCTCGACAGACAGCATGATTCGAGTGGGAGGAGACTACCAGGCCCAAATCCCGGAGTTCAAACCAGGTAAAAAAAAAAAAAAAAAAGAAATGATAACACCCAGTAATACTACTCCAGCTTCTGGCGTCACTCAGTCCTAGATATACCCCAATAGGGTTTTTCAGAGCCGTGCCAGATTATTAGTTGTCAAGGAGGCCAATATTAACCAATATTCATTTGTGGTAGAAGGCAAAATATTGGCGTAAAAAGAGAAATAAAACCAGAGAAATAAAACAAGTCCAATACTGTAATGCCCATCGTTGCATTTTTTAAAAATGTTTTTAGATAATGTAAATTTTATTTTTAAAAAAGCAAAAAAAAAAAGTGTGGCTGTTTTATTTATTTTATTGATTTATTTTTGGGTGGGGCGAAAATGGATTCAGAGCATTTCAATGAGGAAATTTGATTTGATAACGTGCCCGGTGAAATTGAGTCAACATACCACTGCAGTCATGAAACTGACGACGTCGTGACTGTATGGCATGTCAATTGCCGAACCTGTTTGACCAGGTGTTTTGTTTTTTTTCCACAATGAATCTTGAAATTTGCTTGCAATTTCAGACAGCCCGGCCCGTTACAATGAGAAGGACCAGAGGAGCATGTTGGTCTGGTGTCCCAACACTCAGCTGTCGGATGCAATGTGTACGCACTCGCTCTTTTCGCCCTATCGCTAACTCTTTGGTGAGTATTTGCCGCGTGTCTCCATTGCTCATTGTGTTGTCCCATGCAGTGGACGAATACATCCTGATGGCCAAAGAGAAACATGGCTACAACATGGAGCAGGTAGAGTAGACCCAACAGTGGCGTCACTTCTGTCTCCGCGACTGCGCCGGCACCCTTTGAGCGTAACGTGCAAACGCTGCCGGCAGGCGCTGGGCATGCTGCTGTGGCACAAGCACGACGTGGAGCGCTCGCTGGCCGACCTGGCCAACTTCACGCCGTTCCCCGACGAGTGGACGGTGGAGGATAAAGTGCTGTTCGAACAGGCCTTCAGCTTCCACGGGAAGAGCTTCCACCGCATACAGCAGATGGTGAGACGCCATCGTGTTTGACAGCCCACAGCCCAATACATCAAACGTATTTGACTTTGGTGTTTTTAGCTTCCGGACAAGCTGATATCCAGTTTGGTGAAGTACTACTACAGCTGGAAGAAGACAAGAACCAGAACCTCCGTCATGGACCGCCAGGCCAGGAGGCTGGTCAGCAAGAGGGAGAAAGATGACAGGTGAGAAGAAACAACTCTTTTCATTCGGAGGGGGGAAAAAAAGCATACGGAAGGATGAAACAATTTTTTTTCCAATGTAGCAATGACGAGCTGGAGGAAGGAGATCCCGGCAGCGACTGTGACTTTGAGCTTGATGCCAAAAAGGAGGTGAGCATCGGAGGGGGGAAAAAAAAAAAACTCACAGCACGATGCAAATGCGTCACTATGTGTGCACAGGCGGCCAAGCAGAACGCCAATAGCGCCGCCTCAGACAAGGTCACCCCCGGTCGCTCCGGCCCCATCAAGAAGGAAAACATCGGCGCACAGTACCGCCACCACCCTCTTCGAGCGCGCCGCCGGCCGCCCAAGGGGATGCACCTGGAGCAGGCCGACATCACGTCCCTGTCCGCCTCGCACGACTCGGGCGTGCTGACGATAAGGCAGCTGGACACGCAGCTGGTGTCACTCAAACGACAGGTGACAGGCGTCCCGTGTCGCCGTCCATCTGCGTGTGTGTGCCCATTAAACACCATCTTGACTTCCTCTTTCAGGTCCAAAGTATTAAACAGAGCAACAGTAGTTTGAAACTGAGTCTGAATGAAGGTGTTGACACTTTCAGGCCCACTGAGGTATATTCCTTTTTTTTTTTTTTTTTTTTTTTTAACCTCCGACTGAGAGGTTGCCACAATTTCCGTCTGAAGTGACGCGCTCCTCTTTTGCAGCCCACCCCCAAGATGAACGCTCGCTGGACGACAGAGGAGCAGCTGCTTGCGGTGCAAGGTGAGGGAACAGGGTGTGTGTGTTGACCAGCCTCGGAGAGAGAAAAAAATACACTCCATAATAAATTATATTTTATTTAAAAAAAAAAAAAAACACAATTAAATAGAATGAAAAACAATTGAAGAGTTGCATCTCCTTGCAGAGGATAAAGACTGTATGAGTGGACGGTGACCTATGGATAATATAGTTACCCTGAAAAACTATTCTGATTACTCACCTTTCCCCATTGAAATGAATGGTGAAGCCATTCATTAATCCAATGGAATGAATGGAAATGACGGTCATCATTCCAGCCCTGCAGAATTTTTTTTTTAATGAGGAAACTTTACACTCCATCATAAGTTTGTCGCATGTTCTTCTTCAATGTACATACATTGAATAGACGGTTCTGAAAACCTGGACTCACCCCCACTCACCCATTTTTAATATGCTTATATTTATATTTTATATTTATTTATATACTTTTTGTCTTCTACTTTCTTCCTTTCATAATTTTGCTGCTGTAAATTGGGAATTTCTCCATTGTGAGACAAATAAAGGTTTTCTTATCTTGTCTTATTCTGGTGTGTGCCAGTTGGCCACCTGAGGTCAGTGTAAAAGACATCGATATACTGTGCTGGTCACGCAGGTCCTCTGGATTACTTGTTCGGAATAATCATTCTTCACAGAGGATAAATAATATATGCAAAAGAGTATTATCTTGGCAAACACCGCCACGTCGATGCTGGAAGCCTGCCTGCCTACGAGTTTCCTGTTGTATCTTAGCATCAAGTACAAAAGACATTAAAAGCAATGACTGTGCAAGTAAAAATAAAGGCGGTGAGTGGAATTTCACTCTAAAGTGTCAATTCCCATTTTGCAGCAATCCGTCGTTACGGCAAAGACTTCAACGCCATCGCTGAAGTGATTGGAAACAAGACGTCCGCTCAGGTGAGCCACCTCAGGACTTTTTTTTTTTCCCCTCGCCACACATACGTGCTCATGGTCATTTGCTCTCGCATCGCTAGGTGAGCTCCTTCTTCGTGAGCTACCGCCGCAGGTTCAACCTGGACGAGGTGCTGAGGGAGTGGGCCGCCGAGCAGGTGGCCACCCGTGACCTCAGGCGGGGTGGCGAGGAGATGGTGACCGCCACGGAAGGGGGAGCGGAGGAAGACGAGGTGAGCAAGGGCCACACATGGCAGCTTGAGTTAAAGCGTGCATTTCATACACAAGGTAACTCAATGTGCTTCACAGAATTAAAAATAAAATTCAAGATGCAAAATCATTTTGAAATAAAAGTGATGAAGACATCCGTGTGCACCATCACAGCTTAATGCTTCTGCACCTTGTTTGCTTTGACCTCTGGGCTTCACTTATTGACCCGAGTCAAAGTAATCAACCTGTACATCTTGTAAGCTGAAGTACAAAAATCCATTGTCGTTTCCTCTCGCTGCTTCTCAAGGTCAAGATGGAGGACTCTCCTCCAGATGCGGCCGGGAGCTCCTCGCCCCACTCATCGAGCCACAACCCTTCGTCCCTGTCCCAGCCACCCCCGCTGCTGCGCCCGGCGCCGCCCTCTGCGCCGCCCAGCCTCCTGCGCCAGCCCCCGCCACTGCAGACCCGCCCGCTGCAGAACCGGGCCCCTCACAACCACCCGCCGCCGCCCCTCATCCGGCCCGCAGTCACCTCCTCCGGAAGCTCCAGCCTGCGGGCTTCTCCTCCCAGCTCCTCGCCCTCGGCAGCCATGCAGATGCCGCCGTCGCTGGTGGGGATCAAGGTGGAGCAGGCCAACTCGCACTAGGAGACGGAACACACGAGGGTTGCGAAACGGTGCAACATTTCTGGGAAATTTCAACGAAAAGTTAGCTTGGAAATATGCCAACTTGGAAACTTTCCGTGGGAATTGAGAATGAGAAAGGTTACACGTTTACTCGTGCAGATTTATCCCCGTGAAGAGCCACCTTTCGCTTTTGGAAATTCCTGTTTCATCCCCATTCGTTCCAATGGAAAATTTCCCAGTTGGGCAATTTGCAACCCTCGTTCCACCCAAAATGTTTTCACGGCGTCTCGTGAGCACTGTGGTCCAAAATGTCAGCTCTTAAGTGTTTTTGTATTCTAGCTGCACTGTCACACCTACCTCCAGACCACTGCTATTCCACACACACACACACACGTACACGTTCAATAGCTCAAAACTCCAAACACTACCTAAGCCCCTACAGTTTGAACAGCTTTTGCATTACAACTGGAACCCTCAGAGGATAGAGCAGGTACAATGTTGACCAGTTTTGAATAGCTGAGGTGAAACTTTTCAGGATGGGATGATGGGGATAAAGAGCAATGAAGTTTCTCTCCCTCTTCTCGCAGCCATGTCCTACTGGTATGAACTGGAGTGAAGTGTTTTTTGTTGTTTTTTTTTAACTAGATTTAAGATGATCTCTTTGGTAGTAGTAATAGTTTAGGTGTTTATTATTATTGACAAAGCACTAAGGAGCCTTTGGTGTGTGACTTGAGTTGTGAGTCCTCTTTGCCCCATCTCCTACAACTTATTCAGCCAAAGTCAGTTCTCGCTTTAAAAGCACAAGGGGGGAGAAAAAAAAAGACTTTGACTTTCTTATGACAGCTGCTAATTATGTTTTGATACAGGAACGTTATCCAAATTGTTGCAGTGAATCTGGTGTTTTTTGATAGGTAGCATGTCTAAGTGTAAAGCTACTGGGATCACAAGTCACTTCTATTCACGTTTGGCTTTCAAGCCGACTTGCCTTTTGATTCCTTTGAGGTTCACTCTCATTTTCATGCAAAAAAAAAAGGCTAATACAGCCTGTATGTGAAAAATTGTTAGACGTTTCCATTTGTTTTTTTTCTAGAATAAGGAATTGGCCACAGTTTAGTTTAATATAGTAATTATTATTATATCAGTTTGTTGCATGCATGTGCAGTAGAAGTGCACATTGAGTCGAGAGAGGAACTAGAGACAGAACAGATCCACTTGAACAAGGTGTAATTATTGTCATTTCAGATAATGACGAGCTTTGATCGCAGAAGTGTGCGACGACTTAGGGGTTCATTTCGTTTTTTTATTTGGAGAGTGGTCTCAAATTAAAAGATGTGTTGGGTGAAAATGAGACAATGCAAATGCACGAATTGTCGTGGGCTCTTGTCGCGAAGTTTTTTGTTTATTTATGTGTTTATTGTGTTGGTTTTTTTTAATCGATTTGATTTTCACGCTTTAACGCTGAATTGTACGGCGACATTGCCGTTATGTTATTACATGTGTCAAATTGAAAGGATTAGGTGAAGATGTTCAAGACTGGGAATTTAACAATGTCATGGTTGTGTTGTATGGTTTTGACCATTACATAATTTTGTGACGAGAATTTGCCGCCTTCTTGGCTAGTACGATGAAACAAAATCTCCCGACTGTTAGTTGCTTCGCTAACTTTTCTCATACATATCAATTTCCCCCAAATAAAGGACTGAGAAAGCAGTCAGAACAAAAGTCTGCAATGTGAGAAATAGCTGAATCTTCAATGTGGATCTCACGACTCTGTTCAGTAAATACTTGCTGAAATTAAAACGAAAACTGGTGGACTAGTTGTTCTAGAAGCCTACTAAATATTTAATTTTAATGGTTTATTTACGATAAATTGGGAGCTGTGAACACTGCTTAAAATATTCGAAAAATGCATCAATTAGATGCTTGAATATATCTTCAATATTTTAGGGAGAAAGAGTAAGTATTCATAATCATCACGTTGAAAGTGATTATTTGTCTCAAAACGAGACTCTGCCCCATCCAATATGGCGGATGCGCTGACGTATCCCAGCAACGGGCAAACCCGCTCGATGAGGTGCTACATACAGTGTTTATGGATTAGTTAATGTATATGTATGTGTGCGTATTCCGTAGTTGAATTAACTCTTAAAACAAGATTTTAATACAAACAATAAATTATTGACTTGGTGAGCAGGACCTGGATGACGTCATTCTGCTTCCGCTAGCTTTTAGCCTCCCGGCGTTGTCGTGTCGGAGTTCCCACGGTTCTTCTGGGTTTCACCGTCAGAATGGAGGTAAACACGGCGTCATCCAACTTTTACAGGCTTAGGTGCTCCATTCCGGGCCACGAAATGGACGTCCGGGGGCTCGCGGCTGCTGTTTTCCCGGAAGGAGCGTTCGTTTCTGTGTCCAGGGACCGGACCGGAAGGATCTGGGTCCCAAACTCAAGGTAGCTAGCGTTAGCCTGCTGGCCTATAATTCATCGTATAAAGTGACTTTGTTGCCTTAAGCGTTCATAAACCCCATACGGGAGATAATCAAATAAAGCGCTTTTCATCTTGCTTATGTAAAGTGCTGACATTTCTTTTCTAATGCTTTTGTAAAAGTGCTTTTCGAATTAGCTTTGTCATTCATTCAGTTGAAGCACTTATTGTCTTGCACATACAATTTACCTTGTACGTATTTACTTTGTATTGAATGAATGCCGTTGAGCAAAAGGCACGTTTCCCTAATATTGCAAAGTCGCAATCCATTTTTGTTGAAGGTAAGGCTTTTAAAAAAGTCATATATATACACCCACACACACTGGTACTTACCTGTTTCTGAATTAACAATAAAATTGAATAAAGTAAAATTAAATCTTACGCGTTCCGTGATTTAGATAAACCATCAAAAAAAAAAATCCCAATTGAAATTAACTGAAATTGTATTAATCTGTTTTAACCCCCCCATCCCCAAAAATGGCTGCGAGCACAAAAACTTTTTGTCGTCTGCTATAAAGAGGCTTTGTACACTTGTGCAGCCACCTCATCTCAGTTTTTAATTTTTACTTCCCCTATTGAAAATATATATTTTCAAAAGGTCACTTGAATTGTACAGGTCAAAAAAATGATGGAACCTGTTTTGAAATTATTTATACTGGTCTTGGGTTTTTTTTGTTTTTGTCAGAAAGACATTGCTTTTAAGCGACCTCCTGACCATTCTCCTTGCAAGTGTTTTCATTCCTTACTTGTTTGTTAACTGTTTCTCCCATTCCATCAACAGTTGAAGGCACATTTCTCCTTCCAAATGACATAAAAATTCACTCTGTGTTTCCTCTTTGTTGACAGCTCCGACAACGGTTTCACGGAGATGCAATGTATGTCGGGCCACTCGAACTTTGTATCATGCGTGTGCATCATTGCGCCGAGCGAAGTGTACCCCCGAGGACTCATTGCCACTGGGGGGAACGACAATAACATTTGCGTATTCACACTGGACCAACCACAGCCCTTGTACACTCTTAAAGGTCACAAAAACACAGGTGAGCATGACTATTTGACTATTTTTCATTAGACTTCTTGAGTTAACCATGAAAATCTCTATCCTGATTCGGGAGTAGGTAATGAGAGCTTAGTCCCCAATCCCTGTATCGGGGCGTCGTATATTGAGGAACTAGGGAATCAAATCTAATATTTGCCGTCATATGTTCTGTGTCATCTTTACAACGTTGTATGTCCACAGTTTGTACTCTGTCCTCGGGGAAGTTCGGAACACTTTTGAGTGGCTCTTGGGACACCACGGCCAAAGTGTGGCTCAGTGAAAAGTGCATGATGACGCTGCAGGGCCATTCTGCAGCTGTGTGGGCAGTGGCCATGTTGCCTGAGCAAGGACTCATGCTGTCCGGATCGGCAGACAGAAGCATCAAGCTTTGGAAAGCAGGACGATGCGAGAGGACATTTACAGGTAGCTTACGCAAACAACTCATTCCCGCCTAGTCAGGTCACGGTTTTATCGATGGCATCGGTCATGGCTCCAGGACCTTTGAAAAACAGTTTGTGGAGATGATGTAACCTCAGTCGTTTACTTTTGTGAAGTATCGGCTTTATAACCTAGTCACCCAGCGGTCAGTCATCATCAAGAGAATAACTTTTTGTTCCGATTTAGGTCACGAGGATTGCGTACGGGGACTCGTGGTGATCAGCAGCACTGAGTTCTTCTCTTGCAGCAACGACACCAGCATCAGGAGGTGGCTGGTGACAGGCGAATGTGCACAGGTGTACCACGGGCACACTAACTACATCTACAGTATTGCCGTCTTCCCAAATAGTCAAGGTTTGTCGGCCTCAAATTGGATTTTAAACAGTGCAGTAAAGTCACCATCCCGCTACAACTTTTCCCACAACGTGCCAGGCAGCACTCACTGAGCTCTACTGGATAAAGTTTGCATGTGTTGCTGCTCCACGTGTGTCAAGTTGATCGTTTCCATAACAGCTATGCTAATTTTGAGTAGCCCAACCATTACGTTTTGCATTATGTAATAGCATTAAGATAGTGGACTTGCATTAAATTGATATGGATTGGTGAAACAGTTTGGTGTTTCAATATCCAAGATTTAATTCTGTTTCCCCAAAAAAACATGTCCACTGTCGTCCAACGTTTTCCCACCCCTGCTGAATTTTTGTGTTCCTTGCGCTAGATTTTGTGAGCACAGGAGAGGACCGAACTGTGCGAATATGGAGGGGTGGAGAATGTACGCAGACTATCCGCCTGCCTGCTCAGTCTGTGTGGTGCTGCTGCATCCTACCAAATGGCGATATTGCTGTCGGAGCCAGGTAACTCCTTCAAAACTTTTTTTTATTTTTCTTTTCTTTATCCTTTGGCTAACCGTCTGTCCTGCCACAGCGACGGCATCATCCGAGTGTTTACGGAGGCCGAGGACCGCGTGGCAAGCGCTCAGGACTTACAGGCCTTTGAGAACGAGCTCTCGAATGCTACCATCGACCCCAAGACAGGAGACCTCGGAGACATCAAAGTCGAGGACCTTCCTGGACCGGAACACCTCAATGAGCCTGGTAGTGGTTTTTTTTTTGACTTTTTATTGCAATGTAAGATAGTTCAGTTTCAAAATAGACAGTTTTCATCTGGCATTGATTTTTTTTTTTTTCCAGAAATATCAATCTGGCCAAATTGTCTGCATTTTTGCTTTCCCAGGGAATCGCGATGGACAGACGCGACTGATTAAAGATGGGCAGAAAGTGGAGGCTTATCAGTGGAGTGTCACTGACAGTCGCTGGGTGAAAATTGGAGATGTGGTCGGTGGCTCAAACCAGCAGACCTCCAAAAGTGTCATGTATGAAGGAAAGGTGAGGTCGCGTGTTTGCTGGGAACAAATTTACACCCTGTTAGGATGCATTAGAACACGAATTCCTTTTTTTTTTTTTTGTTTTTGTAAACACTGAGCAGCCTCAGTGTTCATAAACCTTGGAGCACCACCTGTACTAAAGAATTACATTTTAAAAAATAAATATATATTGTGTGTGTGTGTGTGTGTGTGTATTTTGGGAATGGAAAAGCAATGGAAATTTTTTATTTACGTATTTATTTTAATTGCTGTGAAATGAGGATGAATTATTTCGAAAATTCTAATTGTGGCCTCTGCCCAATATTCTAATATTGCGATTTAATATGAGATTATTTTTTTCAAAAGTCCTCCTCCCTTTTAATTTAATCAACACAAGCAATAAAATTATTATGTTTGATAAATGCATGGATGTACAGGATATGTAAATTCAACAACAGTGTGCTGTCAAATTGAACTCGATTAATTGTTCGGCTTTACTCTCCAAATTTAAAAACGGGTCCAATTTGTCTGGAAGAGTCAGTGTTCAGACTTTATTCTCAGACGATTCATGTCACCCCCCCCGCAGGAGTACGATTACGTCTTCACGATTGACGTGAACGAGGGCGGGCCATCCATGAAGCTGCCTTACAACGTGTCGGAGGACCCCTGGCTGACGGCGCACAACTTTTTGCAGAAGAACGACCTCAGCCCCATGTTTCTGGACCAGGTTGCTAATTTTATCATTGAAAACACCAAAGGACACGTGGTGGGACCCGCACAACCCGCCGGTGGTGACCCATTCACGGGTGAGGAAGACCGTTTTCTCCGTCAAAAGACGTTTTTGCGTATGAGGTGTGACAGAAAAGTTCCAGGACTGCCCTCATACTGTATTACAGGCACCTGCCTTGTTCTTGCGTCAAACTGTTGTTCTTTGTCGACCCGGCAGGGGGAGCGCGGTACATCCC
This sequence comes from Hippocampus comes, assembly GCF_001891065.2. NCBI lineage: Eukaryota > Metazoa > Chordata > Actinopteri > Syngnathiformes > Syngnathidae > Hippocampus > Hippocampus comes. Next base: position 741,528 of record NW_017805014.1, read on the forward strand.
AGGGTCCGCGGACGGAAGACCAAATTTTGGAGGCGATCCCTTCACAGGTGCAGTATTTGGCTTCGAAATGGAGAGTTTCGGTTCCCTTCTGACAATGGCCATTTGAACGTCTCCTAGGCTCTGGTCGCTACATCCCCGGCTCCGGCCGTGACTCAGTTGCTCCTGAAGGCGTGGCCGATCCCTTCACAGGTCTGCCTTCACCGACCCAATGCGGATACCAAGAGCCAAAACCTAAAGGAGGATTTTGATTTATTTCCTTTGGCAGGTGGAGGCGCTTATTCTTCAGCAGCACTAAGACCGAAAAGCACCAACATTTACTTTCCAAAGACTGATGGCGTGACCTTTGAGCAAGCCAATATTTCACAAATTGTTGGTGAGCATATTTGGTTGCCGATGAAAACTTGGCGTTCTGTTTGTGTCAAGTCTGGATTTTGTTCCTTTCTTGACCAGGCAAGCTGAAAGAGCTGAACGCAGGAGCCCCGCAGGAACACAAGCTCTCTGAAGACTTCCTGGAAAGTCTGGAGAGGCTGCTGGCGTCCGTCTGCGGGCCTAACGAGTGCCCGCCAACTATTCAACAAATCAACCTCCTCTGGAAGGCCTCGCACTGGCCTGAAGGTATAGGCCGTGTCTTACGCTACCCACATTCAATTTCAGAAATGTCATACCTGCTTTGGGATGAGGAGGATAAATACATAGTTTTGAAAAGTTTTGTTCATCTGTGTGGGTTTTGTGAAGTATTTCCAGTCTAGGTAGTATTATAAAATGGGTAGTGCATTGTTCACCAGGAGGCCCACAAGCCCAAACTTCTTGTGAGTAGTGTAAATTTTGAAGGCGAACTGAAAATAATTCGCGTTTCTTGTCTTTCTCGCTAGATATTGTATTTCCAGTCCTGGACATTCTAAGGCTGGCTGTGCGCCACCCGCAGGTCAATGAGAGCCTGTGCGGTGAGGCGGAGGGCGTCCAGCTGTGCAACCATCTCCTGAGCCTGATGAGGCCCGAGGGCCGCGCAGCCAATCAGATGCTGGCGCTGCGGATCCTGTGCAACTGCTTCAGCAGCAGGCCCGGCCCAGCCCCCGGCGAGTGTTGTCAACTGGTTTTAAAAGAACTGCAATGACAATCTTACGGAAAATCCCTTTCTGACGACGACGATGAGCTTTTTTGCTGATCGCTGTTTGGTGGAAACATTGACCTGTATGTTTGACAATAAATAAAAGGACACCTTCCGGCTTTTGCATTCCAAATATTCATTTGCAAAAATCGCCTTCACTTGCGTTTGAATGAATGCAGCAATTGGTGCATTAATCATGTGAAAAGATGAGGGAATCTCAGGAAGGAGACACTCCGCACTGGTCATCGTTGATATTTGTACTGTATGTTGAAATTAAGCAAAGTATTTCGTTACACATTGCAAAATATCTTTTCAGGAATTATTTGACAATTTATGACCGTGAATTAAAATTGAAATAAACGATCTTAAATGCTGAAGGTGACCACAATTTTGTGCTACTGGGCTGCCACATAGGACCACACATTTCCGAACAAGATGTAGGGCAAAAATCCCACTTTAAATATGGACAAAATACAAGGTCTTTATATATTTCATTGGGGGGGAGGTAAATACATAAATAAATGTCATTTGGGGGTTTTTTTCCAATCAAATGTAGCTCATTTCTTCCGATTTGATTTTCCGCGTACTGCATTGATACTCCACTACGCTAGGAGCGCAATCTCAAATGAAAAACACATTCACCAACCCCCGCCGTAAAAGAAGAAGACAACCTGAGGCCGCGGACGTATAAAACTGGGCACAACCACCAAACAGAAGAAGAAGAAGAAGTAAATTTTGGCGGTTGGCTCAAGCTGCCCGAACAGTTGAGTTCATCCTTGACTGAAAGGTAGCAAACCCATTTAAAACCTATCATCGTCGAATTCTGTTTTTGGATTTTACTTATTGGCTGTTGTTGAAGCAAAACCAGGCTGTTGACCGGACCTTGTGCCTTTTCTTTTCTCCGCCCGAAGTAACGATGGCGAACCAAACGCAAAAAGACGACGGCGCAAATCTGTGGTTTTGTCTGCTTGCACTGGGCTTGCAGCCTGAAAAGCGAATACACCTCTTGCCAAACTCCTCAAAACACATCAAAATGGGACCGTAAGTCTTCCCGTTGTCACGCGGTGGGGAATTTTCTCTGAACATTTACAGTAAATTTCTTTAGAGTGTTAACCAAGTGAATGTTGGCTTGTTCAACGCCCTAGTAGCAATCTGAAGTGGGAAAACGGTTTCCTAGACCACTGTCATTGTTTTTTGTCATGTCCTATACAGGAATATGTTCGACAAACCCAACAAGGATGCCTTTCACATTGTAATCCAGTTCCTGTTGGAAAAACTCAATTCAACACGATTTCAACAGACATACAAGTAAGGGGATTCAGGAGACGTGACTCCCTGTGGGTTCCTTTTCATGAGCTCTCCTTTACTATTATTTCTAGATTTTGCTGGCCTCCTTTCACAACTAAACAAGATACTGAGTTTCGCAAAGCGACCCGCGTTTGGCTGCAAGAAATAATGGTGAGCATTTGAAAGTGTTGGGTAAGCCAGGGTCACTTTGCCCTCAAACCTGGATACTGATTGTTTGTTTGTTTGTTTTTTGGTTTTTTGTTTTGTCCTCTTAGGCCGAAACTGGATACACCGGCTCCAAAGTTCTCGCATCGTTGTTACTCTCGCCCGGCGGCCCCAAATTCACCAGTTTGATGGTCCATTTAGTCATGCATGTCATGCAGCAGGAAATGAAAACATTCATTACGGGTAGATCCTTATTCAAACAGAACTTGAGAAATTCTTGTAAATGATCTTCAAATGTTTGGCTTAGATGACAGCTGGGTTGCGGATGCCGTCTTCAAGCCGACGTCCTCGCGCCGCATGGCGTTGAAGAGACTCCAGGTGGTCAAAAAAAGATTTTGGGAACAGGCAGCACACCAGGATCTCTTTCTGCTGGAGGTGCAGAAAAAATCCCAGTGAGTCCTTGAATGTCTGCGTTTAAGTGTTTTTTGGATTTTTTCTTTTTCTGATGTCCTATCGAAGGTGTAAAGTGTATTTATAGCTCAATGAATCAAAACTACGGTAAACATTTTACAACACAAGGCATCTATTTCAGCTCAACAGATTGCAAATTGCCAGATGCATGGAAATAAAAATGTGGGAAAATAATATTTCCACACTGCATTTCAGTGCAAAACTAAAACGCACACATGTAAAAGGAAAACATGGCCAGTAGGTTGTGTTCTCCATATTTCTATATTATAGCGCAGTGAACTGAGCTTTTGTCAACTATTAGACATTTAGTGAGAACAGTCATGTTCAAATTACATTCATTTACTGCTAAACGATGTTCATATTGCAGCGGGCAAACAGAGGATGGTGGACGGGATGTTTTTAACTCATGTAAATCACTTTTGAGTTGCATGTCTTTTATGAAAAGTTCTGTATCGATAAAGATTGGTTGATCAGTCTCGATGCTGTATAATTAAATTAACAAAGAAAATGCACATATACAATAAAGCCAAAGGACCAACCAGAATGACGCCGTTTTATTGCCATTTGGAATATCGTGGTGGGCGAATTAGTGGAATGAAAAGCACCCGTTTGGTGGTCAAGAGAGTTAATACTCACGGCATGAGTGCATTTGTTCTTGTCTTTTAGGCGCCTCATGGATTCAATGCGAGACCTCCGAGCTGAGAGTAAAAAGTATGACGAGCTACTCCAGTAGGTTTCCCCGCCGCACCTCCTTATTCCTCGCCGCTGTTCTTTGCCTATACCGCGCCGGTCAATCAGCTGCTTTTCTTTTTACTCTGCAGGCAGCACGCTCGAGATTCTGTTGAAGAGGATTCCGGTGATAAAGCTGACATGGTAACGTTTAAAGAAATGTACGAGTTCTGCATTGTGTTTTGCCTCAAAAGTAAATCCTCGCGTTCAGGTTCGCTCTCTGTGGGCGACCGTGGACGGAATGCTCACGACGACCGAGTCCAACCGAAAGGTGTTGGAAAGCGTGCTGCAAGGAGACGTGGACCAGCACGCGCTCGACGGCTCGAGGCGCCACCTGCAAATTCCCCGTTGCTTGCTTCAGAGGATAGAGCAGCCCTCGCAGCAGGTGAGTGCGGCCTGCGCGCTCGCCCGACTGACGCTTGCGTGACGACAACGTACGCTTGGCAGTTGAGCTTGGGGAAAGCGTACGAGGCCGGTCAGCTGAACCTCCTGTGGCCCTTGGAGCTGATGAACCACTCCCTGCGCCTCCTGAAGGAGGAGGCGCACGAGGGCTCGCCGCGGCTCAGCCTGCCGCAGTTGCGGCAAATACAGCAGCAGGTGGCCCGCCAGCTGCAGGAACTGAAGCTCCTCAGGTAAACCGTAAAAAAAGGACGGCCAATTGTGTGTGTGTGTGTGTGTGTGTGTGTGTGTGTGTGTGTGTGTGTGTGTGTGTGTGTGTGTGTGAGAATATTTATTTGAATTAATATCAAAAGTGGAACTTGATGCTAATTCTCTATTAGCCTGCCAATGGGATTTGACATTGACTCCTTTTGCACGGTATGAACTAGACTGAAGATTTCCAAGGAGGAAATTCCCAAGATGAGGAGTGCCATCCTAGAGCTGGAAGGCGAGTGGGACAGGAAGTGGGCAGACAAACTAAAAAGCAAATCTTTAGTCTCATTGTTCAATGACGATCCGGTGAGTGGTCATTCGTAGTCGCCCTTGGGTCAAATTTTGAAATTGAAGTCTGATTGTAAAGCCAGCCCTTTTTTAGGTTCTTGGCCTTCTTACAATGCCAATGCCTCGCCTGTCATTCGGAGCAGCACTCGACGGCAGCAACGCCAGTTGCATCTTCTCCCAGTTTCCTGCGAAGCTTCCTGGTGAGTGACGCCCAATGACCTTTGCGGTCCACTTCAGTTAGCTTGTCGTCAGTGTTGCCACAATCCCCTTGGAAAACCTCAAGAGGCGGTTCATGTCATGATCACTTGAGAATGAATAAGTGGCAGTTGGCTTTCTGCGAGCTGATTGCCACACAGTAAGAAATGTCTGCAAAGTCACTAAACTGAGAGAAGTGGTGTGTTAAATTAGTTTTTACTGTTAAAAAAATGTTTTTGCTCATGCAAAATTCTAGAGAAGTCTCCAGAGTGTCCTTCTCCAGCGGAGGGTGAAAATGAAAGCAATACTTCCACAGAAGACTACAAAAGGTAACTGCCATTTTATTTTATTTTTTTATTTTGTGGGAGGCAGATACTTGGGCAGTGCTAAGATGTGCTCTGCCCATCACTAGTCCTCCCTAAAGGATCCGTGCTCTCTGATGACTGTGGTGAGTGGAGAGAAATTGAAGACTACAAAAGGTAACTGCCATTTTATTTTATTTTTTTATTTTGTGGGAGGCAGATACTTGGGCAGTGCTAAGCTGTGCTCTGCCCATCACTAGTCCTCCCTAAATTATCCGTGCTCTCTGATGACTGTGGTGAGTGGAGAGAAATTACCACAGACAGATACGGAGCAGACACTCGCCCCTCAAAATGCATGTTTGTGTCCTATTTATTCAGTGCCCCGGCATAGGGCCGAACGATTTTAAGAAATCGAATCAGGCTTCGGTTCACAGGCAAAATTCACACATTTACAAATAGACGGAAAATTCCATCATAACATCTCAACTTTGAAAACTGTTATGCGAATGCATGGATGAAAACGGAAGCTAAGAATTGCTTCCCATGGTATTGTAACAAGATTCATGCATGGACATCAAGTCCTTGCCAACGGATGTTATTACAACTACGGTGGAAGACCCATCTTTGACTGGAAAAACTAGTGGGAAAAAAAAAATCCTCAATTTTGTACAATATAAAACAATTTTCAAATAATTAGGCTAAATAAGAGACCGGAGGCAAAGTTCAACTATTTCAATAAATAGTTTAACACCCGAAAAGGAAATTGAAATTATATTAAAAACAAAAAAAAAACTTGTTGAAAAATACAATTACAGTACTTTTGTTACGTTACAATACAATTACAGTTTGTCAGTGTGGAACAAACTAAATGTTAAAAGTACTCTAATGCCTAGCTGACTTTTTTTTGGGGGGGGGGGGTCATGGGTTAAAAATCAACAAAACAGCCTGTTAACTTTTTGTTGGGTTTTGGACGTGAGCTCTGACATGCGACATTTCCACGAGTATCAAACAATCTCTGGTGGCTGGTATGCGCAGGAATGGACGAGTCAGTTTGCTCTGCTATGGAGCGTGAAACATTGTGCATTCTGCACCAGGCCAGATTTTTACCTTAGCCAGCTGCCCAATACAATAAATATTTAACATCACCAATTTGCCAGTTCAATTTAAAAACCCTGTCCAGCTGAAGACCCAAGTTCAAGACTGTTGGCTTTTGATAAGGATGCAGGATGGAATGTGCAAGGCCCACTGGGACTAAACACCCTAAGTTTTGTTTTCATCTTCATTTCCACCAGATTAGGCAAAAGTGGCCTCAGTGAGAGGGCATCTTTTATTTGATCGGTGGAAAATAGATCTGACGATTACCCGCATAGCCGCGGAAGGAAATGCCTTGTTTTCTTAACATGGAACCCAAGTGCAGCGGGTGCAGTGAAAACAGCAGAGGCCCCGCCATTGATCCCTGTGGAACACCGTAAGACAGTGGGGCGCTGCATGACTCGGAACGACCAGCGCTAACACCAAAACCTCTGTCAGACACTCTCCCCTCAAAATGCAAGTTTGTGTCCTATTTATTCAGTGCCCCAGCATAGGGCCGAATGATTTTAAGATGTCGAATCAGGCTTCGGTTCAGGGGCAAAATTCACACATTTACAAACAGACGGAAAATTGCATCATAACATCTCAACTTTGAAAACTGTTATGCGAATGCATGGATGAAAACGGAAGCTAAGAATTGCTTCCCATGGTATTGTAACAAGATTCATGCATGGACATAAAGTCCTTGCCAACGGATGTTATTACAACTCCGCTGGAGGACCCATCTTTGACTGGAAAAACTAGTGGGGAAAAAAATTCCTCAATTTTGTACAATATAAAACAATTTTCAAATTAGGCTAAATAAGAGACCGGAGGCAAAGTTCAACACTTTCAATAAATAGTTCAACACCCGAAAAGGAAACTGAAATTATATTAAAAAAAATAAACTCGTTGAAAAATACAATTACAGTACTTTTGCCCTTGTGAAAAAAAATGGGTCATTCATTGATGATCTTTTTCATAAACAATCGAATTTTTACTGAAAATGGTCAATACTTTCTTTTAAGAACGACTCACAAGTCAGTGTGGAACAAACTAAATGTTAAAAGTACTCTAATACCTAGCTGACTTTTTGGGGGGGGGGGGTCAGGGTTTAAAAACAAACAAACGAGTCTTTGGACGTGAGCTCTGACATGCGACATTTCCACGAGTAGCAAACAATCTCTGGTGGCTGGTATGCGCAGGAATGGACGAGTCGGTTTGCTCTGCTATGGAGTGTGAAACATTGTGCATTCTGCACCAGGCCAGCTTTTTACCTTAGCCAGCTGCCCAATACAATAAATATTTAACATCACCAATTTGCCAGTTCAATTTAAAAACCCTGTCCAGCTGAAGACCCAAGTTCAAGACTGTTGGCTTTTGATAAGGATGCAGGATGGAATGTGCAAGGCCCACTGGGACTAAACACCCTAAGTTTTGTTTTCATCTTCATTTCCACCAGATTAGGCAAAAGTGGCCTCAGTGAGAGGGCATCTTTTATTTGATCGGTGGAAAATAGATCTGACGATTACCCGCATAGCCGCGGAAGGAAATGCCTTGTTTTCTTAACATGGAACCCAAGTGCAGCGGGTGCAGTGAAAACAGCAGAGGCCCCGCCATTGATCCCTGTGGAACACCGTAAGACAGTGGGGCGCTGCATGACTCGGAACGACCAGCGCTAACACCAAAACCTCTGTCATCCAAATAGGATCTAAAATAGGATCTCTACCGCTAATGCCCACCGGGTGCTACAAACAAGCCGGCTGAATACTTTGGCCTGCAGTTACAGCCAACAAAGCAAGACACTGTCTCCACTGTCATTAGCCGGTATGATGTAATTAAAGACCTCTTAACAGGTTGACTCTCTGCTATGCATCATCTTAAAACCTAACTGGAAAATCGCAAACACTCGTCTTTGGTGACAAACTCAAAATCCGCTCATGTTAGAACATTTCGCCTCCGATTGGAACGTGTGACCTGAGCACGTGTGGCACCTTTCTTCTGATCGATGAGTGTGACCTTTGTGCGCGTACCGCTTCTTATAGTGTGGAGATGGCATGCAAGCGTAAAATAGTGTTCACTACTGATCCTGGACTCTTTAGGAGCCTTGCCAAAAGCGGCAGCTCACGATCTCGAGATCGCGTTTTGCAAAATCACAGATAAATCGTTCAGCTCTACTCTGGCGTGTCCAAAGATTAAATGCTCTATAACGACATCTTGTTTGCAAGCGGGGGTTGCCCGGCAGCAGAGGAGCATCTGCACGGGGATGCGGCCGCCAGGTCATCCGGAGTCAACTCCTCCTTTGACTGGCTTCTTGACATGTCTGCATCTTGTCATCGAGAGACGACACCCAAACCACTGCAGGTGCTGGTTCACGTTCAGCTGCCATTTTTGGGTTCACTTTATCCTAATGGGCCATTTGCAATGTATCACAGTATCATTTTAGTGAATGAAAATGCTTTTAAGAAAACAAAAACTTAAACTACATAGAACTCTCACTCAAATTTTACGGAAATGTCCATCGTTTTTGTATTTCTCAATGCACTTAATACATGAGCCTTTGGGTTGATTTGAAATGATTTTATTTCGGCAACACAACCAGAAGGAAGGTCGAATGGTCGTTTGGGAATCGGAACTTGAATGTAGTGGATTTTAAGCCACAAATCTACTTTAGTTGGCAACTTGGCGAAGAAGGGGTGCAAAGTGAGGCCATACGAGCTTCAAGACTTGAGGGTTGTGATGCGTCTAACTTTTGAAGCAGCTTTAAGCACTGCACTTAATGTACTTCAAAGTCTGTGGACTGTACAGTATGTGTTTTTAAAATATATTTTTTTAATCCTGCACACAAGAAATACACATATTTAAAAACACTAAAACCTGCCCTGAAAAATACATTTAAAAAATTCTAAAACTATTTTAACCTTGATCACAGGCAACCGTGAGGCCAACCAGTCGCAGTCAGTCGAAGGTGACAGCGAAGCCAATATTAGACCTGGAATGTGATAACCTCGCCGACCAGGTAAAGCCCCCTCCCCCCCACCCCTTTTCAAATAACAGTAACGCTGTGATAACACGTATGTAAAAGTTTGCAGATGCTGTAACCACAACCAGTCCATCAACAGGCAGACTGGCAAGTTTGGAACTGGAGGGAATCCTCAGCATCCTTCACGGAGACCCCTTCAACACCAGAAAGCAGCTTCCTCGCACGCCTGAGAGTTTGAGTGAGTTGGCTGCTGCTTTTTCCTGTACTTTCAAAAATCCACTGATAGTATTGATAAGAGCTTCAATTCATTCTGCTGCACCTTGTGGTGTGCTTGTCATGGCCACAAGGGGGCAGTGTAATACAATTTCACAGACATAAGCAGCTTCTCATTTTTCATTTTTCTTACCTTTTTTCTTTTCAAGTTGTGGACGTGAAAAGCTCCTGGCAGAAGGCGCTCGAGGAAGACGATGATGCAAAAAAATGCGACAAGAGCGTGTTTGGGTGCCGCACTCCCTTCCGCGAGCCTTGCGGCGGTGTCGCGCATCGGCCTGGAAGCTCAGGCGACTGTGCCTCCACTTCAAACCACAGCAGCCAGCAGTCGTTTTGGGGCACATTCCACGCGACGACCCCAATCAGCCTCCAGCAAGAGACGCTGCCCCACCTGCTGAGCTTCGACAGTCTGCTAAGCCTCGAGGATGACACAGAGGAAGAAGTACTTATCCCCTGCCTGAACGAGGATGACACGCGGTCGGCGTTGAACCCCGGCGGGGGACACAGGGCGCAGTCGTGCCATGGCAGCTCATCTGAGTGCCTTCTATTGAATTTTGATGTTACGGCTGCAAGCGGAGAGTGACAGTTGCCGCCTGCTGTATTTCCCGCTGCATTTTGACACACTGAACAAAACCTAATTGCCACCTCTCCACTCGGCACATTCTCACCGAACGATGATAAGAACCAAGTGTCACTGTCTTGTACAGTTATCCGAATTGCATCAACACAAAGTCATCTCAAGGTCCAGTCCACCATATTGCACCTCACTGTTTCTGGCAGTGCCTTTCACATTCATGATTCAAACACAATTGTTACTGTGCAGTATTTTGGTTTCTGACATCTGGCCTGTTTGATTCACTGGCTGCCAGCTCAAAAATCATTTGCTGCAGTTAAAATCCAGTGAAAAACATATTTGCTTTGTTTCCATGTGATTATATAGGAGACGGACGGGTAGGAAAAGGGTGATTTAATCACTCAGTGGAAATGTTAGTGCCACTAACCTGTGCTTTTTGACTACAAGTTGGAAAGTTATGCGAGAAATGTTTCTATTTGAAAATGAATTCACTTGGTGTTTTATTTTGTAACTCATACATGTTTGTCGGCAATAAATAATAGTTCAACACTTATTTTGTCTCAATGGTACACATTAAAAAAAGTATGCCATCCCAATTAGAAAGAAATTTGACAAGTCAAGCTGGTGGGATGTTTCAAAGTACAAATGTTTTGCTCCTACGGATTTCTCAATTCCCTGTACTGTACTTGTTTTTCTGATCACTTCATACATGGCAATTTTCCGCGGATCCGCGGAAATCCGCCGTTTTATTTCTTAAATTGATCATTTTTGTGAATCGTCTAAATCCGTTGAGAAAATTTTAGGGGCGGTCAGGTACCTTATCGTCGAGTTTTCACGAGCTCTCCCGAACAGTCTCTCCGTTTTCCGTTTGTAAACAGCCCTGCGATTGGACGACTTGAAAGAATAGTGGCGATCTTGGGATTTTTTTCTGTTCAATTTTCAAACTGTGTAAATTTATTACACTTCATCTTCAGCATGTTTAGTGCCACTTTTGTAAGTAACCACGCCCCCGTCCAGGCCACGCCCCCGTACAGGCCACGCCCCTTCCGCTTTTTTCATCACTCGCCATTGCCATGTATGTCACTTTTAATACGTACATTTATATATAGTTTGTCTCTCAATAGCTTTTTTCCCCGTTGTACTAAATTATCCAAGTAGATATTGGTCAGAACTGTAAAAAAATTCGTCCGTATTTAAGTACATTTCAGAGTCTGTACTTTTAAGGAGTTAAAAGCGACAACCAAGTGTAATTAACACTGACAAAATTGTTCTTTGACGCAAATCGTTCATTTTAGTGTGGAAAAAAATGCATTTCCGCCATTTGGCTTTACTTTGAAATCGTAAACCGGAAAGAGCACACTCGCTAGCTTGATGCAGGCTCTGCGCGTCGGTCTCTTCGCTTGCTTGTCGAGTCTGGGCGGTTCCGTCCTGCCTGCCTGCCTGCCTGAAGAGCTTCGCAGGAAGAAAGCGCAGCAACAAAACTACCAACGCGCACACAAACATGGCGGCGGCGTGCCCGAGCAAGAGCCGCGCTTGAAAAAGTGTGGCCAAACTTAAGTCACCCGTCGGAGAACTTTCACTTGGGATTCAGCGCGCCCTTCCCGTAACGCGGAACTTGGCGAGCGGGCTCAACAGCAACTTGCTTACATGTCAACATTGGCCCCCTCGGCGGTGTAAACAGCCGGTAAGTAGCGACGTCTTCTTCTCTAGCGTCTCCTTATGAGACACTTTCGCGATTCCGAGTGCAGGCGAGGCGACTTGTTGAGCTTTTTTTTCGCTCCTTCCACTGTTCGACGCAAAGTTGAGACAGCCACGTATCCACAAATGCACATTCGTGTTCCTGCGAATGCGGTTTATTTCCTACAATTACACTGACCTAGGGGCGTTTCTTGCCCCCCCCACCCCCGCCGGGGTCACAGGCAGCAGCTATCGAGCGCCCTCCGACTAAAAACAAGACGATGGCCATATTTTATGAGATGATTTTAAAACAGTTAGTTTGTGACCAACACCGAAAACAAACGTCATAGGCATTGCATAAATAATTAAATAGATAATTCACACTTGAAATGTGCAAAACACAAATGCGGCCCCATTTAGGAGCTTTCCCGAACAACGTTTGTATCGTTGCGGCGTCTTCAATTGTGTTGGTTCACCATGACGTAACGCCGCAAGTAAACAAACAAAATGTCCAAGGCGATTGAGAAAACAGTGTCAATGCCTGGCTTGAATGATGACTTGAACTTTTTTCTTTACCGCCGTAGTTTAGATGTGTGACGTGTCAGTCGACAAGTCGATGTGACTGAAACGTAAACCTCGCTTAAAAAAAAATAGACACGGTGTCAAGTCAGACTGCTGACATGGTCACCGAGGGACTGGCTGGTTCCTGTAAGGTGAATTGTATTTGAAATGAAACAAACAAAAAATTTAAGCTTCGATTTGAGGGTATTTGCATTCAAATCAGGTGTAGGGATTCCATGTGTATGTATATGCTGCATACTTTTCACAAGTACGGCAATTTGAATTTTGAACAGTTAATTCAGCCATTCTTTCATGTTGATTGTTTTACGATGCTGCAAAGGAGAATATGTTCTCTACTTACTCGAGTGGAGCCCACAGATGACTTTCAGAAAGAGATGTGCAAGGTTACATGTGACCTATTATGCATTTTTTTTTTCTTGTTGACAAATTGTACTACAATTTTTGTTGACAATAATCTTTGCGGGGAATTCCCGACTAGTTGCAGTGAGTACAGCAGCGTCGTTCTTGTGTCATCAATACCAATCTCAACCGTCTTTCGGGGACCCCTTTGGCTTTTGGCCCTCGGCTCTTGCCTTGGGTTGCCTTGTCCTCTTGCAGTGTCTCTACGTTGACCTAGTTATGTGGTCGCATGCAACAGTTGGAAATATAACACCTCCACTCCCTCCTTTTCCCTCCGGGCCGACCGGCCGGCCCACCCCGTGGCGCCTGATTGCATTGTGTCTTTGCAGGTGTTTGCTCTCAGGCGCATTGTACTGCTTTCACATTCAGAGTGACCTAAAAGTGGTCCACCCAAAATTATGGTTCGGTACCTATCTTCATTTTATACAAATATTGCACATACCAGAAACCGCCATTGTGTGAATATTATTTTACTTTCATTCTTATTTGCTGTATATTTATCATTTCTGTGTTACCTATCGTGTGGAGTATCTCTGTTAGCAAAATGCAAAAGTAGATAATAGCCTTTCAAAATAGTCACCGGGGTTAGAATAATAGTTTGGAATTTTTCATGATCATAAATTTTGCTTTCGTTTACTCCAGTTAGGTTTAATTAGTTTTTAGAGCAGTTTTTCAGCCTGAAAATGCTTTGTTCTAGTTTAATTTGTATTTGTTTTTTTTGATGTAGGTAGCATTTGTTGAGCGCGAGATTTAAAAGAAAAAAAAGGTCATTAAATATGATGTAATACAGTAAATTAAACTACAATTCTGAAACAATTGTTTGAACTTCCTTTTTCTGTACGGACATAAGATAAGATAACCTTTATTTGTCCCACATTGGGGAAATAGATTCAATACTGAAAATAAATACATCTAAAATGAACCCTGAAAGCTCATGTGTGATATGAAATGACAAAGATGAACACAAAGGACTTTTTTTTTTTTTTTGCTATTAGAGTTCCTTTTAATTAGTTTCATAAACGTCAGATGTAGTTATAGTTGGTTTTCCTTTATTTATATATTTTTTTAATATTTTTTTAATTTTTATTTGCTGAACAAAAAATGCTTTTTCAATTTTAGTTGAAGTTATTTCATTATTTTTCCTATATTGTGATAACCTGAATAGCCTCAGTCTCACTCTTGCCCCGTTTTCTGTCTTTGTGGCTTCTTCTTTGACAATCGTGCCATGTTTTTGTGGTTCAGTAAACATAAGGTGCACCCTGTGCCACAGTAGCAGTTTGAATCAGCTTGCTATAAAAACACTTACAATGTTAATGGCCCGGGAGAGACTTTAGAGTTGTTTTTTTTTCTGTCCTCTTGTTCTGCTGCCACTTCCTGTTGAGTGTTGACATGTTGGCTTAGGTGTGTCGTTACCTGGAATGGCAGACGAACAACGCTTTGGCTGCCGATCATTTCTTTTTTGGATTGCAGTCGCTTATTCAAATAAGTCAGCTGATGTGTGAGCTACTGTTCACTCAGCTAATCGTTCAGACGAAGAATAAAGTCGAGGGAGTCACGATAAAGTAACCCTCAGCCGCGCACGCTCTCCAGTTGATCCCATGACCCGCATCTCCCACCCACACTCACTTTTCACACACCTGAGCTGAGTAAACACGAGCGGCGGCTGAAGTGCAACTCTTCCTGTGGGAAGTAAAATATTATTGACAGTGACATATTACGTTGCATCACATGCGATCCGTATTTCTCACTAACTTTATCATTTGATATGATCTGATGTTGGGATGAATGAGGTGAGTTTTATTATTTGTTTCAGTGGTTTCCAGGGGAATGGGGCAAAAAAAAAAAGATGACCCAGAAGTCGTGCGCATTTTGGTAACGGGTTGATAACACTTCAGTGTGCGGGTGGTGGTATACTTGGTGAGCAGGGAATGACGATATACGATACAGGGAAAAAAAAAAGCTTGATTTGAATAGAGCTCCGTCTCAGTGGCTCTGTGAGTGTCCCTTGTAAGTGTGACGTGGCGAGGACGCCGGCCGCCAATGTCACGCTCGGCTGCTGCAAGTGGACGGATAAGCTGGCTTCTTGGCTCTTTTGTCTTTTATAGATGACATCATAGTGGAACACCCCTGCGCCCCCCCCAGCACCTCCTGCGTTGAGTTCCATGCGCTTGCTGTTTGCTTCTCTTCTTTCCTCTGGGTCGCAACCATGTCGACATTCTCAATCAAGTTAGAGTCAGTCCCGGAACGTGCAAGGCTCAGATTCTGAACGTGACTGACAGTCCAAATGTCGGGAAATGGTTTTGTTGTGAATGGAAAGTTGAATCGCAGACAAACGGGGTCGCAGCCTTGCAGATGTAACGGCCTGTCAAAAATGCCCTGTCGTGTCACCAAATCTTTGATTACAAAGTAGGGCTCAACCATTTTGAAAATTAATTTTCTTCCATTTTTTTTTTTTTTTTTTTTAAGATGAGATCACGTTATGGTAACAGTGAACTCAGTACATACAGTTTACTGCATTTAAGACATCCGCTTAGCTTAATGCTAACAAACAATAAAATACATCATTGGTTGGTTAACGAATAACATCTGTGTCGTTTCAAACATCACTGAACAGCCAGTTAGGGTTGTTTTTTTTTTTTTTTTTTTGTTTCTTCAATAGCCGAGTTACTATCCATTGTAACATTTTATTTTCTTCAAGAATCGATAAAAAAACATGCAGGAGTTTTAGAAAAAAAAAATCTGCCCTCTACTGCGTTAGTTTTCCACTTGGAGACTTGATTGAAACCATCAAAGTGGACGGTTTTCAGAAAGAATAGTACCAAGAGATTTTGGATTTTGTAATGTCACCACAATGATCAACCAAACAAAACCATGTCATTTTGTGTCACAAAAATCTGTCAACTCAATGCTAACATTGCTCCATAGGCATGCTAGCAGAAATTAGCTTGAATGTTAGAGTCGTTCTAAACCTTGAGACAACTGCTACTTTGAGGCACAGCCAAATGGAACGTCTGCTAGCTTAATGCTAACAAGCAAACAGATGTTGTAATAGATGTTATGGTTTATGTTATCACTCAATTCACTTTTTCCTGACATTGTTGTAAGGCGGGAATAAGGAATGTTCCATATTCTGGGCCCATTTCCAACGAGCTGGACTCTCGGGTGGGCAGCGAGACTTCAAACAATTCATTGACTCGGACGGGCAGCGCGCCGACTTTGATCCTCGAATGAATAAATAACTCTGATAAGCTGCACCTCAAGAATGAAGCGCTCTCATTTCATTTGTGCATGCTGGGTAAAACAAAATTTGAAACAAGTGCGTCACGACTTCCAGGGGCATTGAAATAGTTACTTCCTCACTCCGCTGACTCACCGCTGGAAAAAGTGAACTCTGTCAATGGAGGCGACCTTTTCAAATGCGTTGTCAAGTTTAGTTTCCAGAACTTATGATGCAAAAAAAAAAAAAAAAAATGCCGCAGCGTTTCCCTGCGCCGCTCGCCGCTCTTCATTTCGACTGAGCCGAGGTGTCTTCTGAATTTTCGGCCCTCGGCTGCATTTTCCAGCATACCTCGGGTCTGAAGGATCTCCCGGGACTTCCTTGACATGTTTGGAACAGCGCGGTGATCCACACGTGCTCATTTCATTGTGCCGCAGCAGCTCCGAGTCGTCTTTTCTGCCTCCTCGTTGCGTTTGACGTGCAGCCTGCTTTGCCGTGCGGGGTGGCAGGCTTCTTTGCTTCCATAAAAAGTCAGTTTTTGGCCGCGGTGTGTGTGTATATGTGTGAGAGACGTGGCCATGCCTCGTAAAAATTTCCATCACACAGTGGCTATTATGCAATCATATGACATTTGGAGACCCCGTCTAGCAAGTAAGCACAAATTGTCTTCATGGTGCAGTGATTAATCTGCTCCCGCTGTCTTGCACATTTTTCGTACTGTGGCAACCTCGCTGACAAGGTCTCTTTTCTCATCCTCGGACTAAAACACACAAAAAATGAGGTTATAGTTAACATCAAATACATTTCATCATTGTAATGGCACATCTATTTCTACCAATGTGTCACCATTCCATTAGCTTACCGCTCAATCCCTTGTTAAAAATTCCCTTGGAAAGTTTCCAATGTGGAATACTCACAAATTTCCCAAAAATTGAAGCGATGATGCCACGAGGCTAACGAAAACGCCTTCCCCCTTCGCAGGCGCACGTCAAAAGCCATGATCGAGGACAAGCGTCACCGCGTAACCGACTACTTCGTGGTGGCCGGCCTGACGGACAAGTCGGCGCCGCTGGAGCACGACCTTTCCGAGGCCAAGTCGAGCGGGCCCAAAGGCCCCATCACCGACCTGGCCATCATCAACCGCTCCGCGGGCGAGGCCGTGCCCGAGGGCTTCACCTGCATCGACAGCACCCACGGCGGCCAGCCGGCCAACCTCAACCACGGCAGCCTCAAGAGCCCCGAGCTCTTCCTGTGCTACAAGCGCAGTCGAGGAAAGCCGCCGCTCATTGACGTCGGGTACGCCTTACTTGTGTCCAAAACCCGTCCCCGCCAAATCCCCGACGATGCTCATGAGCCGTTTTCCCATCCGCTCAGCGTTCTGTACGAGGGCAAGGAGCGTCTGATCCAGGGCTGCGAGGTCATCCAGGCCACGCCCTACGGCCGCTGCGCCAACGTCAACAACAGCTCGGCCACCTCGCAGCGCATCTTCATCACCTTCCGCCGCGCTACGCCCGTCCAGCCCCAGAACTCCCTGGCAGTGACCGACATCTGCGTCATCGTCACCAGCAAGGGGGAGACGCCGCCGCACACCTTCTGCAAGGTGGACAAGAACCTCAACTGCGGCATGGTGGGTCACCGCTTTTGGGAATTTGAACCTTTGCTGCCCTTAGTTTCCGAAAAGGCGTTTGTGACTGTCGGCGAAATGAATGAGGCAATTTGGATTTGAAATAATGCAAGTGGAGATGATCGCGGTGAAGATTGAGATGAGCTGACGAGTGGAGTAAAATTGACATTTTTGTCTCTCAGTGGGGCTCCAGCGTCTTTCTTTGCTACAAGAAATCTGTATCGGCGTCCAATTCCATCACTTACAAAGCGGGTGAGTCCAAACCGCAAAGCCTCGTCAAATGTTCCCCTCCCGCTTTGCCGTCGCATGAGCGCAACGCTTTGTCTTTCTCTCCAGGTCTGATCTTTCGCTACCCGGAGGAGGACTACGAGTCTTTCCCCCTGTCGGAGTCGGTTCCTCTCTTCTGCTTGCCCATGGGCGCCAAGATCGAATGCTGGGCGCCAAACACCCGAGACCCTCTGCCCGTCTTCTCCACCTTTGTGTTGACTATCGGCTCGGGTGAAAAAGTGAGAGACCTTGATTTCTACTTTTTTTCCCCACATTTATTTATTTCGATATGATTTCTCACCAACGTGAAGACACTCCTGACAAATGACACTTTGCTGAACCTAATCTGGGTTCAGGCTACGCTGGAATTAAAAAGAAGAAGAAAATAAAATTGTCACCCACACTACATTCGTGTGCAGCTGTTGTAAATTGACTTGAAAGTAACTCGGGAAAGAAGCTGCGTCAAAATAGCCGGTAACAAAAGTGAGAAAAGTGAAATTTTTCAAATGGCACCGCTCTCAACACATTTTTACCAAATTTCTCCATCACAGAGGCAAGTAAACTTTGCGAGATGATTATTCTTTTAGCACCAATTCAGAATTTTCCCTTAATTTTGAGCATGTTGACTTTTCATTGTAATATTATGAATACAGAAATTCTAAGATGTAATATAGTAATACATTCAGTAATATTTATGCATTGAGGGTTAGGTTGAGCACCAGGTGGAATCTTTTTTTTTTCCCCCCGAAGGTTAAGGCTCTCCTTTCTCAAGAGCACTTTGAAACAGTCATTCATGCCTTTGTCACATCTCGCCTGGATTAGTGTAATCCGCTTGATTTTGGAATCAGCCGATCCTCCATCAAGCGTCTCCAGTTGGTCCAGAATGCTGCTGCTCACCTCTTGACTGGCACTCATATAAAGAGGGAGCTTGTAACGCCTGCTCTGGCATCCCGTCACCGGCTTCCTATACACTTCTTTTGAAGATCGCATTATTTGTTTTCAAATCTTGAAATGGCCTCGCCCAACCTTACCTCTCGGAGCTCCTCCGTCCCGATGCAGCCTCAGGTCTGCGGACCTTCGTTAGGGACACATGAATCAATTTTTGATGAAAATTTGTTGTTTTTCTTCCCTGACGACCGTTTGTTGAATGTTTTGCGTCGCACTCAGGTGTACGGTTCAGCCATCCAGTTCTACGAGCCGTACCCGGTGGACCTGCTGAGTGAGAAGCAGAAGATCCACCTGGGCCTGCTGACCACCGTCGAAAAGAAGATGGTCCCCAACCGTCCGCTGAACGCCAACAAATGCATCTGCCTCCTGTCCCGCTGGCCTTTCTTTGAATCCTTCCGCAAATTCCTGATGTTCCTCTACAAGCTGTCCGTCTCGGGCCCGCACCCGCTGCCCATTGAAAAGTGAAGCCTTTTTCATTAAAAAAAAAAAAAAAACGTAAACACACTTTCAGGATGGATTCAGTGTCATATTTCTCTCCACAGGCATATTTCACACTTCATGCACAACGTGTCCTTCCCGTCGCCACAAAGGCCTCGAATCCTGGTCCAAGTGAGCTCTTCTTTATCCCCGCATCGATCCACCTTTCCACGCAGCGTACCCGCGTTTGACTGATCGCCGTTATTTTTTGTCTTGAAGCTCTCTGCGCATGACACCTTGATCCTCTCCCAGCCCGTTTCTACACCTCTACCCCTCAGGTAACTCTGCTACCTTTCTTGAGAGTAAAGAAACCCTGCTATTTTCCTGAAACAAAAAAAAAAAAAAGTCATGGTTCCGGACCACGGATGGGATCACAATCATTGAGCTACATTCTCCAAACCTTTAAAAATATTCAAACGAGTCAAAGCCTTAAATCAGCGGTCCCCAACCTTTTTAGCCCCACTCACCGGTTTCATGACAGACAATATTTTCAGGAACCGGCCTTTCAGGTGTGACGGATAAATACAGCAAAATATTATGATATGACCTGCATGAAAACTGTTCTTATTTTCGAATCGTAATAATAAACACAAATCATGACACGAGCAACGTCCTATCTGGCCGCACCACACTCTGCTCACTATGGTGACGTGTAAACGTGCCTTCAAAATAAGATAAAGCGCGAATACAAAGTGCCTGAAAAATACGAGTCACCGTCGCAGCATATTATGCAGAGTGGGCCCGGTGCGTGCGAATCTCCCATTGAGATAAAGCCGTATGTTAAGAAAGACTCCTGATACTCTCTATTAAATGTAGCCTTCTTTTTCTTGAAAGTCTCCGGGCTGGGGATTTTCCTCTTCCCAAAGAAACTTTGCAAATAAGTTAATCTTTTTAACTCATTTTGCCAGCTCCTGGGTTTCATTTTAGCAGTATCCTATTACGTGATCGAGAAGTGCACTTTGACCTGCGTCAAGAGTGACATACTGTACTCAGAGAATCTGGTCATTTTTCAAAATAAAACATCTTTCAGGTTCCGAAATGAATGAAACAGAAATAATGTAAGTTGTTGATTCTTTCTGTGCGTCCCGGTATCAAATGATCCACGGACTTAAATGACGGCTGGTCAGCCAGTTGTACGGGTTGATCGAATGCCGCTTCGGCGGTTCCCCGTCGCTCACCTGTGTGCTCTTCCTCCCCGCCAGCGGTGCGGACTACGGCACCCTCTTGATGAATCTGGGCTCTGAAAACTGTGCCACTTTGCTGCACTTTGTCCTGCTGGAGAGCAAGATTCTGCTGCACTCGCTCAGGCCGGCGGTGCTCACCGGAGTGGCGGAAGCTGTGGTGGCGGTGAGTTACGTAGCGTTTGCACGGCTAAAGAGGCTAACGAAAGTTGGGGTGGGGGTTGTTAGACAAAAACCGAGACCTTGAAAATGTGAAACCTCGTCGCCGATCATCACTACCTTGGTATTTTTCCACCATTTTGCATTTTAAAGCTGGGTGTGAACCGTGTGGGCGGGGACAAATAAAATAAAAACTATAAATAAGAATAATTTGCAGAACGGACCAAATCTCGAGTGAGCCGATGGCGCTTCTCTCCCCAGATGATCTTCCCCTTCCAGTGGCAGTGTCCCTACATCCCCCTGTGCCCGCTGTCCCTCGCGGGGGTCCTCAACGCCCCGTGTCCTTTTATCGTGGGCGTGGACTCCCGCTACTTTGACCTTTACGACCCGCCGCCAGACGTCGTCTGCGTAGACCTGGACACCAACACCATCTACTTGTACGTTGCCGCGTGTATTTTGACTCTCTCCTTCTCCGACAAGCACACACACACACACACCGTCCATAAATCTGTTCCCGGTGACTCGCAGGTCGGACGAGAAGAAGCACAACAACTGGAAGAACCTCCCGAAGAAGCCGTGCAAGAGCTTGGTCAACTCCCTGAGCAACTTGCACCGCCAGATGGCCACAGGTACACATAGACGACACGGAGCCCAAAGCAAACCCCCCCCTTGACTGTCTTCGCCTCGCCTGTCTCAGTTTCAGTCCGTCAAACGGCGCAGACGGACTCGGCGGTGGACATGACGCCCATCGAGGCCGACTTCACTTGGCAGAAAAAGAAGACGGGCGTGGAGATGGAGATCCAGGAGGCCTTCCTGCGCTTCATGGCCTCCATTCTGAAGGGCTACCGCTCCTACCTGAAGCCCATCACGCAGGCGCCGTCCGAGAAGGCCACGGCCGCCGACTCCCTCTACGATCTGCAAGGTGAAGCGGGCGCCGCGTCGCGGGAACCACCGCCGTTATCAAATGGCGAACGTTAGCTTGAAAATGAGATTGGTGGAGAAATTGCGTGCGAACGCCGGAATCTGGAATGGAATTTTTTTTTTTTTTTTAATGGAAACCTGTGCAATGGTTTTGAATGCGATCGAAAAATGTTGGGGAAAATGCGGAATGAAATTGAAATGATGTCGAATGCTAATTGAAGGATATGAAAAATGAAGGAACGGCATTCTGGCACGATGTGACTGAAAATGTGGAATTTTTCCGACATAATTTTTCACATGTTGAAAATGGCTAAATAAATTAGAAGAATTAATAACTCATGACATGAGATGGACCTCAAGAAATTTGAACGACAATGAGGGAAACTGTTACGCTGAATGTGCCATCGGAAATTAATCCTTGCATTTTTTTTGAGCTGAAAATGTGGCCAAAATTTTTTTTTTGTTCTTTTTAGTCAAGAAAATAATGTCCCACGTGACAACAAATTTGGGTTCTTTTGATTTCTTTAATCAAACAAAGCCAATTCATGGCTAAAATAGCGACGTGACTCGCCGTCTGCTTCCACCTTCCTGATGGATGACAGATTTCATTGCTCCCTGCAGGTTTTCTCAAAAGCAGAGACCGCGCTCACCACAAGTTCTACTCGCAGCTCACCAAGACGCAAATATTCATCCGCTTCATCGAGGAGTGCACTTTTGTCAGCGACAAAGACACCGGGTTGGCATTTTTCGACGACTGCGTTGAGAAGGTGACTGCGAGACCTCAATCGGTCTACTCCTCTCGCCGCCCCCCTTCCCTCCCTTTTTCTGACCCGACCTTCCACACGAAAACTTTTAACTCCGATTTTTAGTTTTTTCATCACTGTTGTGCTGCTGGGAGTCTGAAGGAAGTTTTCTCTGATCCATCCTGTTGCCTTTACTGTCTTTCTACCTCTTGCAGCTCTTTCCTTCGTATAAAATCACCGACAAGGGCACCAAGGTAATTGCCTCTTCTGGAATCAAATCTTTTTTTTTTTCTCTCTCTTTACTTAATAAATAAAATAAACATTTGGATTAACATTCCTGCTTCTCTTGCCCTAATTCCCATCCAAAATAAATTATATATATATATATATATATTTTTTTTATATATATATATTTTTTTTTCAAAAAGCTGGCAGTTTGTATTGATGCTCACGCTCATCTTTGGATCTTCCCTGCAGGTGGAGGGGGACTTGTCGGAGGACACCAGATTGTTAGAGCTGGACGAATCGCAGAAGAGCGAGCACACCGTCTTCGTGATGCCTCCCGAGCCGCCGGCCGAGGACGGCCGTGAGCCACACCCGAAATATACGTGAGCCATCGTTCAAACGCCGAGAAGCCGAAAGGCTCAAATTTGCTCCTTTGGCATCCGCGGCTTTGTCGGGGGAAACAAAAAAAAAAATTTTTTTTTTAAATGCCGCGGGCTCCTCATGGTTTTGTTCATCGTCTACTCGGCAAAAATGAAAGCAATGCTCCAAACGTTAGTCCAGGATAACAAAAGTAGAGAATGAATAAAGTGAACCGTTTCTGAATTTGTGAATTTTATTGTGAAACCTTTGGGGAATGTGATCATTCCCACTACTTTTTCATTTCACTCATTTATTTCATTCAGTGAGAAAAGAAAAAAAATCCAACATAATATCAATAAAAAAAAATTGTTCTTCAATCCAGAATAAATCAGAACAGAAAGAATCTTACATCCCGAATATTTGATTTTATCAATTTTTTTTAAGCAAGCTTACAGAATTGTCGCTAACCTGTTTTCACTTCTTGTCCAAACACATCCTGACTTCAATTAATCAAAATGATGAAATTGATCACATTTGGACACCCAAAAGTTTTGCGTGTCAAGGCACTTAAGCAATAATCATAACAACCATGTAAATACCCGCGTCTTACAATAGCAATCACCCGCGATCCAAACGCGCGTGCGCTTC
The DNA here is from genome assembly GCF_001891065.2 of Hippocampus comes. Classification (NCBI taxonomy): domain Eukaryota; kingdom Metazoa; phylum Chordata; class Actinopteri; order Syngnathiformes; family Syngnathidae; genus Hippocampus; species Hippocampus comes. The sequence goes on from NW_017805014.1 coordinate 765,050, forward strand.
AATTGCATTTGCAACCCTGCGGCCTCTTTTTCACCCCTCCCAGTTACAAAAGTTTCCCATGGCTGAAGATGGAGCTCTTTGACCGTCCCCGGGAGCTTCGACCCGCAATCAGCAGCAGAGCGGCGGGCGCCAGTCTTTCCAGTAGCCCCGCGCTGCTGGCGAAGCGCACCAAGCAGGTGTCGTCAACGCTCCCGTTCGCACTCGCGCTCCTCGGCCTCCTCTCCCAACTAACGCCGTGTCGCTGGAACCCCACCAGGAGATCAAGCTGGCGTACAAAATGGCCAAGCGCTTCTACTGCGACCCTCAGCTGTGGGCCCGCTGCCTGTTCAGTCACTGCTACAGCCTGTGGTTCATCTGCCTGCCGGCCGCCGTGCGCCTGGCCAAATCCAAAAGCCGCGCCATGCAGCGGGCGTACAACGTCCTCTTGAAAATGAGGACCACTGAGGTGGAGGTCTTGGATGAGGTTCGCGTCCTTTAAGTCGGCAGTTCTCCAACGTGGGGTCAGCGTGCCGCAGCCAAAATCTCTTTTTCCCCCTCTCAGGTGTGTTACAGGGTGGTGATGCAGCTCTGCGGCGTTTGGGGTCTACCCGTGATGGCCGTGCGAGTGCTGGTGGAGATGAAGAAAGCCGGCGTTCACCCCAACGCCATCACATACGGATATTACAACAAGGTCCCCCCCCCCGCGAGACATCCGCCGCTCGGTCAAGTGGCGCAGACGCCGCGACGACACTCGGACGCCTGAGCGTGTGTGCGCTTCCTCCGCAGGCCGCCCTGGAGAGCCCGTGGCCCAGCCGCACCCGCAGCGGCCTCTTTATGTGGACCAAGCTTCGCAACGTGCTGCGCGGGGTCGCCCAGTTCAAGCACGCGCTGAACCAGTCGTCCTCCAGAAAGAAACCCACCGTGTCAAAAACAGGTAGGCCCTCTCATAACTCCCCCGCGAAAGGTCCCCGGCGCCGGATACGCCAAGTTGAGCGCTTATCGTTGCTTCTGGCGTCTAGAAGGCGTGTCATCGGACCGCTTGAGTCACTGCAGCGCCGACAGTTCGGGGGACGTCAACATGGAGGAACACCTCCAGCATGCGGGAGACGCCGGACACAAGCAAGGTGACGGTCATGCACCTAAGCGGGATGTACTTCAAGTTAGGAGTCCTCCGTCACAAGCGTCTGCTTCCCCCCATCCCCCGCAGGTAGCCAGTCCGATCAGGGCTACGGCTCCAAGGATGAGCTGCATCAGGACATTGCCGACCACTCGCACTCGTCTGACCTGCCCACTGAGGGGAGGAAAGCCAGAACGCAAGGTACCTTGTGCTCAAAGAATGTGATTTTTAAAAAAAAAAAAAAAAAATTACATTCAACTCAAAGAAGTCAGTCAAAACTGCTGCGTTGTACACATGAGCTTTCACATCAAAAATATGAGAAAAAAATAAATAAAAAAGAACACAATGGGTTGCCACGAGCCAACGTGACATCATTTCTCATGGCTCACTCTCACATTTCTGATGAAAAAGAACCTTCCATCACTCTGAAACAAAAACAAAAATGGAGTTTGCGCTGTGTTCTGTTGGCGAACCAAATAATGAAATGGTGACAACTGCAATTGAAAACACTTTGACGTTCATAAAATGGAATAAAAACAAAAATGAAAAGTAGCCGAAAAAGCAGTTGTTTGTCGTTTACTTTCTGACCCAACGCTTGGTGATTTTTAAAAAAAAATCTTGCACATTGACAAATACTGCGTATTAAAAAAAAACAAAAAACTAAAATGAAAGCATTTTCGAAAAAATAAAAGCGAACAAACTTGCTCTGAAAACAAAACGAACTGAATTTTAAAAAACAAGAATAATTCATAACAAAATTAAAACAGGGTGGAAGAAAAAATCCCAAATAATCATAACCCCGGTTGTGCCGGATTTGCATTTAACTGGTGTATACTTCCAAACCAGGAAGTGACATTGCCGGATCCGTGGACGGCGCCGTTGCCGTGGCGGCGCCTCGCCGCCCCGTCGACGCGCACACGTCTGTCCCCAGTATTGTGAAATTGGACACCGGGAGCTTCGACAACGGCAATGAATCAGGTGAGAGGGAAGGCGAGGCCTCGAGGTTGCACCGAGGGATGCTCATCACTCTTTCTGGAATCTCCCGCAGTGAAAGGAAAGCTGTTCCGACGACACAGCAAGCCGGGCGACGTGTCTCTTCCTGAGGACGACCAGTCTCGGAAGCATCGGAAGAAAGCCTTCGCCGAGCGCAGCAGAAGTTTCAGCGCCGAAACGCGGGCCGGGATGCTCTCGGAAAAAGGCGTGGACCACATGGCCGGCCAGCTCGGCGCCGACGCCCGCATCCTGGCCGCCGCGCTTTCCACCGGACAGACGGCAAACAGCCCCGGCGGCGCGCCCAAAGCGCTCTTCAAAGACTTGGAGGAGGAGCCCGAAGATTTTGAGGGGCTGATTATGGGGACGCTAACGGCGGAGGAAGAGAAAGATGTGGCTCGGCGTGAGGGAACCACGGAGAAGCCTGCAAGTAAACGCAGCGAAGCAAACGAGGAGGAGTCGGCGGTGCGCGCCGCGACCCTGGAAAGGGCGGATGTGGAGGTGGGCGCCGACCCGCTTTCCCTCCTGGCGTCGGAGAGCCAAGAGTCAACCTCGGTAAAGAGCCAGGAGCCCCCTCGCCCCGCGCCCCCCGCCGTCTCCCGCAACCTGGCGGAGGAAATCGAAATGTACATGAGCCTGCGAAGCCCCCTGGGCGGCAAGTCCACCAGCATGGAGCTCAAGCAGGCGCACGGAGACGCCGGCGTCGGCCCGCCGTCCAAACCGTCCCTAGAGCGGAGGTCCAGCCTACCCGCGCCGCCGCCGCAAACGCCGACGTGCTCGCCGGCCGACAGCCCCAAGCGCAGTCCCGCCGCCGTCACTCGCTCCAAAACGTTTGCGGCCAAGACCAAGCCGACCGTCGGCCGGAGCGCCGGCCCGGCCGTCAGATCGTCGTCCCTGTCGCCGCTCGTCAAGTCCTCCCAGGGAGGCTCGCTGGGCTCGGTCATCAACTCCATTTCCGCCATCAAGATGGACAACTTGCTGTCGGGCCCCAAAATTGACGTGCTCAAATCCGGAATGAAGCAGGCGGCCAACGTGGCCAGCAAAATGTGGGTGGCTGTCGCCACCGCTTACTCGTACTCGGACGACGAGGTGAGTGTCTTACCCGAAATAGACCTAGCTATGGTTTTTTTTTGTTTGTTTGGGTTTTTTCTCCACTGGCGACACCGATTATGAGCAGCCGAGGAGGTGAATAATCGATATTTGGAGCCAATATTTGTAAAAAGGAACATATTGGGTACCAAAAATCCAACCTTTTCTTCACTTTTCTGGAAATGTTGATTGAACACAGTAACGCCGTGATTGGCTGTTGCATGTCAGACTGGCTGTCAATCAAACAAAAATGACATCACTGTTTCTTCATATTTTTAACGTCTGACTGATAAGAAACTTAACATGAGTATTTCACAACACAAAAATAGTTACTATGATAAAATAAACTGAAAATAATTAAAAACACTTTCCTCTTAAAAATGCTCGCCATCGTCGTGGTGGGCGAGTACCGAGAGACGTACAACTCAGCCGGCTTTCTTAATCCTAGCAGAAATGGGTGTCTGTAGGCACTTTATGTTCTCCGACTGTACACTAGGTGGCAGTGGTGCTATATAAATACTGTTGAGATGAAATCGCCTTTTAAGAAAATACAGTGTTTGGTTACACAGATATTTTGCCTCCCGACACAACAGACTTAACCTGGTTAGGGACGATTAGAGGGACGGACAAAAACTCACTTCCGTCCTTGCTTCCTCCGTCCTTTTTTAAAAACTTCTCATCCTCCGACCCAAAAATGGGCATTCCGGAATGCCCATGTCTGGTATTTGGTTTAATTACTTCACAATTGACCTTTAATGCAATTTTTTTGGGCCACAAACACCTCGACCAGGACACAGTTTTCAAAGGAACCCTTTATAATCCCCCTTGATCGAATCTCATCTCTCTCTTTTTTTTTTTTTTTTTCTCCTGCAGGAAGAACAAGGTCCAAGCGGCGGAGGCTTCCCCGCCAGCCTGGATGAACACATGTTGACCGGGCACGACGTGGAGGGCAGCCCGGAGAGAGGCGGCGCCGTCCCGGCTTTGGCGGCCAACGGTCTCAACCAGAGCTGCACCAGCATCGGCAGCAGCAGCGGCAGCAGCGACACGGGCCGAGGGACGCAGCACACACGTAGGCGCCGACTCCGACGCTGCCAAAGAGCCGTTTACGCCTCGAAAGACGTTTGAGCAACTTCCCCAGACAAGGGGATTTTTTTTTTTGGTCCGCTTTTGTCAACTTCTGCTTTCAAAATATATTGTTTATAAATTGTATCGTGGCCGTTATTGGCCAATTGAAACCCGTGAATACTTATGTTTCTTTATTTTCTTATTGACTGGCTTTCGCTAATCGGTCAAGGGGAAATGAATTTCATTTTACTGTCATCATTGAAAACGTTTTTTTTTTTGTTGCTTTCTGCCAGATGTTACGTCATATTTTTAGTTTCCAAAAGAAGCCTTAAATGGCTTTCTGATCAACAGCGGAGCGAATGAATGACACAGTTTTGGTTTTCAGGGGTGACACTCAAAAATCCGATCAGATACAGCACGTATCTCGCTGCATGGGCTCCGATAGGATTCGAGGACTGTACATTTCAAATCTGAAATTGTCAAAAACACATTTCTCATCCAAATCAGTTTGGGTTACACAACAAACATCCACGTTTGGACCGTGCACCTGACTCAGAGCTGAAGGCGTGATCAATCCAAACCAGGTCTTGTTAAGAAGTTGCATTTTTTTTCCCGCAGATGCAACCCCAGGGCGAGCGGGCAGGGCTCCCGACTCGGAGCAAGGCTCTTTGCACCACGCCTCCTCCTCCAGCATCTTCCAGAACTACGCTCTGGAGGTCCAAAAGAGAAAACGGAACCGCTTCGCGTGTCTCCGGCGCGCTCCTTATCCATTCGATCTCCCTCGCAGGTGCTGATGTCCAGCTGCTCGCAGTGTCGCTCTTGCGAAGCGCTGGTGTACGACGAAGAGATCATGGCGGGATGGACGGCCAACGACTCCAACCTCAACACAAATTGTCCTTTCTGTCGCGCCGCCTTCCTTCCCCTGCTGCACATCGAGTTTCATGACTTGCGCACGACGACCGGGTAGGAATGCGTCTCGCGCATCCCGGATGGAAATGCTTTTTTTTTTTTACCTTTCGCCGCCGGTTATCGTTTGACGTTCTCCCCGCAAGGTTCTACATGAATCCCAGCGCTTCTGGAGACAGCATTCACAGTTCCAGCGGTGGCCAACCAACAGCTGCGAGTGACATGAAGACGCAAGACCGCATCGATTTCCCTCCGGGGGAACCTACGGAAACTCTCGCTCACAGTCCTGGAACACATAAAAGGTCAACGGATAAATTCACATCAATATATATTTTTTTCCACTGACTTCCTTTTTATTGACCACAACTCAACAATGGCAACCCTCTCCTGTGGGTGTTTTGCAGTCTGGTTCCAGAGCCGGCGCAATCCGACCCGCTGGGTCTACTGGAGCACCAGGCGTCAGCGAAAAGATGCAGCGGTGGCACGTCGCTGACGCGCAGCAACAGCGTTGGCGGCCCGCTACAGAGCCTGGATTCCCCTCTGCGACCCGGTCACGGCGTCTCCACCACCAGCCTCCCCGGCAGTCTGCACGAGGTGTCGGTCGGTAGAAAAAAAATGTCCCCGAAACCAATCCCGACATGTCACGTAGTCTCGGCTACTCAAGTGAACTGTGACTGACCAACAGGATGGAATGGCGACCAAAAAGCCAAACCCCAAGCCCGTGTCCGTGCCGTACCTAAGCCCTTTGGTGCTGCGCAAGGAACTGGAGACGCTTTTGGAGAATGAGGGAGACCAGGTAAGACCGGGTTTCCCAACAGTCACCCCCGACGCAGATGTATTTCCTCCATGACTTTGCATCATCTTTCCCGATTGAAATGAATGCAAATGCCATGAAAAAATTTAAGGATTTTATCCACATTTAAAAATCATTTTAACTTTTTTTTAATTTTTTTAAAAAAATTTTAAATTTAAAAATTTTAATTAAAAATTTTAAAATCTTTAAAACCCGCCTCAAAACGCACTTGTATTCTTTGGCATTTGACTCAGCATGACTCAGATCTGATCTTAGTTTTACTGTTTGGTGCCTTCTACCATCTTTGTTACTGATTTATAGCTTTATTGTTGTATATATGTTAGTTGCTCCATGTACAGCACTTTGTATGCGGCGATGGCTGTTTGAAAGTGCTCTAGAAATACAGTTGAGTTGAGTAAAAACTCATTCGTTGTAAACCAATGGACCTTTTGACTTCTATAGCTGTCAATGGCAGTGAACTCAGTTGAGTTTTAATTAGGAGAGTAACAACCTCGGTTCTTGTACTTTATAAAATTGTACCATCGTGACATCATTAAACAAAACATCAAGAGTAAATCATGCTTCAGTTGAATTCATTGTGCTGCTCCGTTTGGTGCGCCCGAAAAAAAAAATTATTATTTTAATTGATACTGCATTGAAATCACAGTGGATAAACACGATTATTTATGGATTTCAAAGCTTAGTACTGATCTAGCTACCAAGTGTGATCAAATTGTATTGAGTCATAAACGAGAAATAAAAATGTTTATTGTCCGCACCTTGGCCAATTAGGGGCACATTTGGAGAGTCACTTACATAATAAGATAAAAAGAAGAGAAGAAGAAAGTGTCAAACTTTATTAATATAACGTGTTTTTCACGGATTAGGAAGAATATTTACCCGTGAGTATTCTTATTCTTATCTTTGAAGGTAAATCCCTCCAGTGATGTCTAATGCTAATTTTTGCTAGCTGGTCAATAGGGTTTTCCATTGGGCGCTAGCAATGTGCTAGCCCAACAGGCTGGCAATGTACCAAAAATGAACAATTTCTTCTCTTTCAATCTGGAACGTGTGTCAATCTTGTAGTTTTGTAGTCATCTCCAACTGGGATGTCATGAAGCAGCTTGAAGCACACTCGGGACAGGCGGAAGAACAGACTAAATCCCAAACAAATATCAATGAATTTCCCAGGCGTGCTGTATTTGACATTCTCTCTGAAAAGTGTTCCGCTTTGCTGCTGTGTCCCAACAGGTGATTTACACGCACAAGTTCCTCAGTCAGCATCCCATTATCTTCTGGAACCTGGTGTGGTATTTCCGACGCTTGGACTTGCCCAGCCACCTGCCCGGCCTCATCCTGACCTCCGAACACTGCAACAACGGCGTGCAGGTCGGACGCCGTCTCGGTCTGCTGCCGCTTTTGTCTTTTGTTCCGCGAGGCGTTCAAGTGTGTTTTGTTCTGTGCAGCTGCCCCTGACGTCGCTGTCCCAGGACAGTAAGCAAGTGTACATCCAGATCCTGTGGGACAACATCAACCTCCACCAAGAGGCCGGAGAGCCCCTTTACCAGCTGTGGAGGACCTTATGTGGGTCAAAGTGGAAAGGAGGAGTAGATTACGTCATTTAAGACAGATGATGTGCCGGTAGAAGGAGAAAGTTTGGTTTGTTGAAGCAGATAAACAAAAAAAAACAAAAACATGTCTTAAAACGTGTGTGTGTGTGTGTGCGCGCGCGCGCGCGCGTGCGTGTGTGTGTGTTCTTACCACATAATACTGAATGTGATGGGTTTTTTTTTTTTTTTTTTTTTTTTTTTTGCGAGAATTACCCAAAAAATGAATGCTAAAAATTAACCAACCGGTTCCGAATCAAATTTCGACTCTCAAAAAGAAAAAACCCAAAACAAAACTGAACAAATGATTACAACCCTGATTTTGCCTGCTTACGTTTGGATCTCTTTAGTGGAAAAGAAGGGCACATTGGCGCCGACGGATCACCAGGAGATCCGCACGCTCCTCAACACCATCGTCCGCAACATCCAGACCAACGACGTCTACGGCCCAATCAACCTGCTGATCCGAGAGCTCAAACACCGTCCAGAGGACATCAAGCGGCAGAGGTACCCCCGTCTTCTGCCTTGGAGCATTTCGGTGACTTGTGGCCTCATGTCTCCCATCCCTTTCCAGGAGCATTTACAGAGAAATATTATTCCTCTCCCTTGTGGCGCTGGGACGAGAGAACATCGACGTCGGTGAGCGAATGCGTCGTGGTGCCCTCTTCTTTTTTTATTTGATTTTATTTTTGTCTCGACGTAATTCTCAATGGATCTTGTGCTTTCCCGACAGAGGCTTTTGACCGGGAGTACCAGCTGGCCTATGATGAGCTTAGCGCAGAGCAGCTCAAGTCTCTGCACCACATCGATCGGCCGCCCAGCGCCAGCGTCCAGTGCTGCCTCAAATCTTTCGGCACCCTCTTCATCTAATCACTTCGGACAAATGGGTGTCTATGGAAAGCCGTTTAGACCGTTTCTTCTGCATCCTTGATATCCAGCGATATTGGGTGACATTTCTGCACACGAGTTGCACAATTGTGTCACCGGTATTTTTGCCTTGTAGTTGTCCTACTAGTGAAGACAAAGAGCGTAATTAGTAGATGGACCTCAAGCTGGATCTCGAAGATATGGAATCAACGCTCAATCGACTTTCCATAGGTGTCAATTAGTAAACTGGAAACGCCTCAACGGTACTTTGCTGAGGTTGCAATACCGAGCAGTGCCTATGAGCGGCACTGTTTCTCTGATGACAGATTATTTACTGGGCAGAACATGGCCATTTGTATGTGTTGGCGAGATAGACTTTGACTGTCCTTAGTGCACTTTCTTAAAAAAATAATAATAATAATGAAATAAAAAAAGCAATAGCTCAAGTTTAGCCGGAGCCCCAGACATGACATGGGAGCAAAAGATTAAATGGTGGCCACAATATGGTTAAATATGTATATGTATAAATGTAGGCACACAAAAATTGGTGTTATGCACGTGATGCCACAAATTAGTATTTTGTGCTCCTGAGTCAGCATTTTTTGCGAATATTATCGCCATTTTCTGCCTCCCATTTCACATCTGGGGCTCTGCAAATTCACCTGTTTTGTGTGTGTGTGTGTGTGTGTGCGTGCGTGCGTGCGCGTGCGTGTGTGTGTGTGCGCGCACGCGCGCCTTTTCCAGTATGTTTCACTCACGTCTTAATGAATTCCCAAGCCCAAATCAACTCGGGGGAAAAGGGCAAATTAAAAGTCATCAGCGTTTTTCCAGTAACACACTGTGGGGATGTTGGGCTGGATGCTAATCCCAGCCCGGATTTGAGGCGTGGTCTTTATTACGATTGCCACACTGGAGCGGTGTTGTGGCAACATTGGTCAAGTGTCTCGTGGGGGCGGGGCCTTTTTACTACTGCTGATTTATGAATTTGAAAACATTCCACGCCAAAGTGCTGCGATGGAGAGGGAGCGCGGACATAACGGAACACATTCCATTTCCAAACTGATCGAGCCGCAGTGAAGATGAAATGATGTCACCTCGGAGTCTTAACTCGTTTGTCCTCTAAAACAAACAAGAGTTTCTCTATTTATTTTTGTATTATTGACATCTGAATTGCAGTCATTCTAGTAACTTTTTTAATGACTAATACCGTTTTAATGTTGAACGAGAGATTGAAAACTGAACTGATTTGTCAATAGTGATCTCTCACCGTCCTGTGGTAAGGAATTGAATGTCTACATAGAAATATGCTGCAATAAACAAGTATGTGACAGACTGAAAACAAATGTGGTTTTATTGTGACCGTGAAATTGGATTTATTTCTCTTCCTATCAGGAAGTGAATGTGGATGATATTGTTGTCCAATCATATTACAGCCTCTGTGTTGCCCAGAGAGCGATTCGGACCGTTTCTTCAGCCATTCGGAAGTGAGTGATTGTTTGGTCAGAGCAAAAGTTGCCATAGCCAAGTTGGACTCAGCGTCTCTCGATGAGTAATTTGTAGTTTGTACTTGTTACAAATGTTGTCATTGTTTTGTATATTTTTTGTACAGTTTCGATCCGTTTCGTTCTCGTGTGTCTATGTGTGGTTTGCAGGGTGGACGGGGAGTTGGATGGAACAAAGAGTCAGGAAACAAACGTCATATCCTCCATTTTGGGGTCAGTATGGTGATAATGCACAAAATAAAGTTTTCGCATTTCCACCAACAGCAAAATGACGACTCCGATTGATAAAATTAAACAATAAAAACATCACGATTAGTCCTCCTCACCGACTGCTTTTAATATTTCACTTTCATGGCACACATTCGTCTTTGGGCCGCTGGGCGGCGCCGCAGACCGTTTTGGCTCCATGTCGCTTTGAAGAAAGTTTGACCAAATCAACAGCGACAATTAAGTCACACAACGTGCAATATTTCACGTTTTCTGTCGCTTAACCACACTCGGATGGCGTATCGGTACATGAATATAAGACATCACATCAGTTTGTAAAGGCGGAGGGTGGCTGTTGGCGGGAACAGTGGATGCGCATGCATATATTTGGCGTAATGAGGGCACCACCCTGTGTGTGTGTGTGTGTGTGTGTGTGTGTGTGTGTGTGTGTGTGTGTGTGTGAGAGATCATTAAAGAAGCAGTGTTTGTGCGGGTGCACATCTTTTCCTTTGCCCGTACTTAATGACGCTGCTGCTGAGTCAGCGAGCCTGAAGAGTGAAGAGGATGAAAGTTGAAGGGTGATGGAGAGAAAGAGAGAGACCAGGTTGCTCGTGTGTTAAAAGCCGAGAGACAGGAAACGAAATCCATCAATCCAAAGTCCTCTTAAGTCCGCTTAGCTAGATGCTAACAAACAATGCCTAATGCCGTAGATGGGCTCATAAATAGCGTCAGTGTCACGGTCTCAGAGCACTTTAAACGATGAATATTAGAATGCAGTGGAATAACACATGTCAACGTCAATACATACTGGCATATATTCCTTATCCTCTGTGAAAAACAACGAATATTAGTGCAGCTTACTGAGGCGTTGCGACCGTCTTTGTCAATACCCGAAAGATTTATATAACGGCTATTTGAGCACAAACTTCAACAACAGGCACATGCTCTTTATCCTCTGAGAAGAACAGCAAATGTTGCTGCAGTTCGCTGAGTCATTTAGTTGTGAAACACTTCCTTTGCGTTTCAACAGTATGTATGTGTTTACTGCCCCTCCGGTGGCCTACGTCCACACACTAGAAAGCACAATGTAGGACTGCACCCGAAAAATGGCATTTCCATTCATTTCAATCGGAACCGAATATTTGAACTTTGAAGCCAATTTTACCAAAGAAGTAGAAAGCACAGATCCCTGTTAAAATGCTGAAAACCTGACAAATCCTCTCGAAAATCAAAGATACCTAAAAAAATGTCACTGTATTCTCTTCCAAAAAACGACCAGTATTACCGCAGCTTACTGAGGAGTTGTAACCGTCTCCATCAGTAGCTCAACGATGGTCACTGGTTTTCTCCCAGTTTTTCCCAGATTGTTGAATTGCTGTTTTGTGATGCGATTGGAGCACGCTGCAATTCCCACAACCAGCGTATTTGCATGTGTGTGTGTGTGTGTGTGTGTGTGTGTGTGTGTGTGTGTGTGTGTGTGTGTGTGTGTGTGTGTGTTCGCGCGCGTAAACAATAGAGTTGATTAGGCGTTGCGTGGCGGTGACAGCGCTGAGCGGAGATGATTAATGATGCTCTGTTTAATGTGATTAGTGCATTAATACCTCCTGTGATGGCTGAGACTGGCTAACACTGCAAAAGGTCAACGCGCACACGCAATAACACGCCCGCGCACACGTCTGTAACGCAATGTAATCCTCCGGCAGGTCAGACGACGACGTTCCCCGTTGGCGCGTCAGCGTCTTGTCGGATTTTACGTCACACGCAATTAACATACAATTCGACGTTTCGCCATGGCGTCACACGGATTTCTGCAATCCTCCCTCGCCGTCTTGTGGTTCACTTTCTGCTTTCTCGCTGTCACGTGGATTTTCAAAAAAAAAATGCACACGCCTAGAGCCGCCCACTTTCAAAATCACAGGTACTACAGTGTAAAATGTGAGGGTGGCCACCGTGAGTGGGTCAAAATAATCTCTGCACCTCACATGAATATCTTGCACAGGTATTATACAAAAGACTTTAAAATATAGAATAATAATAAATATATGGTTACTACTTTGTCGATTTGCATCCAAATCGCAATAACTGATTTCTATGCAAGAAAATGCTTGAAGCAAGTGAAATCTAATCTCTGTTTGATATTCTTTTTTTGCATTTCATTGTATTGTTGTGTTCTGTGGCCTGATGAGTCCTCGTGTTCCTTTTTGACCCTAAAAGCAATTAAATCGTGAGAGTGTATCATTAATATGTTGTGCTCATACTCTATTAGTCGCTGTTGACAGCTCATGATTGATCTTCTCATCATTTCACCCTCAATCGCCATCCAGCACAGCAAGAAAAAAAAAAGTGTTCTCACTAGTGCCCTCTTGTGGTTCATCCTGGTAATTTTCGTGTGTTTCCATGAGCAGCTTGTGGTCGTGATTGTGCCGATAAAGGTGCAAGAATTACGCCCTCCTCGCCCCGGCCTTCCATCGCGGTCCTTAGGACGACAGAAGCACGGGGAGGGACAGCGACCGATAAGAGCGGCGGCAGGTTTCACCTTCCGAGTGTTTTATTGAGCTCACCTTGATGGAGGCCTCGCAGGGTCCCGGCTCGACCTTGGCGGGCGAATGTGGGACAATAACTCACAGCAGCGTGGCAACAAGGTTCCCGGGACGCCGTCATTTCTACACTCCGAGTCGTGGAGAAAAGTTTTGGCGCTCACGAGGTCATTTTGTACTGTATTAATGTCGCTTTTTATTAGTTTACAGTAATACGCAGTGACATATTGGGATTTTGTGACCTTCTTTAATCGGTTATAGTAGCAAACGGTTGGCGTTAGCCTTTAGCGTGCTGTGCTAAGTAGCCCAAAAAAATTCTACAGTAAAAAGTAAGAGCAAATTATGATTGTGTTCGTTTATTTAAACCTCAAGTCAAATCAGTTTTATCAGCAAATGTTGACATTAGCCATTAGCATGACATGCTAACTAGCCAAATACATTAAATGAATGCTAGTTTGACTGATTTATTTTCGCAGAGACAGTTGGACCATGAATCCGCTTCACGTCAAGTGGCGCAAACGCTAAGACATCAGTGAATGTGCGCTCCACAACGAGCAAAAGTTACATGATGTACTCGGTAAATGCTAAATGAAGCCAATTGACACGGCTTTAGCATGTTAGCCGAGTGTCCGCTCCTTAAAAATGGACTTTGCAGTATTAAAACTGCCCAGTGAGATGTTGCGATCACGCCTCTCAACCGTCAATAAAATCTCACCGGTAGCAAGTTTGTACTTCAAACAAGCTGACGCTAGCCTTAGCTGCTATGTGTTTGCAGTGTTAAAACTGCCCAGTGAGATGTTGCGAGCACGCCTCTCAACCGTCAATAAAATCTCACCGCTAGCAATTCTAAGTTTGTGCTTCAAACAAGCTGACGCTAGCCTTAGCTGCTATGTTGGTAGAATGACTTTTTTGCAATGGGGTGTTATAATAACATCAAATGTGATTGGTTCCAAATGTAAATATTTTTTATAAATGGCAAATAAGTGATAAACTTTCCTGTGGAGCATAAATGTTGCTAATCCCGCATCACTTCTGAGTCCCCGGTTAGCAGAAGCCCAGTTTCTCGCCTTATGTTGACCAGCCTCACGCTCTTATTGCTGGCAAACGAGGGATGGACATTTTTATTTTCCACATCTAGATATTCCGCCATATTTTCAGCAAAGCTCCTGAACCTCGAGCGAACAGTTCAAGTTCGCCCATTCCTGCAGCGCATCCCCGATCAGTTCTTCTTCAACGGCATTCATGTCTCCCCCCGCCCCCCTGTCCCCTTCCTCCCTTGTCGCAGCCGACTGGGCCTGATGGCGTGCACACGTGCCACATGCACATGCGCACATAATTAATACATCGATTTAAATGGTGATGACTGTGTGCTGAAGTGATATCCACCCTTCTAGTTGAAAGTCTTTTTTTTATTGCTTTATCAATGTTGGAATGAATATGATTTAACTGCTCATTTTACACACACACACGCACACACACACACACACACACACGCACACACGTCTGCTGGCTTATTAATTATAACGCTAATTAACCTAGTGCTAATCATTTGACTTCAGTATGTGTGTGTGTGCGTGTGTGTGTGTAAATATGTTAATTTGATTGGCAGATATGATGGATTATAGCGGCACACGATAACGACAGTGAAACTTCTCTTCAAAGCGCCGGCTCCCAGGCTGTAATTCTGTCTGGCATTCGGATCAATAGTTTTCCAAGTCAAATTTTCCGGCCTTCTACTTTCCCGTGTCACGTTCCGCGTCCTCCTTGAGTTTGACGAGAGTCGGCGGGGGGGATTGGGCTCGCAGTGTTTGTGTTTGAAGGCACGCTGTCATCTCATGTTGCATTTGGTTGTACTCTAAAAACTCTTAAAATGAGCATTCCTGACTCATACCTTGACTCTGACTTGAGGTATGAGCAGTTGATCAGGTCCTCGCAAAAAAAAAATAAAAAAATAAAAAATCACTAACCTAATGCTAACACACAATAAGTATATTAAAATGGCAGAATGTGCTCGCCATCTCCTTTCCCGTAGCCTGCTTCGGCCTTGGAAATGGTGCAGCACCTATCGATTGTTGGAAACGCTTCGGCTAATGCTAGTTGCCTGCAATCAAAAGTTGCGGGAATTTGGAATTTGGTGGGTAGACCAACTTTTGGCGAGGCGCAAGTTTACCTCATTGGAGGCCTTAATTTTTATGGCCAGAATGTGTGTACGTGTGTGTGAAAGCGACCATAAAGTGTGACAGAGACACTATAGTGTGTGTGTGTGTGTGTGTGTGTGTGTGTGTGTGTGTGTGTGTGTGTGTGTGTGTGTGTGTGTGTGTGTGTGAGTGACTGACTGAAAGGAGTGTGTTTGTTGTGAGAAAGAGACTAAGGTGCAGGTGTGTGTGAGAGAGAGTGCAAGAGTGAGACAGAGAGCCAGTTTAAGTCATGTGTGTTTGGGTGCGTGCGTTTTAACCTTAAGGAATCACAGAAAGTATCTGTCGTAAACAGAAAGCAGGACGGGGCGGTAACCGGCGGCAACCATCATCAATCAGTGTAGAGTCATGGCTGCTGGCAAACGGAACGTGAACAGGAAAGGCGCCTTTCCCACGGAGGTGAATGAAAGTTTTTAGTTGACGCAAAGGACACATGCAGACAACGACTGCCCAAAAAGCTCCCCAATCGGTCGTTAGCTTTCTTTAAGTTTTCATGGACGCCATCCGTGCCTTTCCTTTCTCATTCCATCCCTCCATCTTTTTGCGGTGCGGCATCGGCGGCGCGCTCTTCTTCCTCGGCGCTTCCTATCAAGTCTGTTCTTTCTGGATGAGTGGCTTTTATGTGGCGTGCGATAAAGAAGGCGAGCGAGGGATGAAGGGCAGAGCGGGAAGGAGCGGTGGAGGACGGACGGACGGACGGACGGTTGGATGGGAGCTTGGACCATTGAGGTTCGTGATGTCTTCAGTTTTGAACGCTTTTGACGATGAAGTTTGTTTCCCGCGCCTGGAAGGTGTTGAGAAAAAAAAAAAAAGCTTCTTTCTTGTACACTAAGGCTACCTTTTGGAATCACTTCCTATCCCCCCCCCCAAAATGCGACGTGAATGGTTTTCTTTTGGCATCAGGATCTTTTTTTTTTTTTTCCACTCAGTCTCTACTCCCGAATCACTATTTCAAGATTTCTATATAATGGACTGTACAGTTCACTAAAAAAGTCCACCAACAATCTTTATACAGTGATTAGGCCATAAGTAATGAGTCTGCCTGTTAGCATTTAGCATTCAACTAGCTTTTCCTTGGTTTCTCGCCACAGACTCTGACTGTCATTACAGAACTCGCGTGGATCATCACAAACTTGCTGACATGCACACACGCTAATGAAAGCTGGAGAGTGTGTGAGGGAGTGAGGGGTGAATGGTTGGACTTTAAGAACGTATTTAAAAAAAAAAAAAAAATCCAAAGGCCTCTATTGACTTTCCAACAGCTGTGTGTGTGTGTGTGTGTGTGTGTGTGTGTGTGTGTGTGTGTGTGTGTGTGTGTGTGTGTTGTGTTATGCCGCACAAACCAGCATGACGTAGGCTTGAGATCCTTTCGAACTTTATCCCCCCCCCCTCGGGGACCGAGAGCAATTTCGGCGACAGGTTTTCCCACTTTGCTCTTTTGGCTTCTCTTGCCACCTCTCGTCACGATGGTCGAATTTCCCCTCCACTTGATCGTGGCATCGCTCTCTCCCCGCTGCTTGATGTTGTGCAAATCGCGGGCGCTTTATCTTCCGTGAGGTCGCGCTTTATCTACCGTGAGGTAACCACACCCTCCTTTCACGCCCCCCCCCTTCCCGCACTCCCATTCAGTCGCAGCGTCTCGGTGTAATGGGATTACACGGGATTACAAAAAGCAGACGGTCTGTAATCCATACCGCTCAATCCCATTTACGCAGGAGTAATTCCTCCTCGCTGCTGCTTTTAATCTTCTTTCACTCCCACCATCTCCTGGTGTCAATTAGTCTGCTTTCAACCCCCACGGCCAAACATCCAACCTTCAGCAAGTCAAAGGTCAACATGAGCCGTGCTGCTCAACAACATGCGTTCGGAATGGATGTAAAGAGCCTGTTCTTCATTTACGACACATCTGAAGCATCAAATAGAGGAGGGCCTTGATTTATGAACGCCTTGGTTATGTTTATGTGTCAAACTAAACATCAAACAAAGAGAAGTAAACATGCATTCAAAACGACCACATTGTCTATAACATTTCCTATTGTGAGTTGGCATTAAAATACAGACAGGTTGACAAATAGCATCTATGGAGCAGGGTTTTTAATATATTTTAAATACTCACAGGCATGTGTTCTTCATCTTCTGCAAAGAATGACTAATATTACTCCAGTTTACAGTCACTTAGTTGTGAAACTCTTCTAAGTTTATAGCGAATGTTTGTGTTATACTGCCCCAGGTGGCAAAGGTACACACTGCAGGAGTACTTTCGATGTTAGTTTTCTAATCTGCTAATCCTCACGAGGGTCGCGGGCATGCTGAAGCCAATCCCAGCCATCTTCGGGACGTGAAAATTTTTTTTACAGCAATTTAGAGTAGTTGCGAAAGTCTATTTGCTTGTGAGCGTGGTCACGAAACGATGTCATGTCATATCTCAAGGTGCCATTGATCAAGAAAGTTGAGTGATGAGCCTGGCCAGAAAATAAATTAAACTTGTTTGTCAGGGTGTCACGGTACAGAAAATCTGTATAATTGACAGTGTTTGAATGCCCCCCCCAGGCGACCTGGTGGTCCAGTGCGTCAACCTCACAGTGCAGAGGGACCGGGTTCATTTCCGGCTATGGCCTTCCTGTTGAGAGTTTGCATGTTCTCGCCATGGCGGCCTTCCTGTTGAGAGTTTGCATGTTCTCGCCATGCTTGCATGGGTTACTCCAGTTTCCTCCCCCATTCCAAAAACATGCATCACGAGGGTCGCGGGCATGCTGAAGCCAATCCCAGCCATCTTCGGGACGTGAAAATTTTTTTTACAGCAATTTAGAGTAGTTGCGAAAGTCTATTTGCTTGTGAGCGTGGTCTGGCAACCGGTTCAAGGTGTCCCCCACCGACTGCCCGAAGATGGCTGGGATGGGCTCCAGCACCCCCGTGACCTTTGTGAGTAAAAACGGATCGGAAAATGGATGGATGGATGGATGATTGCCCCCCCCCCCAAAAAAAAAAACATTCTTTGAAAACAGTTAAACCTTCAAGTGTTTTCCACGAGAAAGGTGGGATTGCCCCCCGAAAAATAAAAACAAATAAAGAAAATGTAAAAACAGCCCCGAAAAATAAAAATAAAGAAAGAAAATGTAAAAACAAACAAACAAACAAACAGGTGTATCCGCGAGTACCAATCCGCGAGTAGACAGGGTTCTGCTGTACAAACTTTCTTGTACTGTAGCTAAAAGGGTGAGTGTTGTCCAAAGTCCAACCCCTTCCCCTCCTGACCAATCGTAGCTACGGTCCTCCACGGCGTCTTTTATGATTGGTATATCCCCATGTCGCTCTCGTAGCAGGGGCGGGGCTACGTCAGAGCGTGTGCGGCAGTTTGCAAGCAAGTCGTTTGCATTCGAAGAGCGGACGCGGAGGACACAAGGTGTCTTAGGGCTGAGAGTTGACGTGCGGAACGCCAGACCCACGACCATATCAACGAGTGGACAAACCAAAACAGAACACGAGACTCCGGGAGAGTTTCCGGGGCCCCCTCCCCACTTCCAGCATGTCGCTTCCCGGCTCCCCCTCACTCCTCTCGGCGAGCTCGGGCGCCCCAACTCCGGCCTCTCTTTACCGCTCGCCACCGGAGACGGTCCACACTTCGGCGGCTCCCAGCGGAACCTCCAGCCCGGCGCACAGCAACTCCCACCCCCACCCGCACTCGCTGTCCCCGCGGCTTAGCGGCGGCACCGTGCTCGGTGGGTTTCTACCCGCACCGGGAAGCGCGCTGTCCGGTTTAGGCAACGGCGCCGTCGCCCCGCTGGTGTCCGGGCTCGGCGGACTCGGCTCGCTGGGCTCGCCCGCCTTGAGCTCCTCCGGGCCAGGACCGTGCGGCGAATGCAAGCTGGTGGAGGTGCACGGCGTCAAGGTGGCCAGCTTCAGCGTGCACGGCCAGGAGCTGATCTGCCTGCCGCAGGTGTTCGACCTCTTCCTGAAGCACTTGGTGGGCGGCCTGCACACGGTCTACACCAAGCTCAAGAGGCTGGACATTACGCCGGTGGTGTGCACCGTGGAGCAGGTGCGTGTACTGCGGGGACTCGGCGCCATCCAGCCCGGGGTCAACCGATGCAAGCTCATCTCCAGGAAGGACTTCGAGGTCCTGTACCAGGACTGCACCAGCGCCAGGTCTGTGCAAAGTTCGCATTCTAGAATGTTCTAAAACTACTTAAAAGTACTCAACTAAAACTTCGTGAACTTAATTGTGGATTTATTCTAACTTTCAAACTTTATATTGTTGTTTGACTCCCGCCGTCGGGTTGGAAATCCGTCTGAAATATTCATTTGTTCTTTACGTTGCCATCCAGTCCGCCACAATCGCAGCGGTACATGTCAGAGGTAATAATGAATCATGCGAATGCGCATGCAACAACACAGCTGGAGAGCCATTGTTGCTGAACGCACACTCCCCCCCAGCCTTTCAAATCATATTGACATTCCTCCAGTGAACACCCCCTCACCCCCCAAGCTCCCACCCTTCTCTTCAAATCATGTGCTGGGAAAGGGAAAAATTAAAAGAAAGATGAACTCCCACTGGGGCTTCATCTTCTCAGCCATTGAGCGTGCATCTGTGCGAGACAGTCAACACAGGGCAGGTGCACCATTTCAACCAAACTTTGGCAAGGGCACAAAAAATGCAAGTCAGAAGACAGTTGCATATTATTTTATTAACTCATTTGAAGCGGTGGGAGGAAAACGTGCTGTTTTGTCCTTTAACCAGGAACAAGTTTGTGTGTGTGTGTGTGTGTGTGTGTGTGTGTGTGTACCCGCGTGTGCGCGTGCGTCTGAATGGATCGTGAGTGACAGGCGAGGGCTTGCTGATGTCGAAGTGTTATTCTGGGCTCTTCTTATCACGACAGGCTGTTGGAGACGACACACACACACACACACACACACACACACACACACGGCGCACACACGGCGCACATTCAGAAGATGGAGTCGTTTGGGTGTGCTGAAGCATCACGTTCACACACGATTAAAGATTTTATTTTATTTTTTGTAGTCAACTCCAATGCGATGGAAGTCGATTTGAAGTCTATTAATTGATTACGTCATTGATATCGTTCAACATAATACAGCAGCAGCGATTTTGCGCCGCGGGTCGGTTTCGCGTAAAGACAAGCATGGAGATAAATACAAACCAATGAATAGTTTGCATCTTTTGAAGGTAACTGTGCGACCGGTCTTACTTTTGGTAAAATATTTCCACGCGGTTGTTGGGAAAATAATAAAGTTCTCGATAGTGCATTGTTGTTCCCTGTGCATTATTGGACATAACATTTTGCCAATGAAGATGGAGGTTCACTTCATGCTGCGCAAAAAAAAAAAAAAAAGTGCTGAATTTACTCAATTTTTTTTCGTCTACTGGTTTCATTAAATAAAATCATCTGAATTCAAATATACTTTTGAAGTATACTGTACATCTATTTCAAAAATGTATCTGGATCCAGATGATTTCATTTTTCGCAACCACTTGATGAAGTAAAATCGAATAAATTCAACCAACATTTTTTCCAGTGTTGCCCTTGTTCCTGGCCACCAAGGAATCCCGCCGCGGCACCGCTCATATGAATATTTTAAGACTAATGTCAAATCAAATCGCTACAGCTCGCCAGGCTAACCACGACTTTCAAATACAACTAGCTTATGCGTAGTAGTAAGGTGAACTTGTTGGTAGGCATGGGCTGGTTACTGCTTTCAAGGTATATCGTGGGTTTAAAAAGTCATTTTCAGAACTGCTAAAACGTTCCATCGGGAATATGTTTCGCTATCTGAAACGTGACTGTTTGCAATTAGCTATGTGAGTTATCATGTCTGCTATTGGTGAACGAAATACTATAGCCTCACTCCCAAAGCAAATAGCTAGCATTGCTAACTAGCATTGCTAACTAGCATTGCTAACGTTAGTTCATTTCAGCTGTAACGTTACATCACGTTGCGAAGAAAAGCAGAAAAGTGGCTCGTCATTTTCTGAGAAACAAGTGCGTAGACAGTTTGACTTTATTTACGCTTTATTTTGACCTAAGCTATGGTACACGCTAATTGGAAAATCATTTACTCAACCATTTTAAAATATTACGTTTTACAACTGGAATTGCCATACCGTGATACCGTTAAACCGCAATGTTATTGCTCACCCTTGTCATACCGTCAGAATCTCCGACCAAGGGAGTTTACTCGCAAACTAGCTAACTAGCGCAGCGTGCATCAGTTTGTTTTTACTCTGACGTTACTCCAGAAAACGAAGAAAAGCACCGTCGAGACTTGTTTTTTCACAAATGCTTTTACTGTTGTACTACATTGTGATTTTATTTGGAAAAATGCAACTGTTTATTTTCTTTGTACGTTAACTAGTGTACACGCAGTGCTTATAATGGGGAAAAAGTTATTTCACCCAACATTCCAAAATAACACATTTTTAGAGTACTGATTACAGTTGATCACACTCACTAAAGTCCTTTCATAAGCTGGCGGGTTTTCATTCTCTGCCGTGGAGTATTAAGTGGCTTTATTGGAGCACTGTGGATCGCAACGCACACCTCAGCCAAAAGGCAACACAACTGGCCAAGTGTGCACATATATGCGAGTATGTCGAGCACACACTGCGCTATCAGTGTGTGATTCTTGATCAGTTGTCGCAGAGGCTCATCTTGCACGCGTGTATCGTTCACCAGTAGAGGCGCCCTGTCCTCGTGCGGCCGCTTTTACGAGAAACTTCGAAAACATGCTCGGCGAGCAACGGCTCCGACCCGACGGCCGCTCATCCTGATTGCGTCGTTTAACAGCGATGTCAGTTTCTCTCAGGGAGTTCTCGCGAGGCGACCCGGGCAAGAGACACTGAGGGAGGCTGCTCTCTCTCTTTGCCTCTGTGTCATATATGAGAGGAGAGTGGGGAGTCGGAGGGGAGCGGGGGGG
>NW_017805014.1:786956-807177 GCF_001891065.2 Hippocampus comes
CGAAGATCAAAGTAAGAAATCTGACTCGTTGCACCGTGGAAAATAACTGATCCACTCTCCCTTGGTGTGTGTGTATGTGTGTGTGTGCGTGTGTGTGCGTGTGTGTGTGTGTGTGTGTGTGTGTGTGTGTGTGTGTGTGTGTGTGTGTGTGTGTGTGAGAGAGAGAGAGAGAGAGAGAGAGAGAGAGAGAGAGAGAGACTTTAGATGTTAATAGTCAGGCACTTAAGTCTTGGTCCGAAGATGACGTTTAGCACGCAAGGATCGGAGTTCAAACGCAGTATAATGCTGACAGTCAAAATGAACTAAGAAGAGTTTCACAACTAAGTGACTCAGTGAGCTGCAGTAAAATTAGTGAGTTTTGATGGATGGTAAAGACTGTATGCCATTTCTATAGTCAGTCTACGTGTTTTGCTGATGGTTTGTGGTCAAATAGCCGTTGCATCGATGCTGGCTTCGTCAGCGTTTCGTTAAGGTGATTTGCATTTTGTGCTAGCATAAAGCTAGCGGACCTTCATAAGTTATGGTTTTGTTTCAATGCTTAGTTTTATGTTTACAAATGTTCACCATCTGCTGACTGTACGGATGTTCCTATTGAGCGCATTCAATAGAAAAAAAAGTTATTTCCCCAAACTTTTCAAAATTATCAATTTTAGAGCTGTGATTGCAAGTACAGTACAGTACTGTGAAACCAAGGGGAGGGTTGGATATAGTTTTGGATTGTTCATTATAGTTAGTTAGTATCGTTAGTTAGTTTTGACTTGTAATTTTTTTTTGGATTCAGTTCATTTTAACTAGTTTTTAGAGTGTTTTTTTGGGGGGGGGGTTCTTTTAGTTTAGTTTGTATTCGTTTTAGTCTTAGTCTTAGTTTTTTGCCCATAAATGTCATATTTGTTGAGTGCAAGATTTAAAAAAGTCACTAAATACTGTGTTATAAAGTAAACAATTCCCAAACAACGGTTCAACCCTTCTTCTGTATGGCCCTATAGTAAAGTGAAAAAAAATCCATTCTAAATGAACCCCAAAAGCTTATGTATGTATAATATTAATTGACAAGGACGAAAATTAATGCCATTTTTCCTAAAACTATACTGTAGTTAGTTTCAGTTGGTTGTCGTTTTTTTTACGCACACTTGTTTTCAATGTGTTTGTTTTATTTAGTTTGAATTATTTTGTGAGTTTTTCTGAACTTTAATACCGAAAGAAGCAGTTATTACACAGTCAGAATGTCATGTTTTGGCATGACTAATCAATTTGTGCTTATACTGTACTGTAACGTGAATGTCGTGTGGATCGACTGGTCATGCCTGGACAGCGGGGCACACTGATGATGTCACAGAAAGGCGACTATTGTCGCGCTACGTAGGATCGCACGACAAGCTTTGGCACCACCACTAAAACTCGCCGAAAGAATGTGGATTTTTTTAACTAGCAAGGATCGAAGGTGATGGAGAGGTAGATGCGGGGAGCGGGATGTTGTCGTCGCCAACAAGATTATTGGATGCCTGCGAACACGCACACGCACACACTTTGGTGCACTTAGCAGATTGCTTTGGAAATGGCATTAGGGAGTGTCACAATGGCTGTCCCTCTCTCTCGTCCGCCAGGTAATCTCGCCATCCATTTTCCTTCTTTCACACACTTCCGGTTTGTTTCCTCCCTTCACACACTTCCTGATTGTTCGTAAACACTTCTTCCCTCCGTCATCGGTCCTCCGCCCGCACATCTTTCAAAAAAAGAAAAAAACATTTACGCAAGCAACAGAATCGCGAGTGTGTCCAAAAGACAAGTTGTTATTAATGGAAACATTGAAAAGATGTCACCCGGTTCAGACGAGCGAGCTTGTGTCAGTCCAAGTGTTGCTATGGAATAATTGCAACCAAAATCAATTAAAAAATATTGCGTGTATGTGCGCGCATGTGTCCTCTCTAGCAGACAGCGTGTCATTAACGCAAACTTTAATTAACATATGGACACATGACAGAGGTGCGTGCGTGTGTGTGTGTGTGTGTGTGTGTGTGTGTTCCGACAAACTTTATGCTTCTTTTTTTGTTTCCTGACTTAATGTGTATTTCGTTATTTACCACTTGTGTGTGCGTGTGTGTGCGTGCCCATCAAGGAGCTCCCGCCAGACAGTGTGTTATTAATGAAAACGTATAATAATCCATTTAAAAACATGTCATCATGATTAGAATAATAACAGTGGTTAAACTGACTGAGATGTTCACGGACGAACAAGCTCTCGTCACTTGCGTGCGCGCGTGTGTTTATTAAATGTGACAGTCCAGCCTCCTTCATTTATTTCCATAGTTTCTTTTGTTTTCCCACCAAGACGGTGGGCGACAACACGAAGACAAATGTGCCGCGGTGGTCTTGATGAAGACACACGTTTATTACCTGAGCGCAAAAAAAAAAGTGTGTGTGCTTGTGTGATCGCGTGTGCGTGCGTGGTTGTGATAGCTTGTCACAGAATCATCACGCTCACTGTAATTTTCTCCTCACAGTGAACAATGCGTCTTTTCAGTTTGTAACTTCCTGCTTTTTTTCCCCCCTCTCGCGTGTGCGTGTATGTGTGTGTAAATGTTCTCTTTAATTCTCCATCTTTGACTTATTGGTGTCAACCATAAATCAGCGCGACGGGCAGCAGGGCGGACAAAGATGGTCGAAAATGCTGTCAATGTCCAGACTTGTAACTGCTCTCTGTTTGTGTAGTATAAAAAAAGCAACCCCCTGCCGCCTTTTAATGAACCATGTTTACATCCTGACAGGTGTGAATTCATGCTTGATTTAGTGACGCGCTCCTTCAGCAACTATATTTTAATTTTTGGCATTACTTTCCTCCTTCACGCAGCCCCACGCAGAAAGTAAAGAGATTGCGTTCCAAGTTTCACGGATTCTTTCTGTCACCATGAAAATGCACACAATCTAAATCCGAGTGCACTTGATGACTGGAAATAATACAAATCCATGTCCATAAATTATCTTTGATTAGAGATAAATACACTCTCACACTCTTAAACGAGAGCTAATTCAATCACGCCCGCCCAAAGAAAAATAATTTTATGTGATTCTCCATCAGATCTATTAAATCTGACACGCTTAGCTCAGCCACTATCTGGCAGGAAGCTGAAGTCTTGACGCGAGTCACTGAGATGAATTTGAGGGTTGGGTGGGGGGGGGGGGGTCAACTTTGTTTGTTATGTTTCGAAATCTCAATTAAAGGCTCAAAAAAGTTTGGGGAGAAAAAGTGAAATGCTAAATTAAGCGAGGCTAAAATAACCGCCGCACTGCTAATCTGCGGCCTCATTAATCATTTATTTGCTATCTGCCCGTAACTGAAATGTAAATAGCCTGTTTAACCTCCACTTACACATGAATGTGTGCGTGTGTGTGTGTGTGTGTGTGTGTGTGTGTCAGGAGGCACCGTGGAGGAGTGTGTGTGTGGGTGGGGTGGTGTTGGGGGTAGGTTGCTTTCAAGTTACAAAAGAAGTTAATTAAAAATGAAAAAGGAGAGCAGAGGGAGGAGGCGGAGGCATGATGAGGAGGAGGAGGATGGCTGGAGTGGACGGAAGCAGCCGGAGGTGGACGGAGGGTAAAGGGAGGGCGGGAGGGAGCATTTTTATTGAAAACGGGTGGACAAACAGAGCGTAATTGGCTGGGGCCGCGGGGGCTAAAGGGGGGCTTCAAAGAGCTGAGCGCTGCGGCGAGCAAATGAAGAAAGAGTGCGAAGATGAGGCGGGAGAGCCCCCCCACCCACCCCCCAAACAACAAAAAAAAAATACTAAAGTGTCGACTCAGACAAAGTGGAGATCAGTCAGCGCAAAGAGCCCAAAGTTGGTCATAAAAAACAAAACCAAAAAACTAACAGTAACCATACAGAAACAAATTAAGCAACTTTTGGCCAACATTTGGATTCGTTTTTTTTGTTCTTTTTTTTATTTATTTTTAAATGACCATGTCATTTTCAATCACAAAGACACAAAATGAACCCCTGAGCTTAATCACTGTTAGCGTGTAGCGCCTGTGTGCGCGCACGTGCTAGCAAGATGGAGGTTTTTGCCCGTTCGCCGTCTGATTGAATGGAAGCCGAAAGGTTGTGACCTCTTTCTAAACACTGCGGTTCTCAGCATTAATCAAATAACACACACACACACACACACACGCACACACACATGCGCGCGCACACACACACACACACACACACACACACACACACACACACTCCTACTGACCTTCACACACTCGCTTGAATGCACATTGAACACGCATCTGCTTAAAAAGTGGGGGGAAAAAGTGGAAGCTTATGTGTGTGAGCTCTGCACAAACATTAAAAACACTCCGCAAGGTGAACCTATAGAGGATTTTGTACACACACACACACACACACACACACACACACACACACACATGCACACGCACACACATATAGTGTCAACTTCCTTGTGTGTATTGTTTAGCGTGTGTGTATGCATGTGCGGTCGTAATAGTGACATCTGCACCGTTGGCTAAACAGCTTGCAAATATGCTGATAAAAACAATGCCGGCAGCCAAATTTACAACTCCTATAAAAGACGCGTATAAACACACACACACACACACACACACACACACACACACACACACACACACACACCGTAAATCTCACAATAATTCGTCCTCCGAGTCTAAGTGTGTGTTTGTGTGTGTGTGTTTGGTTTTATTGCGGTTTACAAGACAGCAAGAGCGTCTATGTAAGCAAGCCTGTGTGTGTGAGCTCGTGTTTGTCTTGAAAACGACACCCACTGTGAATTTCGTTTTTCAATATCAAACGTGCTAGCTGCTATTGTCGCTGCAACAATTGTAGCTGGGGTCAATGCGGAGGTGGGCGGGGGGTGTAATTGCCACCCCCTTTAGAAATGTCTAATAGCTGAATGTTGAAGTGGGTGGTTGTGAGAGTTTCGAACGGAAAGTTCTTCAGCGTGGTGGCCGTAACACAACCTGGGATAAATATGCCGCCCTTTCGCAAAAA
This sequence comes from Hippocampus comes, assembly GCF_001891065.2. NCBI lineage: Eukaryota > Metazoa > Chordata > Actinopteri > Syngnathiformes > Syngnathidae > Hippocampus > Hippocampus comes. Next base: position 791,962 of record NW_017805014.1, read on the forward strand.
AATAAGCAGAAATAACATTTGTTGACGTAGGCCATATTTGCGTCTGTGAACCCTTTTTGCAGCGTGGAGTAAAATTAGACTTAGTTTGGGACCGTCTCTGTTATGGCGAGGCTCATGTGACGTGAATTTGTGCGGCCAGTGATACAGTCTCAAAACGACAACTTGGATTTTCGTCATGGAATCATGGAGGTATCACGTACACGCACACAAGTGTCCAAACTGAAGGCAAGAATGTGAATCCCTCTCAGGTCTCATGTTGCCGCCTCCTCCCCCATCCCTCCATCCAGCTCCTCCACCTCCTCCCTGTGCTTGGAATTAGACAATGAAAACAATGACATTGGTGTCTGTTTCTTTCTGGGTTAAAAAAAAAAAAAACTCCCCCCGCTTGGCGGTGACCTGGTGGCTTTCTCTCTCTCTCTCTCTGTCTCGCTCTCTCTCTCTCTCGCTCTCTCTCTCTCTCTCTCTCTCTCTCTCTCTCTCTCTCTCTCTCTGTCTCTCTCTCTCTGTGTCTCTGTCTCACTCACTTTTCCCGCCGTGTCATTTTCACTCATCCATTTTCCTTCTCTCGTCTTTCTGTGTGGTTTCATGCTCCAGCAGTTCCTTTGTCCACCCAGGGAAGCTCAAATTCACGTTAGTTTTTTTTTTTTTTTGACTTGTATCAACAAGCTCAGTAATTGTGTCATCTGAATACAGAGACAAAAGTAAAACTCCTCTGCTCAGAAGGTGACTTAAACAAGAGCCCTGCGGAACGCCATCGCAAATATCACAACGGAATGTGCTGTTTCTCATGTTTTTGTTCACGTCGTCCAGGTTGAAGTGATTCCAATTGCACGTCTCCCAAACAGACCGCCAACTATTTCCTGGAATCAGATGGCACCGTTACATTTTCACTCATCCATATTTCGTCTATCTCCTTTTTGTGAATTCATGCTTCAGTGGCTCCTTTGTCCACCCGCGGAAGCTCATAGACACATCATCACGTTTGAGTTTCACGTATCAACAAGCTCAGTTGATTAAGTGTTGTCTTAATAAAGAAACCAAACTGAAACTCCTCCGTTCAATGAGTGACTTAAACAAGAACCCTGCGGAACGCCTGTGTCAAAATATCACAGCCGAATGTGCTGTTTCTCATGCTTTTGTTCACATCCTCCTTGCAAGTGATTCCAATTGCGGGCCCAAGTCTCCCAAATAGAGCACCATCTATTTCCCGCAGGCTCCCGCGAGACGGGCCTATTTTTATTTTTTTTTTTTGGTCGCAGTTTCGCAGGGTCAAACTAAATGCGATCTGCTTCGCTTTGGACCCGGCAGAACACGAGTGAGAAACACAAGTGCTTTTCACGTCGCCGCTCAACCTGCTCAAGACGTAAACTATCAAGTAGGAAAGTTGCGACATTGGTGGGAAAGGAGTCAGCTTTTGAATTGGAGCATTTCTGGAGATTGACTGGACTGAATGTCTTCCTCCTCGTGGTTGCTCATTAATCAGTCCCTCCCACTGCTTCTCTTTTCAGCTCTCCCGTCACACATCTTTGTCTCTCCTCAGATGATTCATTCCTTCTCCCAGTGTCTTTCTTTTAGCTTTCTCCTTTTTCTCTGAGTTCTTCCACTTTCTTGTTTCCTTCACTTTGTGTGTGCACTGTTGTTGTTTGCATTCCTTAGGGACGGGACAAATCTCAGCCATGTTTGTAGATTTTTCTTTTCTACACCCCCCACCCCCCCACCCTCTCTTTCACACACGGGTATGTAAAGGGAGATGGAATGTGTGTCCTCGCGATTATCGGCGTTTATTTTTGCGCGCTCGGACATCGGCGTGTGCGTGATGAACATGAGAAAGTTTGTGTTTGGATTCAGGCCGCACACATTAAGAGCAGCGTTTCCTGCCGCAGAGGATGAAAACAGCGATATTATTTGTGCTGTGTTTGTACTTCCCGTACGCTTTGTTTGGAGTGACCTACAAAATGGCTCGCCACATTCTTTTGCGCCCCCTTTTGCCCCCCCCCCCCCTTTTGCCCCCCCTTGGCCACATGCTAACAGCTAAGCAGTGTGTGCCGCAACCTAATTTCTAATATTTCACACAGTCTATGCTCTTCAATGCATAGCAGTTCTCTGCACCGGATGCGTTCTTTGTCAATAATATTATTATTATTTTTTTAAATTAATTCCTTTTTTTTTTTTTTTTGTCCAATCACATTTCAGCCTCCATGTGTTGCCATGTCACGCTAATTTGCGCGGAGTCTTCAGAATCACTGGTGCTAGCCCATGTAGCTTCAACTATATAACCCCGACTATCCAACTGACGTCCTGCCACTGTCTCAACCGAATACGGACGTTGACTCGGCACCGCGCAGCAGACTTGGAGTCGGGAGACAAAGTTCTTTCCCAGGGGTTGGCCCAACGCTTTGTCCGGCAAGGCCATGACCGCGTGAGCCACTTTGGTCACTTAAGGTTTTCTTTTCGTCATGGAGGAAGTGACAGCGCATCTTGACGGTCGTCTTGCTGTGTTTTGGAGCTCACCGCGCGTCCTTACATGCGGAATGACACGTCTGCTGGTGCGGGAGCTCCTGACGGGACATGCCGTGTCACTTTGTCTTTTGGAGCGGAACGTTCCACTCGGCCCTTTCCCTTCCGGGACCGTTGAGCGCCTCACGAGTGGTCACCAGAGACGAGAGCGCCCGCTACTGGAAGAAGTCCAGAAGCACTTGGTGACAGACTTTGCAACGTGATTAGAGTGTTGGGTTTGTAGCATTTTGCATGGTTTGTACTTTTCTGGCTCTTGTTTGTTTTCGCCTTACGTAGCTTGAGAGCTGTTCGTATATCTTTTCATTCGCCAGACGGGTTAATTTAGCACCGTAAAACTTTACAACTGTGGCCAGTTTTATTGCTTGACTCTTCCCGATCATAATAGTGTGTCTTTGTGTGTGTGTGTATCATAAGTCTGTTGTACGTGTATGTGTTTGTGTATTTATTATATATTGTGTGCGTGTGTGTGTGAGTATCGCGCCTTTTTTTGCGTATCCCGAGTTTGATGCCGATATGTGTGCTTATGGTGATATTTGGTCTCAGTATAAGTATTCACTTTTTAGTACTCGCCGATCCCGATACTGAGTGCCGATACCACCAATAATTTTCGACACATGAAAATTCAATTTACACAGCAGCAGATAGTTGTGAGCAACAATCGTCCTTTGTTTCTGATCTGACACACATATGGTGATTTGTCAATGTGTGAGGTTTTTTTTTTTTTTTTTGCCTTAAGTATTGGCGGATGGTATCAGCAGCCTCCACGAGAACTCGATACCTTGATATAATGCCCGCACATGTGTTGTCTTAAATGACCAGGTTATTCTCCACTCCCCAAAAATGGTGTGAGTGTGTAAATCAGCAGTAATAATATATTCTGGGGGATGTGATGTGTATTCATGAAAGCGCAGTGAGAGAGACGTGTGTGTGTGTGTGTGTGTGTGTGTGTGTGTGTGTGTGTGTGTGTGTGCGTGCGTGCGTGCGTGTGTCCACTGTGACCCAGTGTAAACTAATATTGATTCAGCTGTTGGTGTTATACACGAGTCATAAAACTGGACTTATTGTCGGATCCAGGCTTTACCTTCTCAGTGCGTGTTTGTGGACAGAGAGCACATGTTAAAAAGACACACGCACACACACTCCAATTTGGGCCGTCATCCTGAAGTTGACAACACAATAATTTGACTTTTCAGCTCTCTCTTTCCACTATCCTCTAATTTTTCTCATCCCTTTTCCCCTCCTTGCGCCCTCGCGTCTTTCTCCTTATCCAAATAGAGGACACAGACAATCCAATAAAGCCCCCCCCCACCCCCACCCTTCCGCAAAAAAAAAAAAAAAAGTCTCTCAACAGCTGTGGTGTGTGCGCACGTACGCGCGTGTGTGTGTGAAGCACCGACTCAGCAGAAAAGGAGGATGACACCCTCTGAGTCGGACAGGAATGTCATCGAGGGGGCAAAATAGGATGAAGGCATACAGGAAGACTCTCGGGGTGACATGTGGCGCAATAGTGGGAAATACTTTGTAACTATACTTAAGATTTTTTTTTTAGGTGTCTCTAATCTACAATTTATTTTCCTCACTATATTTTGTACTCCCCAACTACTTCCCCGAACTTGTGCGTATGCTCCCGCCATGTTTGCGTACGATTGCTACGTCGCTGGACGTGACGTTGACGTTGCCTTTAAAGCCACCGACTTCCACGCCTTCATCCCCACCCGGCTTGGCCGACAAGCTGACTGAGAGATAAAAGATGGCGGCAGTGAGGAGTGAAGGAGGACTTAAGTGATGGCAAGAGGAGGAACACGGAAGAGGGATGAAAGATGACAGGCGGGCGGGCGAGCGAGCCATCGACTTATGGGGGAGAGAAAGAGAGAGAGATGAAAGATGTGGGGGAGGGGGGAGAGATGACAGGGCGACGAGGAGGAGGAAGAAGAAGAGGAGGAAGAGGAGAGAGGTGAGCGTCCTTGCACTGTCAGGGGCGATCGATGGCACATCATTTACATTACACTGACTTAACGGCCAGGGAGGGGGGGTGGGGTGGGGGTTTGAGTGAGAGCGGGACCGAGGGGTTGAAAATTAACTACAGCGTAGCCCCGTTTATCGCGGGCGATATATTACACACCTGCCCTGCGATAGATGAAAATCTGACATATGTAGAACCCCCCCCCACCCCCTGAAAAAAATTATATATAGTTTTATCACTCCCTAATGATGTGGACATTCTCATGCACATTTTTTAAACCCACTGTAATTATATTTTAACACCCCAAAAAAGGGCAAAGTGTAACTTGAAACGTAATAAATAAATAAATAATTGCCAAATTTCTTGCCAATATGTTCTATGCTCCTTCACTGGTCTAAGCACAGGATTCAGATTAATATTAATTTTGTGGAATATGAATAAAGCAAAAAAAAAATCACCTGTTTTTATCCACCTCAGGGGGCGGCCATTTTGCCTTGTCCTGCGACTTGCCGTCGACTGAAAATGACATCACAGTGCCTACGGGCTCAGCTCGCAAACGTCTTGTCAAGCAAAAGTCAAACCCCAAACATTTGCTAAATGTAAAATTTGTTTTTGTTTGGAAGAAAAAAAAAAACATCGCGAATTAAATCACATCCACGGAGCGAATCTCATTTGGACTGTTTTTCAGAATCGATTGTTGCGGTTGGTTAGCTTGTGTTCTTGTTTTTTTGAATGAAAATGATGAAAATGGCGCCGCCTTCTCACTGTGAAAACTTCCTGTTGTTGCACTTTGTTTTGGGGAGCTTCAAAAGAGAGCGCCGGCCGGGCGTGGGTGGGGCTCTTTTATAGTTTTGCTTCCTAAATGCTAACATGTGAGAGCCTTGCGTGTGCGTGTGCGTGCGCCTGTTTGCCAACATGCCGAGGAAGTAAGCTAATGATGCTTGAAGTCCTCTCACACACACACACACACACACACACACACGCACGCACACACACTGTCTTGTAGAGACATGCAGACACACGTTAGCCCATCGACCTGTATAACTTGTCTCGTCAGCGAATGTGTGTGTGTGTGTGTGTGTGTGTGAGAGAGAGAGCCGTTTAATATTTAATCAGAACAAGTTAAATATGCAAGAGTGTTTTTTTGCCTCCTGTCCCGAAGCACACCTGTTCCTCTGTAAGAACGGGTAGATAGATGGACAGATCTTCTGGGAAGGGCAGGAAGTGAGGCGGGTCATCAGTCAATTCCATTTCCTGTTTCTTTGAGGTGCTCTTCTCTCCGACCCCCCCCCCACCCCTCCTCCTCAAATTATTTTCGCTCTACTTCTCTTATCGATCAATACTTGTTATCGGTTTCCTCGCCCGTCCGTCTTCCTTTCACACTTCACACGCGCACGTACAGAAGATGAAGTCATTCGTCTGCCCAATCAAGCTCGGAGGAACGTAAACATCCATCTCTCTTTGGGTGTGAGGGTCCATGATTATGATGTGTGTGTGTTTGTGTGTGTGTATGAACAACTAAAGATGTTTCTGGAGGCAACTATAATGTGATGAAAGTTCCGTCAAAGTCAATCAATCGGATAAAAATAGATTGTCCATACGGACTGTTAAGATACAATTGAGGATCGCCATCCTTACGTTTGCACACTCTGGGTGTGACTTTGAATGTGTGTGGCTTGAAAAGGCGGGGCCTGGCCCCAGTGAGTGCCGTGGGTGTTGGCGAGCGTGAGTTCAGGTTAGCTGCTCGCTGTTAACTGGCTCACGCTTAGCCAGATGTTGAGCTTCAAGCTTTAAATGTGGACTAGTCGATTCATCGACGCGTTGACTGGTCATGTCAGTTGACAGGCACGCATCCATTTCTTCGCCGTCTCGTCAAAAACAATAGGTTGTCCGCAAAATAAGTCCATACTCCAAGCCAAAGATGTGAATAGCGGTAATCCCGTTGTACCAAAGCGGCACTTATCGACTCTTGAATTGACCAGGATTGAGGCACGAGGAAGAGTCCCGGAGAGGAAATGGACAGATGAGCCGCACAAACGGATGGAGGGATGCGAGCAAGATGAAAGATGCTCGCTAAAGAGGGGCGACCTCTCACTCGGACTAACGTATTGACCGTCCCCGCCTTTGATAAACCGCGCTGCTGTCTGCGAGTGCGCGTGTCTGACCTCTGCTCGTCTCCTGCTAAATCAATCTGTCAAACGGGTTCGCCAATCCGTGCTTATTCACCGCCATGCTTTTCCTGTGTGTGTGTGTGTGTGTGTGTGTGTGTGTGTGTGTGTGTGTGTGTGAGAGAGTGAGACCGACCCTGAACGGCCATCAGAGCCAATGACGAAGTATTGATCAAGGCTCCGTCGCCATAGAAACGGCCATTCGGGAGCACTGGAGATGGTGCGCGTGTCCGAGTGGGAAGACTTACTTCAAGGTGGCTTGTCAGATTGTTGCGTGTGTGTGTGTGCGTGTGGGCGTGTGCGTGCAAGCGCCCTAAGACAATAAAGCGCCGCGCGTCCAGAGCGCGACTGTTTGGCGACTCCAGTCAGTTTGCCGGCCCCCGTGGCAAGGAGGACAAATGTCTATTTAAGGCTTTCGCCACACTCAAGGTTACCAAATGAATTTACAAAGTAGGTCAGTGTGTGCGTGCGCGCGAGTGTGTGTGACATGCTCTTTGTGTGGAAGAGCGAGTGGACCATTGACGAGGATTAATACCCGACATATGGCAACCCGACGGGACACACACACACACAGAACAAAGAACTGTAATGAGAAGGTGCTATCATGTGTCTTTTGTACACACACACACACACACACACACACGGTCATGGAATAGTGTGACGTCGAGAGGTGAATCTGAGTTCAGATGAAATGCAAAGGTCTTGTCTCCTCCTTCATGCTGTTTTGCTTTCACATTCACGAAAAGCCGCTTTACTCGCCACATCTTTTTCACACCCTCCACGGCGCTCCTTCCAGCGGGACCAGCCTCAAAAGTCCTGGCGAGCATCGATCCCATTTTCTGAGGAGTCGCATGACGGCGGAAATGTTTTGCAGAGACGCGTCTCGGTCCTCTCGCATCTTTTTTTTTTTTTTTTCTTCCCTCGCTAGGTGTAAATGACTTTGCGAGGCCATCTGTTAGCGTGAGCCGCCCCGCCGCGAGCTGGCCTGCTTGGGTTTTATGTTTAGTTGTCAGCTGAGTGCGTCGTGGTCATGTTTGAGCTTGTGTCGCTGCTTCCCCTTCACAATAAAGCGCTTCCAAGGTCAAAAGGGGACAGGTTCCGTGGTGGTCGAAATGAATGGAAACGCCATGAATCCATTCCAGCCGATGTGGATTATTTTTTAGGTGGTGTGTGGGGAACGTTTGAATGTCATTTTTTTTCTTATAATGTGTGAAAATACAAAACAACCCCCTCCCCACCAAAAAAAAAACAAAACAAAAATGGGGCGTGTTTTGGTAATTTTATTTTTGCCATTTTAGCTATTATCAGACGATCAAATCGGCCAGCCAATTAATCAGTCAGGCCCTATTGATATGGATTTTTTTTGAGGCTGATGCAGATATTTGGCAGAAATTCAGTTCAACAATTAATTGGCTGATTAACTAAGAACTATATATAATGAATAAAATAACTTTGGTGCTTTAATGCTTTAACACGAATTGTTTTACATTGTCCTTTAGTCTTAGTTCAACTTTCCAACATGTGAGATGTTTGCCAATTCTTTTTTGGCAGGAGTGCTTGAATATCATCATCTTGGTTAAAAAAAAAATAAAATAAGAAAAGTCGATTTTAATGGCGCTAATATCGTCTGTTTTTAATATCGGCCAATTAAATCGGTCTGCTAATGAATCAGTCGTGCCCTGGATGTCCGAGTGAACGTTTAAGACTGTAAGTGAAAGTGTTTCGCAAGTTCACAGCTTTAATTGGAGTAAATAAAGAAACTCATATAGCTTTTTTTAAGCCTTGTTCATGGCGCATTAGCCTTGATTTTTAGCGTAAGCCTAATCGAGAAGACCAAAACATTGATGTAGAATACATCTGCGATTGTTTTTTTATCGCTTGTCTTTGTTTTTAAAAAAAATTGCATGGAATGAAGACGTAATGATCTCATTTTTCAAAATGGTTCAGCCCAGGTGGTGAGTCCAATTCACAAACCCGACGTTGCCGCGATCTTTCTGTCACCAATGACGGCCTTTCTGATTTCTCCTCTCTGTGCCTCCCGCCTGCAGCTCTCGTCCGGGTCGTCCTCCCAAGCGTTGTTCTTCCGCCGCCGGCATCCAGGACAGCCCGAGGCTTCTTCACCCGGGCCTCCCCGGCCTGCTGTCCCCCAACCTGCTGTCTCACACCGGTCAGAATCTCTTGCCTCCATTCTGCCTTGTCTCGCCTCCCTTTATAGCGCCGAGGAGGAGGACGATATGGCGGTGTGTGGAGGGGTGGGGGTGAGTGGGGGGCAATTAGACCAGATGTGAGTAGCAAGCAAGTGGCTGGAAAGATGGAGGGATGAAAGACGAGATGCAAGAAGGGAAGAGAAAGACCTGACAGAGGGAGATAGGAGGTGAACGAGTGCAGGCGGCATGCTGGTGTGATGAATGACTCGTCTCCTGGGTCCCGCTCCTCCATCTGTCCATCTCCCCCTCCCTCCGGCTTTTGCTCGGCCTCTCCAATACCCTGGTCTCCTTCCTCCCGCTCTCCGCCGTCCTCCTTTCGGCCTCCTCTCTTCTTCCGCCTTGCCACTTTCTCGGAGTTCTCTCACTCCTCTTCCTCGTTCCCGCCATCGCCTCCTCCTCCTCCTCCTCCTCCTCCCCACTGCAGGATTAATAAAACATGCTTGTGTTTAGTGACATATGGACACGGCTCACTGTGGCATACTAATGACACACACACACACACACACACACACACACACACACACACACACACACACACACACACCAGGTATGCGTGTGTACAGAAGTCAGAGTGTTTGGCGAACATTTGTGGATCCCAGAGAAAACATTTGCTCACTTATGATCGCTCATTAGTGCACACGCACGCGCACGCGCACAGTTGGCAGCGCTCACGTCCAGGTCGGCCTCAACCTCGCGCGCACGAACATCGTCGAGGCGGCCCTCGCGTCCATGGAGACGCCCGGTTGCCGGGGGAGACGAGCTGTTGTTTACGACTCGGCGGTGAGCGCTGGGGTGTGTGGGGGCGGGGCACGCGGCTGGAAAACGGTGAACGCAAAGAGGCAGTTTGGGGCGGGAGGGCGAAACGCGGTCGGACAGGCGAGGAGGCGATGAAGGCTGGCGAGGTTTTAAATTCATTCCTTCTTTACCAGGTCGCCTCCAAGAAGCGCACGGGCAGCCCCGAGGCCTGTTCTAAAATAGCCGACAGTGATGGGGCATTGTGATTTTTGAGGAATGGGATCATTTAAAAATGTCGACACTTGATACAAATGGGATCGCTGTTGATACTGCTGTTGTTGTGCCCATTGTTCTCTCGCCCCTTTTCGTGGAAGAGCGTCTGGCCGAGCTTGTCTGTGAATTTCAGGTTCGGAAACCAATGTCACGATGAACACCGATCCCTTGAGATGGCGGCATTGCCTCACTTTCGATTTTAGATCAGCACAGCTTTTGAGTTGAAGATAAAGACTGAATCTCGGCTTGTCAAGTCGATTATGCGAGCACGTTGGAAGTTTTGGCACCTCACACTTGAACAGCCCAGTATTATCCATCCATCCATCGATTTTCTATAACTTAACCTCAGTCAGGTCGTTGGTAACATGGAGCCGGCTGACTTTGGGCGATATACCCAGGACTGGTCGCCAGCCCATCACAGGGCACACACTAGGCTTGACACAATCAGGATTTTTGGGACTGATCAGCCCAAAACAAAAAAAAAAAGATAACCGATTCACTAGATGGCGCAATATGTCTTTTTAAATACTTGCCGATTAGATGATTGTTAATTCTAATATCGACAAACAACCATCAACAACTGTGGACAATTTCGAGGAAGCATCATCACTTTAGTTGGCCGCGTGCTCGCCGACACTGACACGGCGACGGTCAGGTTCAGCGTGTGCGTGCTAACCTCTCAGGGTGCTCTTTGTGCCGCTCATTTGACTTGTTAATTCACACGCCCACTAAACAGCTCAATGCTCTGCCTTGTCTCTTCAACACGCGCACACGTAGCGCACGCATCACTTCCTAGAATGCAGAAAGACACCCTGCTTGCTCGCAACAACTTATTGCACTGATAAGCAGGCGTGCGCACACACACACACACACACACACACGCTCGGGAGTGTTGCGTTGATTACAGATGAAGTGGTTTCAATCTTCTTGTGAAAAGAATAAGCACTCATCTGAAGACCCTCATGTGCACCTGCAGAGAGTCGGGATGGGCGATCAGGAGAGGGAGGAAGAGAAGAGAGAGAAGAGAGGGAGAAAGAAAAGCTAAAGTGCTTTTAATGCTTTTCACCTTTGCTCATTCTTTTTCACATGTCAAATCAATTTTCCCCATTGAAATGAGTTCAAATGCTATTATGTTGAAGTCTCCCCCCAAAAACAAACAAACAAAAAAAAAGCCGCCACAGACGCTATAAGTACTGTAGTATTTGTGTATTGTTGAGTGAGTGACGTGGGACTTTCCTTGCCCACATCATTTGAGTGAAAGTTTCAGTCATTTGGTGACGCCAAGGAAATACAAACGATAACAAAATGGCGTCTCGGACCGCTGGAGAAAGTAAAAGATGACCGACTTAAGTGCGGGGGCGCGCCCATGAAATTTTTCGAACTCTGCGCTCACGGGAGTACAAAGAAAAAAAATAAGAGAATAGTGCCTTTCTAAATCCAGAACACAAAGAGCAATTCCTCTCTTTTGCTGTTTGTTTTATTCAAAGTGTCACTCTGTCTCTCAGAGTGCACTCGCTCGATCGGAGGCGGCGCGCACCATCAAATATTGAGGAGCCAAATGGGCTGAGTTTCACGCTCATGGGGTCTTACGGGCTTGACTACTTTGTCATGACCCCCGACCGCCATTTCAATGCCTCAAATTCTGTCCCAATGCTCGAAAACTCCGTCTACGTTGGTTGTACTCGCTGAACACAATAGGAAAGCTAGGCGCTAAGGTTCTACGAGCTGCAGCTAGCTAGCTTGCTCGCGTGGCGAAACACTAAGTCGACAATACTTGCCTCAATGGCGCCAATAAGTGCCATGATCACAAAGGTCTGGATGAGAATAAGCCATGCTAACTGCTAAGCTAACCTGAAAGGTGGTGGTTGCGAAAGACAGAGGTCCAAAACTGAAAAGAAATGCTAATCCATAAAGTACTTTAGCCTAAGAAGCCAAGTGTCTTATATAATAGCATTTTAAATAATGAGCATTTTTGTTGTTTGATTACTTTTAATGAATTTAGCTTTGCTCATGGACTGTACAAGCCTTTTATCAATACTCCCATTACATTTTGTGTTTATCATTTGACTCTCTCTTTTATTCTGAAACATTTATTAACAATTAATCACCCATCTATTAATGTCTATTCATCAATTTAGAAAAGATCCGTCGCTCTTCGTGATTGAGAGAATTAGTTGGAGGATGAACGTAGGACACGGGGATGAAAAGCAAACAGTATCCAAGGATTAGGAAAGCGAAAGGTAAGCGTATTGTGAGCACACTCGCAGGCAGGTTGTGATGATGCAAGTGTCTTTGAGGCAGTCTGTCAATCAATCACGCGCTAATTCCCAAGGTTCCTCGGTCGCCATTAGCGACGGGGGGGTCGATGCTCGGTAACCGTGGACACAGCGGAAAGCCATCGATCTCGGTTTGATAGTCGTGATGGGGAACAGTCTCGCAGCTCTCCCTTTCTATCGATCGTCTTCCGCTCGCGTCCTAGTCAAGCAGCCGACTGTTAGCGTCGGGCCGGGAATTGGTCTCCGCGATGCTTGGGGGACGTTAACTTTTGAAGCAGGACCACCGCCGGCGCTCCGTCGTCTCTCCCTGTTTGGTTGCCGAACGTCGGGCCACTTGGCCGACTGTCTGACCCCGCCAGTCACCGTCGTGTGTTCTTCATAGCCTGCGGACAACTGTACTGTACGGTACTCTGTGTGTGTGTGTGTGTGTGTGTGTGTGTGTGTGTGTGTGTGTGTGTGTGTGTTGATTTTGCCCCAGCCACGGTTGACGGCCTTGAAGGAATGCTCATTACACGCACACACACACACACACACACACACACACACACACACATTGACACAAAAAACATGCATGCATTCCTTCATACACACACACACACACACACACACACACACACACACACACACACACACACACTCACACACGGGGTCATCTCTCTCACTCTGGTGGTTGTTGTGTATAGAAGTCAGTTCCAGGTCAGTGCACTGAGCCAGGGATCTTAGTCCGTACAAAAGAGTGCGTGCACGTGCACGGCGTGTGCACGGCTGTGCATGCATGCGTGTGCGCTTTTGTCTCGCCGCCTATCGGCGAACGTGTCCTCGGGGCATCTGAAACACTCCAACAAAACCACTTCAAGGCAACGCGCGCAACAATGGCAGCCGGCGCCGGCACCCCGGTGACGCCACCTGGAGGTGACAGGAGGGCGCGCATATTGACTGGCTGTGTGCGCGTGTGTGTGTGTGTGTGTGTGTGTGTGTGTGTGTGGGCGTGCAGGCCTGACAGCAGCCGCCATGGCCGAGCTCCAGAAGCTGCACAAGATGAAGATGATGATGAGTCTGCAGAACGGAAACGAGTCGGACAACGATGACCTGCACTCCAATGCGGGTAACACAACACACACACACACACACACACACACACACGCACATACGCGCGCACGGTTGGACGTGCCAGCAAATAACAGCAAAAAGGCCATTGGGCGAACGAACAGCATGGACGTGGCTCTCCAGTAACACTTGAGAGACAGAGACACTAGACAATACTGGCAGGTGTGTATTCTTTATCTTCTGCAACGAATGACCGTGTACTGGAAAGCGTTGTCTGTGTTAAACACACCAGAGGGAGCAGCACAATGTCTATTGAACTAAGAGCAAAAACAGTTTTATCTCAAAATAGGCTATTGAGTTATTTCAATAGTAAAGTTTATATTGTAGTTGGTTTTTTTATGCTCTATAACGTGTTGAATTGAAACAAACAACATGTCAAGCGTGCGTGCGTGCGTTTACGCTTGACGTGCATTCAACAAAGGGTCCATTATATCTCGTTGTGAATTATTGAAAGAACGCAAAACAAAAAGCAGAAAGCGAAAAGAAAGGCGAGCCATTCTCTTTGCCGACCTGCCAAATGGCCGGATGGACCATTTTGTCCTTTTTTTTTTTTTTGTGTACATTTAAAAATCCTGCTCAGAGTAGTGCTTTTTGTCGGGAAAGACATTTGCATGCGGACGCCGCCACAAGGTGTACATATCAGGAGAGAGAAAGAAAGAGAACATCTGCCCATCTGTTTATACTTCTTGTCTTCCTGGTGTAAGCGCAGAGGGGATGAGGCCCAGCTGTCTCTCTCAAACACACACACACACACACACACACACACACACACACACACACACACACACACACGCGCGCGTCAGCGGACATGCACGGCGCAGGGAATTCACTGCGCAATAATAGAGAGAGACGGCTGCTAATTCAAACTAATGGAGGGAGATGAAGATGGATGATGGAGGGAAGAAAAGGCAAGCGGAGGGAGTGAGGTGGCGGCCGAGCGAGGCGCCATTACACAAGGCAGAGAGAGAATTGGCGACAAGTTTAGCAGGAAGTTGTTGTTCTTTCATTTCCTTGTTCGTTTGTGCCCAGGAGGAAGTGAGTGCTCCTGGGACAAGGAGCGACTGAGCAGCCCCCCGGCCGGAGCCCAAAGTGGCGGACCCGGAGGAGGAGGAGGAGGGGGCGGGGCCATCCCACCAGGAGGAGGCGCAGGAGGGCGGGGCCCGGCTGTAGGAGCTGTCAATCAACAGCAGCAGCAGCAGCTGCTCGCCAACAGTGAGCAAGCGCACTCTCCTCGCGTGTCGGGTTACCTTTGCGACTGTCGATTCCTCAGTCGCGCACGCACGTACAAATTCATGACACACACAAACATGCATACATTCATCGTGACATGCACACGTGTACGTCGGTTATACCCTTAGAAAACTCACGCAGGCACAGGGACAACATCAAGACTCCGCACAGGAAGGACCGGACCGGATTTGAACCCGCGACCTCTGTACTTGTGAGGCGGACGTGCTCACCACTCTTACATTAACTCACATGTAAACGACATTCACGATGATACACACGCACACAAACATCGAACAAACCATCTCACACACACAGAGACACAGACACACACCTGATACACAAACATGCAACACTATGTGCACACACACATGGGCGAGCTTTTTCTGTATGATTGTGTCTGTTTGTGTTTCAAAAGGCTGGCAATATTAGTTCATGCGCGTCATTTAATCTGTTGCCATCTCCTGTATTAACACTCGGCCTGGATTAATCGGCAGACACTCAACTAAATGACTCAATTCATCAACATCTCTCTCTCGCTCTCTCTCTCACACACACACACACACACACACACACAATAGCTTGTGATTCCAAGTCATGTGTCTGACACACGCGCACGCGGCAAACACTCACATTGATGATTGTATGTGTCGAGTCGTCAGGACAACAGCAATCAGTGTTATTGTTTCACGTTGACCACACGCGCACTCCCAGCTGATGTCTTTGCGCGCACGCTAGACGAT